>NC_090933.1:125991087-126294117 GCF_040938575.1 Ambystoma mexicanum | reverse complement strand
CAAGACTGGCAAAGTGAGGATTACAGTTTAACTCTTTGACCACGTTTTATTAAAAGTTGGAACACGTTGTAAAGATGTTTCCACCATGGATGCCACATGAGGGACTTTTATTGTAGCATAAATATTATCCCTATAGGTATCATTGCTAAAAGACTCTCTTAACACCCACACACCTTTTTCTCAAGGGCTTCTTCAATGTCCAGAGGCACACAGGCCTACATTCCTGACAGGGGTCTTGCACTGTGCAAGTGGGTGAATGGTGTGTTTGCCATGAAGTGGGCGATATTTTCATGAAATGTCAAAGTCTCTGAAATGTTGTGCCATTTATTTTTTGCACAGCGTTTGTACATTGTACACTGTCAATTCCAAGCATTGTGGACTGTGCTTCCATAGATTAGTATTTATTTCAAGAACAGGGATGTCAATTTTGATCAATAACTCCTTTATAGATGGCGAAGGCATTCCCGGGAAGGGTGCCTATACAATAGCACAAAGACCAGAACAAGTGGTGAGCCAGTTTATAAGGATGTGAACAAAGTGGGGCATAGAACAGGGACGAAACAAAACAATCAAACAAACACAAATATACAAAACAGGTGATTTACAAATTAACATTAACCTCAGAGGCAAGAGCTTCAAACTTAAGAGCAGTAAAGTACAAATATACAAAATTATAGTATTACGAAGAACTGGATAGAGTGATCGGTTCAGGTAGCGAGGATGCGGGAGAGAAGGGAGGAGCTCCCTTTTGATAACTAAGTGAAGTTTAAGCAGAGCTTTGAAGAGATCCACAGTTGGGCTGGCTTTGATTGTGATGGGCAGAGAGCTGCGAGGAGGTGCAGTCTGGCAGAAACCTCTGCTTTCTTTCTGAGAGAACCATGTCTCTTTTCCTTGTCATTTGAAGGGAGGAGGGCTTAAAAACTCACTCCTGCCACGGAGCGGCTGCGGAGAGCTGCAAGGAGGTGCAGTCTGGCAGAAACCTCTGCTTTCTTTCTGAGAGAACCAAGTCTCTTTTCCCTGTCATTTGAAGGGAGGAGGGCTTAAAAACTCATTCCTGCCGCGGAGCGGCCGCGTAGAGCTGCGAGGAGGTGCAGTCTGGCAGAAACCTCTGCTTTCTTTCTGAGAGAACCAGGTCTCTTTTCCCTGTCATTTGAAGGGAGGAGGGGTTAAAAACTCATTCCTGCCGCGGAGCGGCTGCGGAGCGGCCATGGAGCGGCCGCGGAGAGCTGCGAGGAGGTGCAGTCTGGCAGTTCGGCAGGACTGTAGCCCGGCCCGGACCGGCCTGCCCAACAACAGAGACATCATGACAAAACTGGACGGAAAGACCTCTGCTCCCACGAGAGCAAGCTTGAAGCAGAGGATTACATCTGAAGACTTCCAAGACTTTCAGGTAACCCAGGAAGAAGAGGGGCGTTTTCTTCTAAGTGGTCGCTGTACAGCTAAAGATCCACCAGAAAGAGTGGACCGGAAAACAACTCCACAACCTTCAGTCTACCCCCTCCTCCCTTGAATTTCCAGAAAGGACCAAGTTTAATACACAGAAGCCCAGATCCCTCGAAAAGTACTGAGAATACCATAATTCGACCAGCAGACCTATCTGCACAAGACAGGCTGAAGGTTTCACACTCCCCCCCAATGCCCCCTTTGAGGTCCCCCCACAAACACAATTTACCCCAGGGTGAGGGTCCCGGCTCTGACCTGTGGGGCCCCTCTGGGGGTTGGTCTCCGGCTGGCTTTGGCGGCGCTTCGCTCCTGGAGGGAGGTTCTCCCCCTTCGGTGGGGTGTGATCATCTGGGGACCCGGGGGCAGGGGAGGATGGTGCGGCGGTGGAGGGCTTGACCGGCAAAGCACCTGGCCATGCAGGATGCCGGCTCTCACCTTACCCCAGTGGCGCGGAGCTCCTGGGGGAGGATCCCGCGCCTTCAACATGAGCCGAGTGCTCGGAGACTCGGGTGTCCGCGGGGGGAGACCCTGGGAGGTCCAGGTACCGTGAGCAGGAGCGGCTTGGCGGGGCCACAACGGCAACAGAGGGATCCGTGAGCGGGAGAGCCCTGGAGGCCGCCGAGTCCATTCGGGTTCCCGATGACCGGCTAGCTCCGCCCACGGGAGGCTACTCGGCTGTTGCCGGAGAGCCGGGCGCGAACGCAGAGGAGCCTCTGCAGCCTCTCATTGAGGAGAGACTGTGGGAGGACAGGCGGAAGAGTGCGGCTGAAGCTGGGGGACAACCAGTCCCACAGATCTCTCTGGCAAGTGTGAAGGCCAGTACAGAGGGATTGCACATGGACCAACACAGGATGCCACTCAAATCAGTATGGTCAAAAACCCCAAATCACTCCTAAATACTAACAAAGACAAAAAGAAACCGAAAAGGATTCTGGGCCAAGTCGTTCATATGTAACCACAGACTCTGAGATTCACCCAGTAATAGCTATGGGGGAATTACCGAGCCCACTACAAAACCTATCAGATTTAAGATCAAACAACTTCATGAACACAACAATAATCAACTCAGGTGATTCGGAAGACTTGGAAACAGGTGACCTCAACATATTGAGAGAACATAATTGGGCAAAAGATTGGATGGATCCATCATTGGACAAGCAAATAGAAAAGCCCAATTTAAGTGAGTTGAACACAACTCATAACCACTTGCCTGCTGGGCGAAATACTAAAAGGAATACCTCTGCACAAAAATTGAACAAACTAAAAACCCAAAGTTTTCCCAGCAACAGATAGATAAAAACCACCTTAACAACTTCATCAACACCAAACTACTGAACGACAATGAAGCCTCAGTCTAGAAAACTTGGCTTAATCCAACCTATTATAAACAACTCAATAGGCAAGTTCTTTAACAAATTGGCAAGAACTCAATCCACAAGCCAATTCGAATTATCAGACGCTGAAATACTAGAGGGGATTCCATCATCACCCTGCGAGAAACTCTACATAAAGTCAAAAACTGAACTGACCCCTCTAGACGAGCCACCAGCTCATCAAGCTCGTTGGCATTACGGCCAACTTAAAATGCTTAGCACCCACGGTGAGAGTCTTCTGCTCAAAGCACAGTCAACCAAACCATGTGGTGCAGGGGTTCCCAGAGGAACAGAAACAAACTCACCGAAAACATGAGGAATAGGACACCAGAGAAAGGGAAAAATACTCCAGGGCAGCTTCTCCAATCGCTGATACCAAATGGCACAGTACCCAATGAAAAAGACAGTGAAGAGGCTGAACATAAAGAGGCCTCCTCAAACTACAATGAGCCCATAGCTTCAAAACAAAGAGAGAAGACTGCGAGGCAGAAATTGACACTTCAACAGCATAGAGACGACACCCCGGTGGACATATCTCTATCATTCCTTCCAACCCCAACTAAAGGAAAGAGGGACAGAGAATCTTCCAAATCCTTAGAAAAAAACTCTCCTGGCAAAAAACCTGACATGTTTGGCATAATGTCAGTGGTGACCATAGCCCTGGCGCCTTTCGGAAAGCTTTATGAATCGCTCAATGAAACTCTAAAAGATCACACATCGCTGCTAGCATCTCTAAGCTCAAAACTGTTCCACCTAGAAAGCTACATAATGGCCGCAGAAGCCTGGAAGGAGAATACAAGAGATCAAGGCACAATGACCGACAAACAACAAACACCAACCAGTATACTGGAACACCAAAGACAAGAGGTCTTTCGTTTAAAAAGAAATCCCTTACCATCGGCACTCAAACCTTACGACAAGAATTTTAGAAACATTTGCAGAAAAGGAGCTAAAAGTGACGCCTCAGGACAGTCACCCGAGAGACGCCTCAACAAGTAGCCCACAAAAGAATGTGGAGAAGACTCAAGGGAATATACCCACTGGTACAAAGGAAATATCATCTGAAGAAGAGTCTATCAAGCCACATCAGAAAAAAAAGAAGCTACATGAAAAGGATATCCCTGACCAGAACAAACAAAACCCTAAACTGAATCATGAAGGAAAAACCAAAAACCTTACGCTACCATTAGAAGTTGGGACAAATGAAGTTATGCCTACTGGACAGACGTCTTTTAAAAAACAGATGCCAGTTTCAGTAACTAAACACCCAAAAACACAACAAACACAATCGCAAATGGAGCCTATCGTTAAGCCAAAAGAAACCATGACAAAATGGATAACAATCCTAGAAAAAAAAGCTCCAAAGGAGAAAACACACAGTGTCAAAGAAGCAAGGAGTCTCATGAAGAACATAAAGACATCTCTATCGACTTACTGGACGTCAGCGTGTATTCAATCGAGAATTCAGAATCAGAAATTCCATGTCCCAAGCCAAAAAAAAGGAAGGTATCATTTAGGGATAAAGACTCAACAATGGAAACTTCGAGGCAAACGGTTTGAAACACAGCGTAACGCCTCAAAAGAATAATAAAAAACACAATGAAAAAATTGAAAACAGACAGTGGCCTAATCAAGAAAGCAGCACCCTACACCAAATTTCCGGTGTAAAACTAACCAAAGGCCACCCTAACAGAGAAATGAACCACAAGGGCCATAGTACATCGAACCCAAGACGAGACACAACTCGCACTTTTCTCGATTCAAGGCTAAACGAAAGAACGCCTAACAGCGAACGGGAACACAGAGAAAATCATACCAACACCAAGGACTTAAGGCTCAGCGAAAGAACGCCTAATAGAAAAAGGAAAAATAGAGAAAATCTGGAAAACTCTAAGGAAACCAGAGTAAAACTCGCTTACTCCAATGACCGAAGATATCGCTCCTCTACCAAAAGTAAAAACTCGGAAGCCAGCTTCCTAGACAAAAACAAAAAACATCAACAAAGAACTTCCAGTATGGCCTCATCTCTCAATCAAACACAAACGTCAGCCCTCTTTACTCACAGAAGTAAGTTAAAGAGAACATTGAAACTGGAAAAACAGCCGGGCTCAAGAGACAGAATACCATTAAATAGAAGAGCAACGTTAAGATTGTTTGAAAAAACCACAAAAGAAGACCACATTCGAACCACTGACATAAAAGTGGTAGAATTTGTTAACAAACGTCGCACTGGTTGCATCTTCCTACACATTACATCTCACTCAGTAAAGAATCTCTTGTTGTCGGTGGCTGGGGAGCTCGAGAAGAGAGGATACTTACTTCGAGAAATAACGGCCGAAGAAAGAGGTCTTGACTTTCCTAAAACAAAGAACATAGAGAGAGCCCGAAACAACAGAAGTATGGGCCAGCAGGGGAAAGACTCGACAAACACGACATCGATGGAAAGAAACAAGTCTGGAGAAAAACAAAAGAGAACTCAAACCACGGGAAAAGAAGAGGCGACTAGAGACACAATGGAAAATAGGTCCAGAAAACCGGTCGGACCCATCTACTTGCAAACTAAGAATGGAAAGAACAAAGAGATCACAACTCTAACATTGCTAAAAGAAGGACAGCAAAAAGCTAATGTAAAAGAAACAAATAGATGGACATGGATACCCACAGCGCTTGCTCGATACTCTAGGAAATAGCAACCAATTGATGTGGCCATGAGCACCAACATAGAACCATCTGGGGAGAAGATTGTGCCTCAAAAACTCACCATTGGCTCATGGAATACCCGCGGACATATCCACCTTACTCAGGCTGGAGAGATCAACATAGGCCTATTTGATCTCCTAAGCCTTCAAGAGACTTGGCTTCAATTACCTCCTAGCATAGACAGCTTTGAGATCCATCTTTCACCAGCACATAAAGGGCCCACGGGTCGCCCGACATCGGGCCTGCTAACAGCAGTCCGCACATGTGGGAGCCTGCGAATAAACAGAATTTTGGTATCATCTGCTTTTATACAAGCCATAATCTTAGAATGGGACAAATACTGCAGGCCGTTAGTGAGCAAAACATGCGAGTTCATACTTCTTCTTAACATCTACTGGAACCCAGCGGCGATCTCCACCAAAGATTTCATAAATAAGGTTGAAACAATCCTAACTGAGACAACAACTGAGTTTAACGTGAATCACACACTGATCTGCGGGGACTTAAATGCCAGCTGTCCAGATACAGAAGGTAGACACCCCACTCCGCACTCTAATCACAACCTACAAGCAAAGAAAAGAGGTAGTGCTTGGTCAGAATTAATGGATTCACGGGACCTGCACAACCTAAATTCTCTAGAAACAGTTTTCCTGCCCGTGGCGACATGGGAAACATCAGGATACAAAAGTACCATCGACTATATCTTCGCCTCAAACGAATTGTACACCCTAATGGAATAATTTGAAGTATTAAAAACAACCAGAAGTTACCACAATCTACTTACAGCAACGTGGTCCTCATTCAAAAAGACACCAAAGGAAATGTCATGCCAGCTAGAAACAAATGCTCAAGGAAACCTACTAAAACTGACAAAAAAAGCCATCAGTTCCATCACGATGGCTTATAACCAAAAGAAGGAAACCGAAACCGAAAATCAAAGTCAAGCATTCCTGGCCTACTGTCCACTCCTAGTTCCCTACCTACAACCTAGGGTGATGAGAAATGGTCTAGATCACCAACATCTTCATAAATTTAACGAGGAACTTAGGGCCAGGAGAGCCTTGCAAAGAAAAGCCTCAAGACGTGTACAAAAACACCCATCCAAGGAAAATATAGCCCTTGCATTAGAACAAACAAAAGGCTATAAATCGTGGCTGAAAAATCATCGAAGGACGTTATACCAACATGATGCAGAGACTATGCTGAGAGCAGTCTGCGGAAGATCTTCCAAAGACTTTTGGTCTCTAGTTAAAAACTCAACAGCGATAACGGACACGACCATCTCAATTAGTGTCAGTGAGGAAAAATGGGTGCAACATTTTAACAACTTATCTGAAACCACTGGAGAAGATGAAGCGACAAACAAGTCCGAGAGTGACTGGTCAATCACTTACAACAAAGCAATAATTGTGAAAAAAATCAAAAACCTAAAAAACTCAAGAGCGCCGGGCCCGGATGGAATTTCAAATGCCCAGCTAAAACAGGACCCTGAATCCTGGGCAGTTTTGATCATGGAGATATTCAATCGATGCCTTGAAACAAGATCTATCCCGGAAACCTGGAAAACGGCTAACATTGTGCCAATTTTTAAAAAGGGTTTAAAGAGCGAAGCAAAGAACTACAGGCCGATAGCTTTATTGGACGTCATAGGGAAGCTATTCGGATCACTAATTCTGGATGGTCTGCAAGAACGGCAAAAAGAAGCCAAAACGGCAGACCCGTTCTAATCTGGATTTGAAAAGAACCTGGGAACATCTATCAACATCATGATGATTAGTATCTTGAAGGCAAGAGCTTGGGAAGGCAAATCATCAACATTCATAGCCTCCATAGACTTAGTGCAAACTTTTGATCGGGTAAATAGAAAAAGACTGTGGAAGAAACTAGAAAGATCAAAATGCCCCCCTTCCATAATAGCACCGATCCGAGCCCTACATAGTGAAACTTCAGTGAGAATGAGGCTAAACGGGGCCGGCCTGCTGTCAAAAGCAATAAAGACAACAGGAGGGGTCAAGCAAGGCTGCCCTTTGGCCCCAGCATTGTACAAAGCCTATATGGCCGACATTGTGGATTCAGAAAACGACACCCGTTCTTTTCCTCCCAAAATAGGTGAATCCAAGGTTACAAGGTTGCTCTACGCTGACGACATAATCTTGTTGGACTAAACTGCCATTGGTCTACAGCACCAACTAGACAGCCTCTCAGCCTACCTAAAAAAACGGTTTGGATATCAACACAAACAAAACGAAGATCATGATCATCGAAAAGCCAAAAACATCAACAAAAAAACACCATTGGTTCGTAAATTCCGAGAAATTGGAAACAGTAGAAAGCTTCACATACCTGGGAGTCAAAATCTGCTGCAGCAAAATTGAAATTTCTATGCAGGAACACCTTTTTGCATGGACAAAAACCCTTGCAGCTCAAGCTCTGATTTTAGACAGAAAATATGGCAAATTTTTGCTTCTTCCGGTGATAAACTTTTTCAAAACAAAAGCCACGCCGGCGATAACATACGCAGCCAAAGCGATGCTACAACTTCCTGCCACACTGTGGGACAGACTCGAGGGCCTATTTTGGCGTAAAGTACTGAAGCTGCCTAATTCGACACCTATAGCGAGACGAGAGCTAAGTCTGTCTTCAATGAAATACGTGATCAAAAGAAACAGTCTTTTATTCCTGGGAAAAATACTGAGAACTCCTTTCCCGCAAATTCTAGACATCATCTACAGAGAAATGGTAAGTGAAAAGACCCAGATGCTGACCGCCTGGTACGAAAAACAACTCGACCTGGCGGAAAAAATCGGGTGTTCGGAATGGGACATCGAAAGAATCCCTGGAAAGATCAAGGACAGACTGAAAACTCAAGATTGGATCGATACACTGGATAAAGCAAGTGAATACATATCCTCGTCACATCTGACATTCAACACTCAAAAAATAGACCAGGTGAGAACTTATCTAAAGAAATCTCTGAATAAACACTTGCGATCAATCTTTTTAAGAGCATGCCTGAACGTGCTAAAGACGAACAAAGTCTTATATTTCCGAAAACAAGCCGAAAACAACATATGCCGTTACTGCTCAGTCACACAAAATATTGAGACATTGCGACATCTACTCCTTCTCTGCCCAGGAACAGACAAATTAAGAACAATCTATCTTCGGCCACACAGACTCAAATATCAGACGACAACTGACGATGTTTGGTGGAATCAAACGATGAGCGGAGATTCTACATCGCTGACATTAGCAACAGCAAACTTTTTGTACGATTTGGACCTAGACGGAAAGGCCGCAGATCAAAACTGGTACAAAGAGGACAGAGCTCCTCAAGGCCACATTACTTAGCAAGGAAAGGAAATACGACAACAAAGGAAAACATGCACCAAGTTTGTAAAAATTGTTAATCACGATTAAACACAAATAATAATTTAAAAAAAACATTGTGATGGGCAGCAGGTTCCAATGTAGCAGGGAAAATAGGGAGAATGAGCAGAAGCAAGAGGAGGCCCGCGGGGGCCTGGGACAGTCACGTTGAGTACAGACGTGGCACACAGGGAAAGCAATGATGAGAAGACAGAGATATAATCAGACAGGTGCTGAGGAGAAAGACCATTGAAAGCTTTGTAGACTAGGAGGAGGAACTTGAAAATGGTTTCAAGTTCCTCCTCCTTGTGTCTGAAGAGCCAACCAACATTGTGTCGGCAGGTGGAAGTGGGAGGGATATGGGCAGGTTCTAGAGTGAGGATAACAAGTTAACGACTTTGTGTAGAGGGCGAAGCACTACAGAAGAAGGCTAAGGAGGAGGCTTGAGCAGTAGTCAAGTTTGCTGAGCACGAGGGTGGAGATTAGAGTTTTCATAAAGTGGTGAGTAAGAAATGGAAACAATCTTTTCCAATATAACTAAAACGGCAGCAGAGGGGGCAGTAATTATTAATTGTTGCAGTCAGATGTCGATATTAACAAAGTCCCAATGTTGCAAGCCTTGCGTGAGTGTGACAAATCATCTTCCCGGGGACCAGTGGCCTGGGGATGAATATCGGGTTCTAAACCATCAATCAGACCCACACCTCTAGTACACCAGAAGCGATCCAAACAGATTAGAAACACAAGCAAATTATAAAGCTCCTTGGGCAAGCTTATCCCTGAAAGGTTGTGGATCATTGGTTAGCTGCAACACAGCGGAAATACAATTATTACCCAATGATAAAAGGGACTGCCTATTCAATGTTGTATAAAAGTATCTACTTTATTATTAGCACAACAGACAGTTCTTCTAGCACACTACAAAATACAACCCACCCTGTAAAGGAATGCAGAGGACAGACAGTTTCAAAGAAGGAAAAGGAATGCATACTGACAGGATGGTGGTCGGTATAATAATTAATCACAATAGTTCATGGATACCTTTTGGTTTCAACACAAAGGGAGCAATGGGTCTTAAAATGTCTCTAGGGTTCTTTAAAGAAGGAGCAGGGGGACAGAACTATAATGTACCTTGTACTGTAGGAGTTATTGGTGCTGAAAAGGTTTGAGTCGGTTTCCGGGTGCTTTGCATCTTCTGCGACAGAGTCGAAGATGGGTGACAACTGCAGGTATCAGGTGGCAGGAAGTTCGGCGAGCAAAGCTGGACAGATGGCTGCAGGCTGGCCTACAGGTCAGCTTGTTGTCAGGAGTCATTGTCTCTGTGCTGTTTGGCACTTCTGATGCCCTTGTCGAGGCATCTGGGACGGCTTTAGCGACTGCTGCATAACAACAGTCAGTGGTGCAGTTGGTTGCAGTTTGAGGGGCTCAACTGGCTCGAAAATGTCTTTTAAGGTGGATGTCCGTAGATGCTTGTCGATGCACTTCTCCTAGCTTCTTCACTGGGCTTGTGTCATCCTTTAAGGCGGACGGCCCAAAACTGAGGAGAGTGTTGCAGGAAGCTGCCTTGCCCTTGGTTTTGTGCTCAGAGACTCTATGGCACTTCCCACCTAGGAAGCTTGCTGCAGAGTCTAGCAGGGCACGCTGTGCACTTGCTGGGTACTGGTTCTGGAGCTGCTGGAGGGTCCTCTGGATTCGTATCTCCCTCTGTTCTCTTGGAGATGTTTAGGGGATTGATCATGTGTCCCTCTTGGAGGTCCTGGCCTTCCTTCACTGGAGGAAGATGTAAGGCAGACCATACCTTCAGCCAGGGGCCAAAGATGAGTTATTTCTTCTGCTTCTGGTGAATACTTCAGATGATCTGCAAAAATAGGGCTTAGCCCTCCTTTAACGCCAAATGGACCACAGGGATTAGTGTAGGCTAAGCCTACCTTGATGAACCAATCCTGTGTCCCCACTAACAATCTCCTGTATGCATGAGGTCATAACCAGAGTGCTTTGCAACAGAAAAGGTAAAGGGGTGAAAACATGTAATACTAAGTCCCACCCATCTTCCTGTCTGTTGGGGATGAAAGGGTCTGTCTGGTTAATGGAGCTCTCTGTGGTTCCTGATTAAAGCCTCAGCTCTCCCTTGAAGCTGCAGTTCTCAGTTATGCTGAGGATGCTGTTTTCCTGGTCGGACCCCTAGATCATTACAGATTTCGGTAGACAAGCATTCTCAATTTATGAGGGATGAGGGAATATGGGTTAATCATTCTAAATGCTTCATTAATTGAATCTCTCAGAAATGTAAACGGTTCCTGCCAGTGGTTTTGGAAGGGTCTCTATGCTTTGACTATTTGTGGATCAGATTCAACAGCAGGTTGGACTGTGATGATTACATTTCTAAGCAAATCATCAAGATGAGACAACATTGTGCGGGAAGATTTAGATTAGCAGAGTGCTTGCAGCATTCTTATGTAGAACACATGCAAACAGTCTACAGGGGCAATGCTATTCCCAGACGAGGAGTACATATTTCTAAGGAGCTTTGTAATGGTTCCACCTTCAACACCTCTATATTCAGTTCATCTTGAAACTGCCGTGATTTATGAAGCTGACATTACCTTTGTGAGACCAATTTGAACTTGGCAGGCATTTCAGGCTGGTAATCATGTGGCCGTAACAAAATATTTGACTTCCCTGAGTGGTTATTATAAAGTGGGTTGTGCGGCCCATGTAAATTCTCTGTTACATACACTTTCACTGGCGTCATATTAGGAGAACCCAGAGAGCATCAGCAAAGTCTCTAAACTGGAAGAAAAAGTAGAGCCACACCATTTTTGACTTCTATTAGAGAAGACGAAATCATAGCAAAACCACAGGTAAGGGCATACTTGCCATTATCTCCATCCGATGAGGCTACAGCATATTTGTCGCAGGTGACTATGCCTCAACATAGACTTTTTCTTTTGAAAGCTAGGTTTTAACATTCTCTCAGGAAGGGCAGTAAAACAGAAATGGACAAAGGACTACACAGAGGGAACAGATTGTCGATGTATCTGTGGGGAACACGAGACCCTGACTCACTTTGCAGAAGGAAACATCCTTTACTCAGTGTCTCCAAAGGTAGCGGAATGAGGTTTCATCAACTGGCAATAATGTTCATCCTAGGTTCAACAAACACAATGGTTACTTTTGCCCTTGCTAGCTACCTAAAGAAAGCCAGGCTAAAGCATACCAAATTGATGGAGGGTAAAGTTGGGCTGTTTTGACTTTTGGGGTTTTCATCATTGTGAAAGAACAAATTGGTTTCACATTAGTATTTCTTTATTTTTGATTGGTGTCAAATTGTTTGTTGATTTCTGTTGAATTAGTTCAGGTCAAATTCTGGTGTTAAAAATCTTCTGAATTGTATCCTATGTAAATTGTTTGAGCTGGTTTTATAGATTTGCTACAATCCAAAATAAACCTGATTGATTGACTTCAATTTCTTAAGAGTTCAGCATGAAGCAGAGGATAGCCCCCCAATGAAGGATTTCATTGGGACAGTTAATAACCCATTCTGAAATCGCTGGGGGCAAGAAGAGAAAGAAGAAAAAGATGTCAGTGTCGTCAACAAAGAGGTGACAGTGAAAGCCAAAGAATGAGATTAGATTTCCTAGGACAAATGTTTGAAATGGGTGACAAGCAGAGGCCCAATGAGTGATATTTGGGATATGCTGAGAGAGAGAGTGGTTGTGTCAGAGGTTTGAAATTTCCAGGAGATTTTAAAGGAGCAACCGTCCAGGTAGGAGGTGATGCAGGCAAGAGCAGATTTGCAATCCAACATCCTGAGATGGATAATAGAATAGTGGTTGGCAGAGGCAAAAGGACGAGAGAGGTGCAAAGGCATGAGTATAGCCAAGAGTTTGTAGTGGTGGACACAAAAGAGAGAAAGCTGGAGACATGCATAAGCGCAGTCTCAGTGGAATGTTTACTATGGAAGCCAGATTGAAGCAGATCGCCAAGTCTATTATCCTCAAGGTACTTAGTGAGCTGGTTGAAGACCACCTGCTCGAGTACCTTTGATTAAGGGGGAAGTAGGGAAGCTGGGTGACAGTCTTCCTGGATGTTTGGGTCAGCAGAGGGATTCTTTAAAAGGGGTAGGACAGTTGCAAATAGGAAGGCAACAGACAAGAGTCTAGCAGAGAGAGAGGTCAAAGACCTCAGAGAGATAATGGCAGATCATTTAGACTAAGTCTTTGACCGTCTGAGAAGCAAATAGGTCAATAGGAGCGCAAGATGGGTTGGTGCTGCGAAGGATGAGTTGCCATGCCATGCCATGCATAGCTTATTTCAGCAGCCGTATTTGCGCTGCTTATGAGTCGTGGAAGTGGCAGTCTTGCATAGTATCTTATAAGGCATTTGTATTAAGGCAGGATGTTGGCGAGAAGCAGCGTTCTTAGGGTGTAGATGCTGATAGGGAGATTGCATCTACCTGTGGCTGCCCATGGGTGCTCATAGGGGTGCGTGAGCAGCATTAAAGTGTCTAATGATAACAGATGTTATTGCAGTGCTTAGAAGAGAGAGAAGCAAGAGGGATCCTGCATGAAGGTCTTTTCTTTATAAAAAACGTGATATTATTATTATTTCTATTATCTATGATTATCAGCGGGCATGTCAGGGTTCCTAAGGGGACCTATGGGTTACTGTTGATGCATGTAGGTGCCATTGGTGCACATGTGCGTCCCACCCTGGGGTGCTCATGGGTCCCTATGGGTCTTATAGGTGCCGCGTGGTGTCTATGGGTGCCAATGAGGCATTTTGATTGCCTGTAATAGTTGTTATTTTTACTCATAAAATTAGGGCAGAACCTATGCCTTTTGGAGGTTTAATTTCAAATGTTCTGCCAAGTTCAACGTAGTGGTTCCTTTTAAGAATATGGCTGTTGACATTGGGAGCATTAGAGCCGAACGGTAGCAAAAAAGGCCTTCGTAGGAAGCCTTAGTATCAAACAGTGAAGATGGCGCCACACCACATCCTGGAAAGCCACGCAAACCAAGAAATACACAACCTCATAAGAAGAGACTTTGCTTCTCTACAGTAAATATCCTGCACGTTTTTGACGAGTTGCCGTTGATAGGTTTAACCATCTTCAATGTGCCGCGCATCACTGATAAAGAACTAGAGTCTAGTGGAACCATCGCATATCCCGCGCAACACTTAGTGATGTCGCTAACATACCTTGAGATTTGTGCTGTTCCATCCTGCAAGTAGCCTTAATGGGATGCATATCACCGTTCACTATCTGCATTTGGCCAGATTGGGAAACAAGTTGTGAATACCTTTTATTCTGATTTCCAGTAGTACATCTGTTCACCTTCAATTGATGAGGATCGGAAGCAAGTGAAGGGCTGCTTCTGTGGGTTGGCAGGTTTCCTAAATGTTGTGGGGAGCCATAGATTGCTTATAAGTACGTCTAGTATCTCCCCTTGCTTATGGACATTTTTTTCTGAAGTCAAAGAATCAAGGAATGCCTCAACATGGCAATAATATTTATTTATTTGTGTTTTTATGACTCCTAATACCATACCTGAGTTCGGTTTCTCAGTGCAGATGCGGGATTTGAACCTCTCTTGCTCTGCGTGGTCTTGCTCCCAAGACTAGTGCGTTGCCCCTCTGCTATGCTCTATCCACTTGTGATGCCAATATTGTCTGGATTACATGTATCACTGCCAAAAATACATTCACAACAGCTATGCCTCTGTTTTTTCCCCCAAACATATTGGATAAGTTGTTGGCGTAAACAAACACACTAAACTTCAACGTGGAAAAAGTTTGAAAGTGTACAGAAACTTTTAGGCTACTTTAATCTATGTTCACATACTATACCGTACCCAAAAATAAACAACCAGTATTATCTAGATTACGGTGCAAAACAATGTAGTTATGCTCTCTCTTGCACCCACGAGGGCAAATGATCAAACTATTTCAAAATATTACAAATGGAAAACTCTCCCCTAAAAAATCAGCAGGATTTTCTTTAAAAGAATTGCAGTATAACTTGAAAAAAAAATCAAATGTACATATTACTCAACTATTCATCAATAATCCAAGAAGATTCAAAATTCCCAACCCTGGCACACTACTCCATCAGTAGGGCCTGTTGACGGAACCAGGCTGAGCAAGTTCTGACTCCTAACAGCCCATCTACTATCACTTCTCTGTGCCACAATGATGATGCTCTAATAGGCTATGAACATGCAGTAGGGTAAATGTTAGAAGTCACTGAGGTTAGAGTCATGCATAACTCAAGGCCCCATTCAAACTTGCAAGCTAACCTTTCACAGGACATTGCCTTCAAATGTGGCTGGGCCCAGGCTTTGCAAATTGAAGAACAAAAGGATTCAATCCAAAGTGCACAGTGAGCTGGAAGGAGAGATAGGGGGAAAAGGTGGCCATGTTCAAATGGCCAAATGTCACTATTTAAATATAAGGGTTGAAGCAACTGTTTCACTGTTACCTAAAGCTACCCATGCTTCCTTCCAGTTGTGTTCTGCAGGTTAGCTAGGAAGTAGAAAAAACGAATGTTATTTTAACATGTGTGCCATGTGTTGGTGAGGACATCACAAATTGCTTTGTCAGTAACGTTAGGGATCACATTGCATATTATGACACCAGTGATCCTTGACATTTTTCCATGTTCAGAGTTACCAATAACCTGTGCATTGAAAAAGGTATATCTAGATGAGGGTGTAAAATGTGGACTCACTGCTAATCAATGGCTATTAATAATGGACTCTTGGCGAGTAAGAAATAGTGTGCTACGTGTAAGCATAGAATTGAGTTGCTAAGTGTCTTTTTATGGCTGGCTTGTAGCTTTAAAAATTGAGATTTTGTCCCTAGATCAAACATTGATTTTACAGTAATGCTTTCTTTAAATAGCATCAATGTAGTCATTTTCATTATTTCACTTTTCAGTTTTTGTATTGGTCTTATTTTCCATCGCCATAGGTTGTCCTTTCCGTACAAAGTTAGAAGAAATTAAAATGTGAATAAGTAGGTCTCTAGAGCTAGCCTGTAATAATCATGCACAAGGGGAGGGTGGGTGATTCTGAGTGAGATGCGTCGGAAAAGGAAGGGCAATAATAGGTAAGGAAAGATGCACATCTGTGGTGAGTAATGAACATTAATCAAAGGTATCCTTTTCTGAAGCTTTACATGTAGAGGTGGCCAGTGCCGAATGCAGTGAAATGGGTCCTGATGCACTCCCCATGCTGCCTGGAAACAGCCCTTCGCTCAACCTCTTTGCTTTAACAGAGATCTCTGTCTCCTCTTTAATAAATGACGTGCAATTGTACCTTAGCATCACCTACTTCTCTTCCGATTAGTCCACTCTATAAGTATGCCTCAGTTCTACTCAGGAATAGATGTCCTCAAATTGACTTCAGCTCATTCAAGCCAAAACTGAAATTAGGTTTTTTGGGACCAACAATATTCTACTCAGCATCTCCTCCATCTCCTCTCTCGCCTCCATCCTAGCCAACTGATCTGCCTCCTCCAAGCGGATAAGAAAAGTGAGCATCTGTATGGACTCTTCAATGTCCCTTCTCCCAGATAGAACTATTGTTTCCAAATGCAGAAATGTAATATCCTTCTTCCTTTCATCGCAACTACCAAAACAAACTTCCTAGTAAGATCCCTAGCAAACCCCTGTCTTAACTATAACAAGAACCAACCAAGATCTGTGTCATACCCGACTATTGAGAAGGGGTTGAATAGATGCTAGCTGAATATCAATGAAACTTGCCAGACAATACAGATAGCCTCTTGGAGCACTCGAGGACATGTGCACCTAATAACATCCTCGGTGTCCCTCCTGGCGCTGTATGACATTGTCATGCTACAAGAGGTATGGCTTAACGTACCAAAATTTAAGCCAAGAGGTAGGGCTTAACGTTTGGGAGAACCATCAAATATCATTGGTACCGGCAATTAAAAAAACTAGGGGTAGACCAAAGGCAGGACTCTTAATAGCAGTCAAACTCTCAAGCGGCCTAAGAATTGAACCATGGCATTCCCCAAACAGTTTTATCCAGCTGGTTAGAATTATTTCGGGAGACAAAATGATAGCATGTTTGAACGTACATTGGAACCATCTAGATATAGAGGAAAGCCGTTTCTTTAGAGATTTAAACATCTGTTTAAACCTAATTGATTAAAATCCTGATATAAAACATACCATCATAGCCGGGGACTTGAATATGAATTGTTTGGATGATAAAGGTGGAAAGATGAAAGAGACAACGCACCAATGGAGTAGCCTGACGAAAGAGAGAGGATTTAACCTGATTAATGGTGCAGTGCCAGAAGGTATTCCTCCAAAGCCGACTTGGCGTCAGGGTCTTTGGTTTTCCACAATTGATTACATATATGTGGATTGTGGACTATTTGACAGGATTAATCTGTTCAAAATCATAAATCAAGTACAGAGCGATCATAACATTCTACAGCTGAATTGGGTATGGCCTAAGGCACCTCTTAAAAATGAGCATCAACAGTATGACAAGGTGTTGGCTATCTCTTCGAAAGGGAATCGATTTAGGTGGACTCCATCTGCTTTAAATGATTTGCGATTGGCTATATCATATCCAGAGGACATCTTGGAACCAACCATCTCCTATTTAGATGGAGAATATGTTGCCATTTGACAGATATTTAAAACCAAAAGGCACTTGAAACCAGGGACAAAGCAGTCACATTTGCACGTGAATGATGAGGAGATCCGAAGTCAGAAAGCCAAACTAAAAAAGGACATAGGGACTTTGATGCAGCAGGATAACACTAAAAAAATGCAAGAGGTTACAAGATGTAAAAATAAATACAAAAACTGGATAAAACAGCATAAGACGGCTACGATCATCAAAGATGCTCAATCCATGCTGTATTCAATAGCCTCCAAAAGTTCAGCATTAATGTGGGGCTTAATTAAAACAATTTACAATGGCAAACAATCGATTATGCAGATGAATGCTGTGCCAGAGGAAGTATGGATTCAATACTATGAATCTCTATATGCGGAAACTCCGTGGCCCCATCCTCTATTAGGGGAGAAGAACAGCAAGTATGGACAGCTGACCTTTGATGACCTCCACATCGTGATGATCATCAAAAAAATGAGCACATCTAGGGCGCCGGGGCCTGATGGCCTGTCGAATGCTGAAAAAGAATCCAGAAGCATGGGTCTCTATTTTGCGAATAATATTTGAACAAGTGATACGCAACCAGAAAATACCCCACTCCTGGCAAAAGTCGGTTATAGTCCCTATATATAAAAAGGGGGACAGATCAGATCCACACAATTACAGACCAGTTGCCTTACTTGATGCCCCAGGGAAGATTTTTGCACAGTTTGTATTGAAAGATTTCAATAAATGGACCGACAAAGCAGGCATCAATGATCCTTTTCAAACAGGGTTCGTAGTGGGCTTAGGCACCGCAATTCATTTGTAGGTGTTGCATGCCATCAAACAACATGAGCTGCAAGTAAAACAGGCAGTGTATATGGCATTTATGGATTTCGAGACTGCTTTCGATTCCATTTCAAGGCAACTGCTATTTAGTAAATTATCAAAAAGCTCTTGTCCTGTCTACTTACAACATTGGATAATTGAATTCCACTCCAGTACTGCATTTCGAGTACGATTGTCTATGGACAGGACAGTATCAAGATCTATCAACACCTACAAAGGCCTAAAACAGGGTTGCCTACTGGCATCAACCCTATTTAACTATTTTACATCTGACGTAACCGAGGAATTTAAGGAGGTAACATCTGATGCGCCACGTTTAGGACCCACTGCGGTCTCATGGTTCTATTATGCTGATGACCTTGTGTTACTAGCTAAAACAACCAGGGACCTGCAGGTGTTGCTTGATCAAGTAGGGAAGTATGTTACTGAAAACAATCTAATCATAAATGTGGCAAAAACCAAAATCATGAAGATTGTACCCAACAACAAGAACAAGACATCTCATCAAGCATGGTCATTACTGTCCCAACCCCTTGAAATTGTTACACAATAGAAATATCTAGGACTAAATATAAATCTCTTGGCTTCTGATGTTCCTTATCACGATGAAATAAAGTTTAAAATCAGGACTGCCTCCTCTCAAGCCTTGCTTATCAATCATAAATATGGTCTATTTTCACTAAAACCTTTGCTAATTTATTATTGCCAAAAGGCTGTCCCCACAATAATATATGGGGCAGAGACAAGATCATGGAAAAATGTGATGTCCTGGGCTAGATTGGAAGGCGCCTTCTGGACAAAAGTATTACATATACCTAAAGCGGTCCCAATGTGTTTAATACGTTATGAAATGTGACTTTCCTCTTTGCACGCTATGTATATGTGGATATTGTGCAGTCTTTATCGCAAATGTATTATGAGCCAGAACGACAAATTTAGAGATCTGTTTTTGAGATTCAGGCTAAATGTATGGCACACTAAAAACGTGCTGGCGAAATGGAAACAAATTCCTCTCGAAGAGGATTTCTGTAGGTTTTGTAAAGAGCCTAAAACATATGAAACCTTGTTACATTTAATTGCGGTGTGCCCAATGCTGTTAAAAAAAAAAATGAATATTTTAAACCTCACTTTAAAGCATACAACACTTTGTCTATCGAACGATTCTGGTACTATGTGTATAATAATCAAACAAAGTAAGAATAGCAATTGTCAACTATTTAATATCGCTGAGGATACAAGAGGGTACATTTGTGAATCTTGCATCATGATGAAGGCAAGAGGGAGCCATATACGGTTATTTTACAAATGTGTCGATGACACTACTAGTTCCTATTATCCTTAGCTAACTGCTCACAGAATTGGTTGAATAGTTGCCATTTATTTTTCTTGTTTTGTTTTGCTTTGTTTCATTCTTTGTAATAATCGGAACAATGTAAAAGTTGTATATTTTATTTTTTTATTTTTTTATTTCTTTTTACAATGTAACTTTAAGATGATACATTTCTTGTATTTTTATGAATTTGTATAAAAGTATTGAAAAGTTGATTAATCAATTGAATCAATAAATAAAAAAATAAAAATAAAAAATAACTATAACAATGACCTCTTTGCTGGTCTTCCTAATTCCTCTATCCATAAACTGCAGTGGCAGAATGCCACCCTCTGCCTTGCTAAGAGCAGTCACATCTTTGAGTCTCAGGCTTTCCTGCACTGGCTCTCAGAACAGGAATGGATACTGTTAAAAGTTCTTTGCCTACTCCATAAAGCATTTTACAGCACCCCCCCATCATACCTCATAAAAGAATCCAGCACAAAGATCCCTCAACGTCCTCTTCGGTCCCCTGACCAACACCTACTCTTCATTCCCAAATGTTTCTGCGCTAATTGAGGTGGAAGATGCTTTAGTGTTTGGGGCTCTTTTCAGTGCAGTGGGCTTACCCTTGACCTCAGAGCAATGCCTAATCCATCTCCTCTTTCACAGGCTCTTGAAATCTCTTTTTTCCTACGTCTAATCATGCCTCTTCCACTGTATACATTCTGTGCGCAACAGCACCACGAGGTGGTCCTCAGCAGCGGACGATAAAAGGTCTCACTCATTCTCTCACTCGGAGAGGTACAATGGTAGAAGAGCCCTTCACCACTTCTGCCACTAAATTCTGCATTCTCCCCTGTTTCGGCTGCCACACATACTAATGCCAAGTCAGAGAGTGAAGTGTGGCATCAAAGGGAAGGTTTGGCAGGGATCAACTCTGAGGGAATTGGATCATGAGCATGTGTACAAAGGATGTCCTGGTTTCTCAAAGCTCTTTGCTTCCACCCCAGCAGGACTCGGTCACTAACTTGTTGGCTACCTGCTCTTCTTCTGGATTCTTGTTCCATGGAATTAACCTGTTGTCACGCGTTCCTCATATTAGCGTGGTCTGTTTGATTGCATGCTGTCTTTGGAGTGACCTTCTTCTTGCTTGTTAAATCTCTATCTTCTTTTTTTTATTTTATTGGCGCATATGTTCACTGAAATTGATAGGCAACTGGAGACAAAACACACACTTCTATAAAAAAAAGGTTTCATAATATGGTGTTGTTATTGGAATTAGAACTGCTTAAAAAGGTATTTGATACTTTTTATTCTATTCGTTTATTGGTTGAGAGGGAACTTCCTGAATCCTCAAGGCGCATACTTTATAATAAAGTGCAAGACTGCATAAAGGTTACTATAAAATGCTGCATGATCCAATAAAGGGGCATTGAAGAGGTTTTATATGATTGCATTGTGCTCAGTAAAGATTGTGGTTAATTAAAACAAGTAGCGTGTGCAGTATCCTATAATCAGGTGGCTTCTATGGAAGATGAGTGAAATTATTATAGGGCAATTGGGGTATTGAAACAATGTCACTTTGGTTATGGCAAATAGCCATGAGTGCCTACTGTTTATTAATACAAGGGCCGTGCTAGCTGTGGAAAGGTCATCATGGTTAAAAACAAGGTACCCGCAGAAATAATCGAATGCAACATTACCAAAAGAGAAATGACCGAATTTGTTTGATCGAATTTGTTAGGGATGTTGGTACATTTGTATTAATATATAGATGGGGGTGGGGTAAGAGAATAAGTGAAGCTAGGGGAAAGTGGAGGGGGTGGAGGGACTCCCCCCACATTATTTTAAAAAAATTCAACCAAAAGAAATGTGGTCATTTCTCATTAGGTATTTTTTTCTGAACATTTATGGACAACCTTAAATTAAGCATTCACAACGTCAATAGTTGAATAGATGAAAACATTTACTGCGTTCGTATAGAGAGGTACACTTAGCTAGATGGGAGCTATGGCGAGGGGAAAACAGACAGAGAATGAACAGAAACGGCAGGAAATTAGTATGAATGAATTTGAATCTGAGGACTGATGAATGAATGACAGCGAGGAAGACTATGTGATTGAATCATTCGAGGGAAGATCAATGTGTCAGAGTATGGTGCTCGATGGATGATTTGGAGATAAATGAACGAATGAAAAGGTACCAGCCTATGGTAGTGTGTGGTAGTGTGTGGCTGTTTGCGTGGATAAGAGCATAATTGTGATACGGATGTGTTATTGCACAGCACGTAGGGATTTACAAATGAGTTGGAGGATGGGTGAATCAATGAGAATGTAAGGATGGGTGAATTTGTGAGTGTGAGGGCACCTGTGGGACTCCACAGCAAAGACATGTCACATGAACCCACAGTTAACTGTGCAGTGGCCAGGGAGTTTGAGCATGCATGTGTGACTCAGTGTTCCAAGGTACAAAAGTGATGACAGCAACCTGCCATCCCTGTTTCCACAGTTGAATTTGTGGGTAGAGTGATGGGTGTGTCTCAGCTGCTCAGTCTGCCATCCGCTCTGTCCCAGGATGTATGCAATTGACATTGTCGTGTTCTACCCACAATGTGGCAGCATTTTGTGCCAAGGTGATCCGGGGGAATTCCTGACGGGGTATAGATGATTCAAGGTCAGTGGTGGTGGGTGAACATTTAGGTATTGATTATATTCGGACAATTTTGCACTTTGTTGTGATAGGTAGAGAAGATTATACATGCTGAACAATCTAGGTATGTGAATCATTTACTCTTGACATACCAGTATAGTACTTATCACTCACATTTACAATTATGCACTTTTTGTGGGTCCGTATTTTTCATTGAATGGCTTAATAAATGGTTTCTAGGTTTTAATAGTACCATCGTTTTGATGAAATAATAAAATAAATATGTAGTACTGTTTTATGATGTGACGTTAATAAAAAAAATATATATATATGTTTTTGATATGAATTGATCATGATGATTCCTGGCCTTATGCACTCCTTTCTGCAAGTTTGAGCCCTTTCATTGATTATACTTCAAATGAAATGTACTGTGTGACATTACTCTTTGTTTTTGCATTTTTAATCAAGGGCCATGACTATTCCCCTAAAATTGCACAGACGATCGAGCACAGTGATGTATATCTAAGTAATGTAAGGTGGTTCACTGTAGTAACACTCGCCCAAGGATTTGTTTTAACTAATAGATTAAAATGATGCCTGTTCAGTACAAGATTTTACAAAATGGGATAAAAGGCATGCACGTTCCCATGGGTTCAGTAAGGTTGACATAACATCCAATAGAATGCCATTTCGCCAACAGTACACAGGAACATTCTAAAATATGTCCATGATGTCTGTTCCCACAATATATGCATATACACACACACACACACACTGATTAATGTTCAAAACAGTATACACACACACACACACACACATTGATTAATGTTCAAAACATGTATTTATGCATACAGGCACGTTTTTTTAAAAATGCACCCTTGCAGTGGTCAGTCCTCTCTCTTGCTGGGACAGCAGGATTCAAGAAGCCTGGCTTAGGAGGCCTGGCCGTGGAGCTCATGAGACATGTTCGGCTCCGACTGTGATGATAGGAACTTAGTTGCCTAGCAACCACTGAGCTACAACAAGCGGAGCCCACGTGGAGTTGCTCAGCTTATGGAGGGGACTCAAGCACTAATTTAATTCTATTGCGATATTGTTTTAAACTAGGCTAAGAAGGGGAATGGGGACTGGAGGACTCACCATAATGCCAATGAGTGGCCCAGGTGCAGTAGCCACATCCCCGACTCCCTCTTGGCTCTGGCACTCACATCATTATGTGGACTAGGACATAGTTATAGATGAGGAAAATGAAAAAAAGGAACTGCGTGGGCAGGCATGGGCAATGCTGTGAGATTGCACACACAAAGAAATAAAGAGAATTGTTATATAACCCGTCCATGTCTATGTATTTGTTGGGGGCAAATATAATACGGATTTTCCAATGCAAGACTTTTTTATTTACTATCATAGCCTTCTTCATTACACAGTACTATTACAGGGTTGCCAAAAATGGACACCTATTTGTTGCCCCAGTGGGCCCAAAAAGTCTCCGAAATCGACCCAAACAGCCGTTGACCAATCAACATCAATGTTGTGAGTATTACATTTTTCAATGGATGGGAACAGGCAGTGCAACTGCACACATTTAAACCTGACATTTAATGTATGAAGTTGCATTAAGCACTTATTTTCTCAAAAGCCAAAGAGATTACGCAGCATAATTGTTTTTTTTTAACTGTATTTTTGTAACCAATTAAATGGGACAGGCTGACATGTGCATAGCTCTCAAGGTGTCACACATCAGTTGTGGGTAGCCTATCCCTTCCTGCCTGTTTGAATCCTCGTTCCCTAAAACATAAAGCACAGCATCCTCAGACAGCAAAGCAAAAACCAGAATTGAACGAACCAATCCATTCAACATGGAGCAGTTGGAGAACTCCGCACATGCACAATGCTCTCTTAAAGTAAGCATCTAACACTATACATGTTTGCTAGTTTACAATACCTTATGCTAATGCTAATGATAAAGGATATTTTTACCGCTCACTATCACCACCGCAGAGGTCCCTTGGCGCTCTGACGGATATGAAAAGCAAGAGGGTATGGTGGGTTAGTAGGACTGAGCGGGAAAAGTGCAAGAGAGCAATGATGTGCTATTGGCAGACTCAGTTCGGTTTGTTTACACCGTTTGCTGAGCTTAGGTGTGCTTTTCGTTTGGTAGCCGTCATGTGCTGCTGTGTGGGGCTATGTGTGGTTTGTTTTGTTGTCGAGTGTAGGGAAGGGTTTCGTACAAAATGTTCGAGAAAATAATACCGAATGCATGATTTGGCCAAATTTCGGCCGTTTGGAAAATCCGTACAGCCGAAAAGTTAGACCAGATCATGCATTCGGTGCTGGGGGTCGCAGGGGTGTCTCCTACAGCCATCCTAAAAAAAGAAAAAAGGCTGCAAAGGCTTCGGGGCCTGCAGGCGTATCCCCCGCGCCCTTGCTCACTATATTGTGAGTGGGGTTGGGGGACACCTCCGCAGCTGTCTCGCAAAAAAAAAGGGAAAGGACCTTGCGGCGCAGTTTCCCGATCTTCTTGCTGCAAATTTTCACCCTTTGTCTCTCCTACCTTTTCTAGCTAAGCTCCTTCAGCGTCTTGTTTATTCACACATTTCACCATTTGTGTCTGATCTATCTCTTCTTCCCCCACTCAGTCTGGTTTTCGACCCCGCCATTATACCGAGACAACTCTGACCTCTGTATTTAATTCTCTCCTCACTGCTCGTTATTCAAAACACTCTTCCGTTCTCATTCTTCTTGACTTATCTGCTCCTTTTGACACAATGGATCATTTCCTGCTTCTGGACTCATTTGGTTTTCGTGGGTCTGATCTATCCTAGTTTTCGTCCTACCTAGTGAACCGTACTTTCGCTGTCTCCTGAAGCGGCAATACCTCTACTCTTTCTCTCAATCACGGAGTTCCTCAAGGGTCAGTTCTTGGTCCTTTTCTATTCTCTCTGTACACCTCTTTCCTTGCTCCTTTTATTTCACCCTTTGGAGTATCACATCACTCCTATGCTGATGATACTCAGCTTTTTCTTTCCTTCTCATATTTATTTATTTATTTATTTATAGTATTTGTTGATACGCCCAAACCCTCAGGTATCACGGCGTAGGTTACAAGAAGAAGGCTTAAACATGCTGGTTACAAAGAAGTAGCACTAGCACAGGGTGCAAGGCAAAACATTACATGATGAATAATACAGATTTACAAGCAACAAGATGAAGTCACATTTGGTCATGAGTTTCAATTTCTAAATACATGGTCACATTTGTTAGTGTTGGGTTACCCTATATACACCCAGATCCACTTATAGGCCTTTTGAAGTAGTGCCCTAGCCTGGTGGAGTTTTTAGAATTTATCGAAAAGCCAGGTTTTTATGAGTTTCTTGAATTGCGTGTGGGACAGTTCGCTACGGATATTGGTCGGGAGAGTATTCCATAGTCTGGGGGCTGCAACATAGAAGCAGGCATCTTTGGATCTCGAACTCTTAAATCGTGGGACACTTAGTAAAGAGTCGTTGTTAGATCAAAGGAACCTATGTGAGGTTTTACGTTTTAGGCAGGCATTCAGATAGGTTTGGGCATTTTGGGAAAAACATTTGTGAGTGGTAGTGAGTGTTTTAAAGAGAATCCTGGCTTGTATGGGTAGCCAGTGACAATCTCTCCTGGTTTGTGAAATGTGATCACTTTTCTTTTATTCCTAAGGCTGCTCTAAGGGCTTTGTTTTGTAATAATTGTAGTTTGTTGAGATTTTTCTTGGTTGAGCCTAGTAGGAGAATGTTGCAATAATTGAGTTTGGACAAAATGAGTTCTCTGGTAAGAGTGATTCAATTTGGACTGGAGAGGGTTTGCCGACTGAGGGAGATGAGTTTAGCCGTGTAGGCTGTTGAGGAAGCTAGGGAGTTAATATGTTTAGTCATTGTGAGATTAGAGTCTAAATAGACTCCTAAGGTTTTCACTTGGTTGGAGATAGGAATGGGTATGTCCTTGATGATGACAGAGGTAAATTCTCGGGGCAGTTTTTTCTATTGGGCTATTGAGCCGACGATAAGAATCTCTGTCTTTTCCCCATTGAGGCAAAGGCTATTGGTCTAGTTCTGGATAAGGGAGTAGACATTATTTATGGTAATGGTATCCAGGTCTTCATTGCCCATGATTGGGATAAGTATGTGGGTATCATCAGCAAAATTGGTGTATATGACTCCCATGGCGTCCAATGCAGAGAATAACAGTTTATTATAGACATTATATAGTGTTGGAGAGTGGCACCCCTAAAGGCACAGGTATAGGGTCAGCAGCTTCGTTACCTAGAGCAACTGTAGACATTTGTTCTGATAGAAATAATTTAATCCAGGTGGTTGCATTTTGGGAGAATTGAAAATTATTGGTAAGTGATAGACATAGTTTATCATGGTCCACTAAATCGAAAGCCATAGACAGGTCTAGTAGTAGGAGGATGCTGAGTTTACCAGAGTCTCTAATAGAGTCCATTTGATTTTTTAAGTCAAGTAGAGCAGTCTCTGTACTGTGTTTTGTCTAAATCCAGACTGTCTGTCTCCTAGTAAATAATTATTTTCCAAGTGGGTTTGGACTTGATTGTATGCAATTTTGTCTATTATTTTAAGAAGGAAGGGGGCTGTGTTGAGGGGTCTGTAGTTGGTGGGGATGGTGGGGTCTAAAGATGTTTCTTTCAGTAGCGGTGTTATCCACGTTTCTTTGATATCAGGTGGGACTATATTAGAGCTGAATAAAGCACTAATACAATTGGTAATGGGTTAAGGTTTGAGAACATGCTTTAACTAGTTTGGCTGGGAAACTGTCACATTTACAGAAGGAGGTTTTAAGGGAGGCTATGACTTTACTTACATGATCTTGGGTAACTGAGGAGAAGTGAAACTGGGTGGTAGTATTATTAGGTGAGAGAATTTGGGCAGAGGGTAACGAACTTCGGCTATTGTCTAGTAGTTTTCTTTTATCAGTCATTTTATCTTGGAGGGAGTTTATTTTAGAAGTGAAGGCATTCTGAATGGTGGTGCACCAATCTTTACTGATGATGGCTACACTTGGGGGTGGAATGGGTGTTTCTAGTTCTCTCAGGATGGAAAACAGTTTTTTACTATTGGAGGCTGCATTCACACCTGATATTCATCACACTCTTTCATCTTGCCTCACTGCTATTGAATCCTGAATGACTTCTCACTTCCTTACTCTAAATGCTGGAAAGACTGAAGTCCTATTCTTTCCCACCAATATTCTCCTGTCCCGTCTCCTCAGCCTTCTATTTCTTTTCCTCCCTCTAACCTCCCCATCTCCCTTGCTGCTCGCAATCATGGTCTTTATTTTGACTCTAATCTTTCCTTTGCCCATCATATCTCGCTCATGTCACGCGCCTGTCGATTTCATCTTTACAATATACGTAAAATTCGCCAATTTCTTATTTTTCACGCCTCAATGCTTCTCATATCCTCGCTAGTTTTCTCTCGACTCTTCTACTGCTCTGTTCTATTCTTTGGTCTTCCCTGTTCACGCCTTGCTCCTCTTAAATCAATCTATCATTCTTCTATTCGCTCACTCTGCCTTCTCTCTTATTGGGACTCAATTTCTTCTTCTCTTGCCTCACTTGGATGGCTTTCTTTTTATACTCAGTTGAAATACAATTTCCTATGTCTAGTTTTTAAAACTCTCTACGGTCTTGCCCTGACTATCTTGCATCTCTCCTCTCATTCTATTCTCCTTCTCGTTCTCTTAGTTCTGCTGGTCTTTTTCAACTTAATGTTCCTCGGCCCTCCTGT
The DNA here is from genome assembly GCF_040938575.1 of Ambystoma mexicanum. Classification (NCBI taxonomy): domain Eukaryota; kingdom Metazoa; phylum Chordata; class Amphibia; order Caudata; family Ambystomatidae; genus Ambystoma; species Ambystoma mexicanum. The sequence goes on along the minus strand of NC_090933.1, from coordinate 126,266,000 downwards.
TCTCAATCCCGCTTTCTCTTCTTCCAGCTTCTTGCTCCTCTCCACTGGAACCTTCTTTCTCTATCTCTTCGATCCATTGCCTCTTATTCTCTGTTACGTTCTTTAAAAACTAATTTGCTTCAGTTGTCTGATTGATTTTTGATACTGGTTGACCCTGAACACTGATTTCTATTGCTGATTTTAACGTGCCACTGATTGTTCTATGTAAAGCGTTTTGGTTAAAGGCGCTATATAAAGTATAATAAAATACAAATACAAATAATAAAATACAGGGAACAGGCATCGCAGGGACACAGCAAGTCGGAATGGAAGGTAAGTAGGGGTGTGAGGAGTGAGGGTGTGGGTAGGGGTGTGTTGGGGGTGTTGGTAGGGGTGTGGGTGGGGGTGTGGGTAGGGGTGTGGGCTGAGAATATAATATACTCTCACAATGAAACAACCGTTGCAATGTACAGAAGATTTTCCTTAACCTACCTGGACACCAAGGGGAAAGCCTAAAACACAGCTAACCCCAAGTCATTTCCGATAGCTGAATTTCAGGATTTCTTCAGAAGGGCACACCATACAGATATGGGCCTAGGGTGTTGAAGCCAGCAAGGAAAACAGAGAACCCCATGCATTTCCCAAAAGAGCACACCCGTGGGAATGCACCGAGATCTGACTTGCGCGAAGCTGCCCAGAATGTATTACCCAGAACTCCAGACAAAGTGAACATTGTGTTTTTTCCCCACCAAATATCCCATTTTGTCAGTGATTGTGGCTAATAAAAACTGGGGCAATTTGCGCAAGGCAGACCTCTGTGGATTCCCACGGGTGTCCTCTTTTTGGAAATGCACGGGGATCCCTATTTTCCTTGCTGGCTTCGACACCCTACGCCCAAATCTGTAGGTTGCCCACATGAACAAAATGTGCTGTGCCGAAAGTCTTGGGGTTACCAGTGGGTTACCCTTTTCCTTTTGCGCCCCGGTAGGTGCACCCACACATGTGAGGTACCGTTTTCATCAGGACACATGTGGGGACACGAGAAGGATGGCCATGTGTTGTTGGCGGTGTGTTTCGGTGAGTGGCCAGAGCGAAATGTCTGAGAATTGTCTTTATTTCCAGCCAATTTCAGAGACATGTCCCTCTAGATATCTGCCCCAGGGAGGGCTGCATGACATGGCCCCCACTCCATTGTGGGTGGGGGAGGAAGGGGCCACAATCCCTTCCCATTAGAAAATTCCCAGTCAGTTTGGAGTGCCCCACAGCCCCCCCTAAAATGCTGTCTACCATTTTCACTTTTTTCCTTTGGTTACCCAACTCCCCTTGGCGCAGAAGGGCCCAATAGTGTGCCATTCTGCCCCCAGCGTGCCCAAAACCTACTGCCCCACCCATTGGGGGGCCTATCCAACATTTTGTGGTGGCCCTCTACCCCCTCACCCCAAATGGATGGTGGGGGCACCTCATGCAGGCCTCCCTGGGCCTCCTAGAAACGGCTGCGTGAGGTACACGCCCCTCCATTTGGGGTGAGGGAGGAGAGGGCCACCAAAAAATGTTGGACAGGTCCCCCAGTGGGTGGGGCAGTAAGGTTTGGGCACCCTGGGGGCAGATTGGCACACTAATGTGCCTATCTGCACCAAGGGAAGTTTGGTAAACAAAGAAAAAAATTGAAAATGGTACACTACATTTTAGGGCAGTCTCCCCCCACACCAAATGAAAGGGGGGCCATCTCCATCAGCCCTGCCTGGGGGGAGATACGAGGGGGGGCATTTCATGAAGCACTCCCTGGTTTCAGATGCCCCTTCCTAGGAGCAGATGTTTGCCCCAGGAAGGTCTACAAGGGGTGCCCCCATTTCCGCTTGGGGTGAGGGGGAGAGGGCCACCCCCCTTTTCCATAAAAAAAATCACTGGTGGCAGAGATTCTCCCCTTTCCAACAACACCTCCCTCAATCTGCAGCTTGAAATACAGCTGGAGATCGAGGGAGAGGGAGAAGGGAGTTTACCTTCTTTTTTCACTGTGGCAGCCCGAAATGGCTGCCACAGTAAAATTGAAGGTAATCCAGCCCCCTGGCAGTGTAGCCCGGGTGTTGGATTACAGTTTTGAGCGCTTTGCAGGGATCGCTCAAAACAAGGTGCCAAAAAGGACAAGCTATCTCGTCCTTGGCACCCTGGAAGTAATCCCAAGGACGAGATACCTCGTCATTGGCATTTAAGGGGTTAAAACCAAACACTGTCAAAACCAACAGTTTCCACTTGTGTATAGGTATTAGTTAGGCAATTTCCAGGCACTACTATCATATGCTCAGAAATGTTCACAGTTGTCCAGCCTCTACCATTAATGGCTAGTTAGTAGCATTACGGTAATGCTAGCAAATACCTTCCCCATGTCTACACAAAAGTCAAAACTGTTGGCATTGCCAATGCTTGTTTTAAAAGGATTGTGTCCAGCAGGAAAGAAGGGAAACAGGCTACACAAATACATGATGCAGGAAAATGTAATGTAGAGTACAGTTAAGGGAGGGTTGCAGACAGTTGCTATGGCAGCAGACCAAAATAGTCAATGCCATGTAATCGCCCATGATTTGGAGAAGCCCTGGCTGCTGACCCTAGCTGACAGAATTTTTTTTTGTATAGAAGCCATATTTCATGTTTGCTAACAGGGCCATGCTGTTTATGGAGCATGTGGGGTACATTTACCAGCCCCAACAGAAATGCCCTTAATCACAAAACCGCATTTCAACATTCACCAAATAACGGCTGTGTTGTGTTCTCATTGGCACATCTGCGGCGAGCTTTGAACACTGCCACCTCAGAGAATGACTGCATTTGTTTTGCTTCAAACCAAGCACAAGAAAATGACCTGCATTCAACACGGCATTGCACTTTGTTCCTCTTTTCATTTTAAACACCACAATGTTTTGCTCCATTAAACACAGCCCTGCATTTGTATTTCATTTGATTGCCATAAAGTATGGCAATCCTTCCCAGAATGGCATTGTTTTAATTCATAAAGTCCATGAAGAGCAAATAATTATTTTTCAGTCCGCACAGCTATGATTTACTTATGAAATTTACCAGCAAACGCAAATTACTGCAAAAGAAAGCATTAGCATGGCTCTATCTCTGGCGTCGTGTCAATTACAAAGAAACTCTTTTCAGCATATCTCTGTGTCCAGAAACTGACCGTATCTTTAAAAGCCTTCCAGAAAGTTAATTCAAAAGGAACTGTGCATTGTTGAAATTAACATGAAAGAAAATAAACACACGTGTAATTCTGCTTTTGCAAAGCAGGAAAATGCCATTTGAAAACTAAAATGTTAAATAATACTATGGCTCACACAGAAGCACAATTGTATAGGTGGGTGGAGGGGCTACAAAGCAATGTAGATTATGCTCTCTCCAAGACTTCAATCATCCTGGCTGAGGTCCAGGAATTCCTGTCAAACCAGTCTGGCAGGAAGGCTTGCCTCCCATTTTTGCACCTACCAGTGAACTGATGCTGCAAGGACATGTGCTGAGATTATCAGTGTGATAATTACTGATTCTGCCATTTTTCTCCTTTTGAAGGCTTTCAATTTGTTTCTGGCCTCCCATACTGGGGTGGTGGGTTGAATTTAAAAATTGATGTTTCCCTCTTTATACCGACTCTTTGCCACCACTTTGCATCCACAAAGAATTTTGTTAGTAGGTGTTTGGGGAAGTGTTGCAGGGGGAGTGCATAACCTGGGTGCCATCTGTCATTTTGAAGAAAAGTAATTTTGCTCCAGCTTTCTATTAAAGGTTTATGTAGATGATGTTAGGAATTTGAATTGTGTTGTAGGATTGTTGCATTGTATACTGCCACCCTGTGGTGACTGCTGCCCTAATTTTGATTTGCTTGTTTTTCTTTGAATTCTAAAAATGAATAAATATTTCATTGTTACACACTGGTCTGGTTCCTAGTCCATTGCGACACAGGGTATTTGTCAAGGTGGGTGTGAGATGGGTTGGGTGCCTTCTCAAAGTGGAATCCGAGGATAAATAAAGATAAAACGCGTTTTTTTGCGCGCCACATTTATTGTCAGTGGAAAGAGTCCCTGGCTGGAGTGTGCCTTGTTCTAAATCCGTCATCTGAACATATTTGTATTTCTATTTTACCTGGCGATACCTAAATAAAATGTGCAAGAAAAAAAAGTTTTTTATATTTTGAAATCAGCCATCATTTTGTATGGTTAAAATTATTGAACTGTATAAATAATGAACGTGTGGTCAAGAGCATGAAGTATTGGCCGCGGAAGAATCGTATAGCTGCTTGAAAGCATTTATTGCTGATATTTTTGTGTTGTAGGATGAAAGTTTGTAATTCGACATTACCTAAAGATATTCCCAAAAATATTTTTTAGAAGTTTCTGAAGCACGGAGGATAAAAGATTCTGGTTGGCTTCTCCACTTGGTGGCCATGGTGATCCGTTGGGCACATTACTCTCGCTAGGTGCTATAGAGTGCAAGAATAAAGGTTACATTAGGTTCAACAATAGTAGTAAACTTCAGTGCGTGTGCATAGAGCAAGAACCAGAGCCTCCTTCTTTCACCGCCCCTTATAACTCTCCTGCACAATCCCCTGCTGAACACAAAGATCATGTCCGTGACGCTATACTTGAACAGCTTGCAAAGCAGGTGGTGTGCCTTGGGCTGATGGCCAGTTTGCCACTTGTAAGCCAGCACTAAGGGGGGGATCATGCACAGGGTGCGCAAATGCATGTATTGCATCTCCCGTAGCCACATTTCCTGGACACTTGTGTCAATCTTCCATTGTTGTCAACAGCACCTGAGTGAGGCTCATAATATAACATGTCCGCCATTATAAAAAAATAAAGAAAGGACTACATAAACAGAATACCGCCAGCCAATGACTATTAACAATAGGGTACTTGCATTTTCTTTAACCACACAAACTGTGCAAACCGTAACAGATGATAATGATAACAACGAAACGTGTGCATATTTATCCTATAGTGTCTTCCCTCTTTAACCTGGACACCTAATGGCCACTGGACCACACCGTAAAAGCACTCTTCATTTGAGAGCTGCGGCTGGCGCGGGTACCCACTTTTTGCTGGCAATGTGCCTGGGACTGTACTTGCTTATATGGTTGGCCTCCTGCCTGGCCAGAGCGCACATCCTCCTTGAACCAGTCTGCCTCCACCAGGGCCTGCACCACACTGCACAAGCACCCCCCTTTGTGGAGGGCCACTGTGGTCGAGGACTGGGACCCCACCATTCTGTCCTCCCAAGACACTCTGTGTCTTCCTGTTGTTGGGGTGACACACCTCCACACTTTATTTCCCCCTCATTCAGCTGTTTGATGAACGTGAGCAGGTGCCTCCCGCAGCACGCTCCTGATGAACGCAGGGCTCGCTGAGGAGCCAGTGGTCGTCAGGCAAGACACGACTGAATATTGCTGCAGTACAAATGGCGTGAACGGGTGCCTCCCGCAGCACGAGCCTGCTGAATGCAGACCTCACCAATGAGCCTTGTTAGGCAAGAACTCATAGAACAGCAATGCGCCCCAACCACACCAGGGACTCTGAGCCCGCCTGCAGACAGCGGGTCCTCGCTGGCGGTGCCAGCACTCGTCAGAGAAGCTCTGACTTGATATCAGGATCTGCGATACAGCTGGCCGGTATAAGAGCACACGGGCGCTGCTGGTCTGCGCGCAGGTCTCAACCTCACCACCGTGGAGGCCCATGACCTGCAACTGTGCTCACTCATTCAACAACATGCAGGAGGCAGGTTTGGATGCTCAGAACTGGTGCACGGGAGCCATGCACAGGCTGTCAGGTGACAACTTAAGTTACAACATCCTAGAACTTTAGCTGAGGAGGCGCCACTCCTCTCGTGGACCAACCCTGGATCCGACTCTTAGGACAGAGGAAGGGTTGCATTTCAGAACTAGAGCCTTCTCCCAGATCACCAGAAACAGGTGCCTTCACAAAAAGACCCCATTCTACCCCCAAGCGTCTGGTGGAAGTGATGGCTATCAGAAAGGTTGCTTTTGGAATCAACCAATTCAGCTCAATATTCTCAAGGGGCTCAAAGGGTGGCTTCTACAACATGGACAGGATTAGAGGGCAGTCCCAGGGCGGATCCCACATGGGACCCAAAAGCCTATAGACCAGAACCTTCCCCTACCAGAGGGTAACAGGAAATCTGAAAAGCCTGAATGGCCGACCATTGTGAGTGGAGAGTAGCGATGGCCAAACCCTTCTCAGCCCCTTCATTGAGGAATTGTAAAATGTCCAGAAGACCACACAGCAGGGCCTGGAGAACCCTATGGGAACAACATGTCAGAAAACAAGCCCAATGGCGATCGTATGTTTTAAGAGTAGAGGACCGCCGCCCCCTCTGGACTGTCCCAGCCACAACGGCCGAAAGACCTAACACCTCTCGGCCCCTTCCCTCAGTTTCCAGACCCCCCAAAGATTGAGAGAGGAGGGAGGAGGAAGAGCATCCCCCCAAAGTGGCGATGGCCAGTGAGGCAACACCCAAGGGGGAGTCAACTGCATCTCCTTAAGGATCGGGAAACACTCCCTTTTGGGCCAGTAGGAGACCACCAATATAAATACCCCCAGACTGTCCCACATCCTCCAGAGGACCCTCAGAATTGGGGGAATCAGAGGAAAGGCGTGAAGAAGAACCGTAGGCCAGTCCAAGGTGAGAGCGTCCACTCCTCAGGCCCCGGGGGACAGAGACTGGGAACAAAACCTGGGAAGCTGAGCGTTGCAGGGGGAGGCAAAGATGTCCATCCAGGGGCAACCAAACCTCCTACAAATCTCTTGAAACACCTCTGGGTGAAGGAACATTTCCCCCGACACCAGAAACATCCTGCTAAGTCTGTCCGTGGTTGTATTGTCCACCCCTTTGCATTTGGCAGTGTGCTTCCCCCTATTAACAGCAGCCAGAAAAGCCGCAAGACTCCAACTTGAGCCTCTGCCTCCATTTAGCTGCAAACAACCAGGGAAACCATGTTAGGCGTCCCTGCTGCCATGCAATGAGAGTGTGTCACTATGGTGACCCAAGCTGAAGAGCAAGAGAACAGTAGAACGCCACATACATTGCTCGTCCCCCCCGTCCTTGCCATTTGATATATTGTCATTTTCTTTTCCAGCCCGCAGGCAACCAGGGAACAGGCCAATAACCCATCATGCCCCCCTTGTCTGGAGGAGGAAGCGGAAGCCTCGCCACCAGTCCCTCCACTGGCGCCCCGATCTTGCGGACTTACTAGACACCCGGGGCACGGAATCACACCTTGGGAAGCAGCATCCGCTCGTGGTCAGGCGAAGCAACCGGTCGCAAACACCTCACCCGTGGATGCCGGTCAACATCCATGAACCTCACAGCCCTGCAGGGATCCCGTGGGCCTCCTCAAGGCCAGCAAAACCCCAAAGCCTTGCACAAGAGCCTCCGGACGAGGGCCATCAACTGGTGCTCCCCACATGCCCCGCACACAGAAGATCTCAAAGATCCAGCAGAAACAAAGAACTTATGAGTTGTCGGTAAGTGGGAAATTATACCTTCTGGTAGGGGAGGGGCCAGAGAAAGAAATCCTGGAAAAGAGTTCCTGAGAGTGAGGGACACACTCAAACGTAGGTAATGGAACAAGGAAGAGGGACATGGAGGTAATACTAAATACAATGTTATGCAGAACAAAAGTGGTAAACACATCAATGTTGAATCAATCGGTTGCCTGTCCACATTTGTTTGTTAGTCGCTACTAGGACCTAACTCCTGTAGGCCAAGGCATAGAGTTAAAAAAGCTGGGCACGCTGCAGCTCCAGACACCCCACACTCATTAAACATACAGTGTAATGACAGTTAGTTTTTGCTAATAGTTTCATTTAATGACAACATTGTGTAGGCGAATATGAACATTGGTACACAAAATGAATAATTGCTTTGCTAATATACCTAAACGTTTCAGATGGCTTTAACTTCTTCAAGTGGACTGCATAAAAAAAAAAAATTCTATACGTGTTTTTCTTACAAGAAGCCTAATAAATACTTGACATTAGCCATTTCAGTAAGGAAGTATACATTGTGACATTCAAAAGCATAGTACCTTAACAGCCACTTTTGGAAGTCAAAATATTTCCAAGCTTAAAATGTTGGGAGTATATGACTTTCCTGACAGACAGTTCAATGGTAGCATAGAGATCATTAGATGGGTATTGAAGATGGAGATCCAAGTGTGGCCCTGGTGACCCCCACTCAACTTGCAGCCCAAAGGCAGTGAAATGAGAGATTTACACCACGCCTGGGCCCTTCATCACCATTGTCAATGTATCGCAGATATGAGAAACATTGCTCTTTCAGACAGCCATTCAAACCATACCCGACTGACAATATGGAGGAGATAGTGTTGTCATTGATTGAACAAGCTGACTGACTAGAACTTCAAAAGCAGATGACGTCACTATCGACATCACGATGTAGATGCATTTAGACATGAAGCATATTGGCATCCATGCACAAACCTACACAAACACTTTTTGTTTATTGCAGATAGATATGAAACAAATGTTTATGACTCATGGTAGTTAGAGGACTGATACACATACACCAGTAAATCATAAGCTACGTGGAAACAGCAAGACCCCAAGAATACATACAATCAGCTTGCACATACTTAACTGCGACTAAACTGATCACCATAAGAACCACGATGGAAGCCATTGGTGCACTGAAGTGAAGGCAGACAGACAGAGCTTCCATCACAGAGACGGTGCGCATCCTAGCCAAGGACAAGCAGAGACGGAAAGTTTCCAGTTTACCAAGGCGATAAGACACCTACAAGGAATATAGCTTAAAATCCTCATAATTAAAAGCATGAGAGCTGCATTTCGTGGTCCACATACACATGACCTAGAAAACTAGGACAGTGCCTATTCATTCGAGGCAGATGGAGGAAAGATGTTCCCATCAGAGGTGTAAAGATACAATTGCTACACAGGTTCAAAGCTGGATGTATGCTCTCAGGGCTTAGGCGATCACAGATGGCAACATGATGGGAACATTCAGCACCTTCAGGATCGACCCCATAGGCTTGAGTGATTCCACTCACCATGCTAGCTGTCCAAGGTCACAAGACTGGGAAGATACATTATGTGCAAACCTTAGATACCTTTCACGTTAAGACACACTATGTTGCAGTGGCCTATCATTTTCCTGTTGATCTGCAACTTTGTATTTCCTACATTTAGAGGTAGTCCTAGGAGGAGCCACCAGATATGGAGATCTAATAACCAAACTAACCTCTATTTATCATATATATATATATATATATATATATATATATATATATATATATATATATATATATATATATATATATATATATATATATTTGACAAAGAAGGGTGTGAGGGGCGCACTCTGGGTCCCAGCTAGATGTACCTTTCCACAGTCCAGTTGATGTTCTCCTCCTAGCGCGCTTTCTTGCCTCTTGTGATCATCAGGGAGGCAGTCTGTTCAGGTGTTTATTCAGGTGTTGATGGTTACTAGCAGTGATGGCCTCAGGGGATTCTGGTTGCTGTAGTCATTCAAGTAGCCAGGAAACAACTCAACCTCCAATTACAAAGTGTAAAACCCCAGTTGGGGGGAGGGGGGAAAACCAACAGTGTGGCTCTCCTGAGTAGGGGCATGTGTCACCCCGGTGCCGCCGCCTCTGGAGCCCGGGACTCCTAAAAGATTTGACAAAGAAGGGTATGAGGGGCGCACTCTGGGTCCCAGCTAGATGTACCTTTCCACAGTCCAGTTGATGTTCTCCTCCTAGCGCGCTTTCTTGCCTCTTGTAATCATCAGGGAGGCAGTATGTTCAGGTGTTTATTCAGGTGTTGATGGTTACTACCAGTGATGGCCTCAGGGGATTCTGGTTGCTGTAGTCATTCAAGTAGCCAGCAAACAACTCAACCTCCAATTACAAAGTGTAAAACCCCAGTTGGGGGGAGGGGGGAAAACCAACAGTGTGGCTCTCCTGAGTAGGGGCATGTGTCACCCCGGTGCCGCCGCCTCTGGAGCCCGGGACTCCTAAAAGATTTGACAAAGAAGGGTGTGAGGGGCGCACTCTGGGTCCCAGCTAAATGTACCTTTCCACAGTCCAGTTGATGTTCTCCTCCTAGCGCGCTTTCTTGCCTCTTGCAATCATCAGGGAGGCAGTCTGTTCAGGTGTTTATTCAGGTGTTGATGGTTACTAACAGTGATGGCCTCAGGGGATTCTGGTTGCTGTAGTCATTCAAGTAGCCAGGAAACAACTCAACCTCCAATTACAAAGTGTAAAACCCCAGTTGTGGGCAGGGGGGAAAACCAACAGTGTGGCTCTCCTGAGTAGGGGCATGTGTCACCCCGGTGCCGCCGCCTCTGGAGCCCGGGACTCCTAAAAGATTTGACAAAGAAGGGTGTGAGGGGCGCACTCTGGGTCCCAGCTAGATGTACCTTTCCACAGTCCAGTTGATGTTCTCCTCCTAGCACGCTTTCTTGCCTCTTGCAATCATCAGGGAGGCAGTCTGTTCAGGTGTTTATTCAGGTGTTGATGGTTACTACCAGTGATGGCCTCAGGGGATTCAGGTTGCTCTAGTCATTCAAGTAGCCAGGAAACAACTCAACCTCCAACAACCAGAATAAACAGCTGAACAGACTGCCTCCCTGATGATTTGGCCATAGGAAGTGGAGGAAGGGGCGCGGGCAGAGAGGACAGAGATGGCAGGAAAATAAGAACGCCATGAGTAAGTTTAAGAGTAATTTCGAAGATCCAAATATATTTTTAAACACACTGCAATGTATGCAACACACTGCAGTCTTTGGCTGCTTGGATCTCATATTTTAGACTTTTCTTTTTATCTTTTTACTGAACTTATAAAACATCTCAAAAAAGACATACCTGTAGAACTGCTAGTGCCTGCAGTGCCTTTAACATGGAATAGTAACTTTTTCATAGCTATTAAGTGGCCCCATGTCATTTGGACATCATGCGCCAGTCCTAGTTATTCCCTCTGCATGATGGGACTTGTACTTTGTTTTCCCACTGTAAGTATGGGTCTACAAGTTCATGCTTGCAAAGTATAAAGCCAGAACTAGCTCAAATTGTCACTCATGACATAGGGCCACTTGGCAGTAGTCTTCACAAATGATAATCTCACTGTACGCGGGAAGCATGAGTGATGTAATTAGTATAAAAGAGCATGCTTTTGCAGGCTGTTTCCCACATGTTAACTACCATGCAATGGGAGGGACTGGCTAAGTCGGCCTCATTATGAGTTTGGCTGTAAATTGGCGGTTAATCTGCCAATTTATTGCCGAACACGTTTACATTCATCATCACTCGATCCCTTGGGATTACCACAGGATTACAAATTGTGTTCGGGTGGTGTAAATCCACCATTTTGGAGTCCATAGGACTCCATGCAGATTTTCGGGGATTCTTTCTGAGCTGTAATACTGTACAGTAAATACATCCATTTTTGGAGGACAAGTGAAGGATTCACCTCCAGATTTTGATGGAAGTGAATCCTCTGCATTACTGCAAAATTTCCGAATTTGGCAGAGTTGTGCAAATGGCAGTAATTCAATTAGCACTAAATAAAGCGGCGTTAACAGGGCCTCATTATGAGTGTGGCAGTCCTGAAATAAGGTTGCTGCTAGCAACGTACCGGCACCCTTTCCGGACCGCCCCACTCCAACTCTGAGGGCGGGGGCTGTTACGCCTGGCAGGTCTGACCTGCCAGGCGCAACGGCTCCCGCCCGCAGAGTTGTCACGGAAGCACTGGCACCAATAATAACGGTGCCGGTGCTTCCATGAACCCATTCCCATGGAGTGCTATGGGACTCCACGGGAACGGCGACTTACCAAATCTGTCGCCTGACTTCCCGCTCCACCCGGAATTTATAATGTCCCTGTGGCACCAGGAAGTCAGCCGCGGAATCTGTGTTACGAGGACAGCGGAAATCCCGTTGATAGCACCAGCGGGTTACTGCCATCCTCGTAATGAGGCCCGTACTGCCACTTTTTTACTGCACCGCCAAACTCGTAATGAGGCCCGTATACCGGTCACCTATACGTTACTCTTATGCTTATTCTGCGTTATGCATTGGTTTGGTGTACTCATACAGTCCACAACTGGGACACTTTATATAACTCAGGCTGTAAGATAGAGTTTATTGATGCTTTTGACAAGATCATTTTTTTTCTTTTTTAATATCCACGAATAGACAGAAAAAGAAAAGGTTCGTAAACAGACGCGAGATAAAAAGACTGACTTCTTTATCAGTTGGTGGTTGGCCTGCACTGCTAAGTTGAGCAGCTTATCTGTGCCTCAGGCTCAATTACGCCATAATGAGGCGACTGCCATTGACGTGTGCACACAGAGCGTGGCTGTTTATCTGATGCAACTCGGACACGTTTTAATCCAATGGAGGCCGCCCATCTGCCTGGCTCGGTTTTATGGCCGGACAGAGATATCACCGTGCTGCTGTTTTATTGGTTAGTGTCTGTTCGAGAGCACGAGGACCCACGCTTGTTATCGTCCCTTCCGCCTGCAGCCTAGAAATCATGCCACCCCTGACCCCTCTTTCTGAGATTGATTTTGTGTGTGTGTGTGATAGAAGAAATGTGTTTGCTGCCACGGCATACCCTATCCTGATTTCGTTTGCTGGTAAATCCATCATTTTCCACAGATTAAATAAATATCCATGGCACGACCAGTACAAGCGATAAGTGGCCTGTGGCGCATACTCGATGCTTTTGCTGGGCTGCCTAAGTCCTCTCACCACTGCTGCTCTACTGCATATGAATTATCAGCACTGCCCGGTGCTCATGTCCAACTTATGCATCATTATACTCTATAGCCGTAAAATTGTCAAACGAAAAATTAAGTTGACATCCAGTTTTGTTTAACAAGTTTCACCTGTGCAGTGCATTAAACTGACACGTCACCATTCACAAGTTAAGCGGGGACCATTCCCCCCACCCAGCAAAATCATATTTGAGAAGACATCAGAGGAATGGCTTTCTTTAATAGCATCGTTTTATAATGTATTTTTGTTGCTTTTGCTAACAGCATACAATTTATCTCAGGACTCTGATATCACAATAATAGGTGTTAACCCTTTAAACGTTCAAAGCAATTCCTTAAAACCATTATTATTATTATTATTTACGATGATTTTTATGGTATTTATTGTTTGCTGACCTAGCTTCAAGAAGCAGCAGAGCGCTTTACAGAGGTGTAGAACAATACAGACATAACGGAGCGGTTTCCAGTGGTATGCAACAGTACAGATGCATAACGGAGCGCTTTTCAGAGGTAACAGAACAGATATACAGCGGGGGTGGCGGGTAGGATACAGAGGATGGCTACAGCTGTACAGGTTGGCGGGGTGGAGGGGGGCAGACGGCGTCTAGCGAGTGAGGGGGTGCGGGGATGACGTGATGGCATAGGTGTTAAAAAGGAGAGACTCCTTGAAGTGGTGGGTCTTGAGTTCCTTTCTGAAGTGCAGGAGCGTGGGCTTTCCATAATCTTGGGGCGTAGGCAGAGAAGGCTTGTTTTCTGGTCCTTTCCTTTTTGCAGCAGCCGATTTCAAGTCAGCACGCGTCCTGGCTTCTGGTGGTGCGCTGTCAGTTGGAGATACTGAGTTTCTCTGCAAGGTAGCTAGGTGACTTGAGGGTGACTGCCTTATGGATGATGCAGCAAGACGTTAATGTGATTTGTGCGTGCAGTGGGAACCAGTGAAGGTCGATGAGGGCCGTGGTGATGTGGTTGCATATGTGTAGACTCTTGATGTGGCATGCAGCCGCGTGTAGGACACTTCTCAGGGGCAAAAGGGAGTATGGTGGGAGCCCTTCGACAAGGGCATTGCCCCCATCGAAGTGGGCTAGGACCAGTGCTTGAATGGTGGATCTAAAACTGTCCAGAGGGAGGAAGGGCTTGAGCTTAACTTTCTGCAGGAGGGAGAGCTGATACCAGGAATCACGCAGTTTCCCATTAAAACCATTACTCAGATCCCTAAAATCATAACCTGCCATCTACTTGCATTTAATGGGAGAGGAGAAAATAAATAAATCTTCACATAACAATCCTAGTAATCCCTAAAAGCTAAAAAATATCTACCCTGCACAGTTGCGTGTGTGCAATGTAGTACTTCTTCGCCCTAATACATTTACTTATCTATATTGTAGCACATTACGCATGCAGAGGTAAATCTGAATTACAGTGCTCGGTGGAACCATAGAGGAAGGAGGGGTTGGGCACAAGGAAAGGGGGGTAATAAATGACGCAGAGTGGTGAATAGGGTAGAGAAGCATGAAGCTGGCCTCCTTGGCAATACCACTTGCTGCCATTCTATGGTTCACTCTGTAAGGATCAGATTTGATGCCAGTGGAGATGGCACAAAAGGACTGAGTTGCGAGTGGGAGGCAGATTGGGGAAACCACTTTCAGTGCAAGCCCAAACTATTGCATTGAAGTGCACATGGGATGGAGTGGGATGTGAGGAGGGACACACCGATTCTTTGGCTTTTTACCAACTCACTAAACACCCATGGCCCCAGTCAATCTGTGTGTCCATTCTGATCCAGTGCCTGCCCTGTGCACCCAATACACATCCTCTGAGTATCTCTTTGAGCTATCTGTGTCACGCAGTGACATCAGATTTCATGCTGCTCAGGGCCTGCCAGTGTCATTTCAAATCCGTCTTCTGGGAGTTGGTGGCTTAGTTGCCGCTGTAAAGGAGGTTGCAGTGCAAAAAAATGGCTATATCAACTGTGCCGCCAGCTACTTGATTTTTGAGAAAATACGTATGCCCTCACATATTTTCCTTGCGCTGAAACCTTGTGAAAAACCAATATTGGCAAAGTCAACAGTTGTGTGGTGCATATAGCTATTCAAAATGCTTTTGCTACGCATTGGCATTTTACGCCGTAGTACTCCTACCATTTACCAGCTATTGCAATGGCCAAGTAGTATAATTATGGCAGTGGCTGACATATTCCTGTCCCATGCCTACACAAAAGCCATTTTTGCTGGCTTTGCCATTGCCTGTTGTTGAAAGATAATTTACCCAAGTGCGATGGGGAAGAAAATGACCATAGATCTGCTTCTTGAGTTCTATTGACTGCAGCATAGACAAACACATGTTTCATTCTTATAGAAAAAGGAAAACAGTGCGGATGACTACGAGCATGACAAAGAGACATCAGGTCATTAAAACAAGACTTTCTTTCATCCACTGCAATCATAAATCCTCTCCTAATGTAAAATCTGTTTTGCTTGGCAGATAGTGCAACCAATCCTTCTACCCATTATTCAAGTCTGGGAAATGACGCAGATTTCCAATGCATGAAGATTTGTTTTTTTCGCCATGGTCCCAATTTGAGGTCTACCGGGGAAGGCTGGTTTGATGCTAGATGCCGAAACATCAATGCCCATTGAGATCTTGTCAAGGTACATCAAGTCACCAATTAGATGTGTTACATCACCTCATTCTAAGAGGTGGTCGTCCATTCACATGCAGGTTTTTATGGGGAGCCGTTTAGGACATAATCCGAGATTCATAACTGTACATACTGAATACTGAACTGTATACATTACATAGTGAGATGGATATATCAAATATTGAGATACATACATTACATACTGAAATATACTCACTGTAAACTGAGATACATACATTTCAAAGTGAGCAGTATTTACTGAATGGTGAGATACATGCATTATATATTGAAATGGATGCCCTGCATGCCGAGATACATTCATTGCATACTGAGAGGTACATACTGCATAGTGACATTTGTATATATGATATATTGACATATGTATCATATGCACTGTACACTGAGGTACATACATTGTATATTGAGATGCCCACATTATATACTTAGATATATAAAGTTTACTTATATGCATACATTGTATATTGAAACATACACTGTAAACTGAGATATATTAATTGTACATTGAGATGCATATATTGTATACTGAGCTACATATATTGCATATTAAAATGTATACACTGTATGCTGAGATATATACACTATATACTGAGATGTATAGATAGTATATTGAGAAGCATCCATTTTATATTGAAATACATATAGTGCAGATTGAAATCCATGCATTGCATAGCAACCAGTGTATATCATATTGTGAGATGTGCATGCTGCATTCTAATTACTCATATTCACATGCTGAAATGCATGCATGATATAATGATAAATTGCTAATACTATATGCTGAGAAGCCTATGTGTAATATTTCAGTATATCTACAACATAATACATAGACATACTGTAAATTGAAACTTCTTGTACACTCCATGTCAAAACATATACATTGAGTAGCAGGTGTACCTGTGCTTCGTACGGTAATTCGTATTTCATTCCTAATTTGAAGTTCATTTAATGAACTAAGTCAATGCTTCTTTGTAGACAATATTGCTAGTATTTCCTGTAGAAGATAGTGTGAACAAATTGTCTTTGTTGCCAACTCTGGAGCAAGCCACATAAAACCGACCATGAAAAAAGCATGAATCCCATAAATCAGTTCCAACTACTTTGAGTTGTAGCGTTGAGATTGCACAGCAACATTATTGATGTCCCGATCTACAGCCATGGAAGCCGCGACTGCAACATAAGTGCCATATGTGTATGTCATGATGTGTCGATCACGCCCTTTCTGGTCTTCCTGGTCCCTGGCACATCGGGGGTTACTCGCTGCAGTACACCCAACATGGCAGTATACACGGAACGCGGTCTATCGACCTTTACGTCCTATGCAACACGGTCTATAAATTAGCCACTCCCCTGCGGTTCTGCGCGTCTCAACGCTACCGATAGCTGTGGCCTGACGTGCTCCGTAGTTCGTTCTCCTGAACTGTGTTGTTTCCCGGTTCCCGGACCTTCCTCCTTCTCCTTTCCTTCTACCTTCCTTGATCCTGTTCTTCTGCATTCCGCGCAGACCGCCTCCGCGTGCTGCCTCCATTCCTAGCTTCCTGGAGTTTCCTAGATCCCGGACGAAGAAGCTGAACGAATCCTGGAATCCGAAGACGGCCGAGCGGGCTTGTACAAGACCCGAACTGCTCGGAAGAAAACCCCGACAAAGGACTCCGCAAAACAGAGAAAACAGGTGAGAAAAGGGGAAACCTGTGACAGATTGAGACGCCACCTGACCGATCTCGATACAGACATGGAATCGGCCATCCAGGATCTTATGCGTGGCATGCAAGAGCTGACGACCGAAGTGCAAAACTTAAAGGCGGAAAATGCTGCGTTAAAACAATTGGTGTTATCCCGTGATTCCCCCACGAAGGAGAGTATAATTCTAGGCGGCGTCGTTGACAAGTACGACGGTTCAGCCAAGAGCCTTCGTGGATTCCTAGATTCTTGTTTGGTCCACTTTACATTTAAGCCTTATTATTTTTCTACACCCAAGGCTAAAGTGGGCTTTATTATTTCGCATCTTTCCGGGAATGCCTTGACCTGGGCCACCCCATTGGTTAACACTGGTGATGCTCTCCTGGATGACTATGACGGCTTTATAGAGGCCCTCAAGACCATGTTCGAATGCCCGGAACAAGTTTACAGTGCCCAGGAACGTTTACTCAACTTTCATCAAGGTACCCAGGACTTGCTCACGTATGTCACACGCTTCAAACAGCTAGCTAAGGAAGCAGATTGGTCCTCTGAAGCTTGTTTCGAAGAGGGCTAAACGAAGAGATCAAGGACGAACTAGCCAGAGTGGCACGCCCGGGTTCCTTTCAAGCCCTAATGGATCTCGCTCTACAGATTGACTTTCGCATTCAGGAGAGAAAGGCAGAAAAAAAGAAGACCAAGTTACCACTCCAGAAAAACCCCATTGGAACCCCTTCGAGCTCAGAAGGCATTTCTATTCCAAGCAATGAGCCTGAACCTATGCAATTAGGGGTCTTCCGTGGACCCATTACACCTCAAGAGAGGATGCGAAGGATTCATACTGGATTATGTATGTATTGTGCATCCGACAAACATTTAGTAAGAGAATGTCTGATTGCCCCCCCACGGCGCTCGTGAAACGCCAGCTCCCGATCCTAAACGGAGCGCAGGTTCGGGAGAGAGATGTCTGCTCCACCTCTATTCCATCCTTGAACTCTCCTGGACAACATTCCTTAGTAATCTTACAGGCCTTCTTGACAACATCCAAGAATGAATTATACCCCATCCTGGCACTGGTCGATTGTGGAGCTATGGGGGTATTCATAGATCATGAATGGGTCTTAAAACATCTTATTCCTTATGAATCCCGGACTATCATGCAACCTGTGGAAGCAATTGATGGAAGACCCCTTTCTTCTGGACCTATAACCCTGCACACCAAGGAGATCAGGCTTGCTATAAATCAACATCGAGAAAGGATAAGATTTGACATCATCAAGTCAGCCCATTACCCCATGGTTTTGGGAATGCCCTGGCTTCAAAGACATAACCCCTATATCAATTGGGCAGCGGGATCCTTGTTCCCGGGTTCTGAGTTTTGTATGTCCCACTGCTTACATCCAGACCTTGATCCTAACCCATCGAAGGGATTTTCTACAACTCATCAGAACACAATCTCAGTCTCAAACATCATCCAGGTCTCGGAGGCTTACCAGGAATATTCCGATGTTTTCTCCTCTGCCATTGTTCAGGCCTTACCTCCCCACAGACCTGAAGATTGTGCTATTAAAACGGAACCTTCCGCTGTGATTCCCTTTGGAAGGATGTTCATCCTATCAGAACCTGAAAAGAAAGCCCTTCGTGAATACCTGGATACAAATCTCGCAAATGGCACCATACGACCATCTAAATCTCGTTCGGGGGCCTCCATGTTCTTCGTTCCTAAAAAAGACACTAAAGAACTCAGACCGTGTCTGGATTATCGAGGTCTAAATCAATGTACTCTCAAGGACTGCTATCCGTTGCCATTAATCTCAGACATCCTGGAAGCAGTAAGAGGCACAGTTGTGTTCACCAAGCTGGATCTCAGGGGCGCCTATCATTTGATTCGTATCAGGGCAGATGGCGAGTGGAAGACAGCCTTTAGAACACCCTTTGGGCATTTTGAATACTTAGGGCCTCATCACGACTTGGGCGGTAACGGTAACGCTATTAGCATGGGCGGTATTAGCCCTACCGCCGAACTCCCCGGCGCTAATAGCGCCAGATCACGAGTTCGGCGGTAATGTCAATCCCCATTCCCCATTGAGCCCATTCGGGAATACCCCATTCCCCATTGGGCTCAATGGGGAAATTTCGCGCTAATACCGCTGGTGGATTTCCCGCCGGCGGTAATAGTGCAAATTTTCATCGGATTTCCCCCCAGCTCAGAGCTGGGAAGTAATCCACCGAAGTCCTGCTTTGTCGGACCCTTAAATCCGGCGGTAATAGCGCTACCGCCAGATTTAAGGGTTACCGCCAAAGTTGTGATGAGGCCCTTAGTCATGCCCTTTGGACTTGCTAATGCCCCAGCAGTGTTCCAACGTTTCATGGATCGAGTGTTCTCGGACATGCTGTTCCTTTTTGTGATTTTCGACTGGACGATATTCTAATATTTTCGAAGGACCCTCTCAAGCACGAAGAACATGTGAAAGCAGTATTACAACGCTTACGCGAAAATAAACTCCTGGCAAAGCCTGAGAAATGCATCTTCAATACTTCTACTGTTCACTACCTAGGGTTTGTCCCTACTCCCGATGGTATCGGTATGGATCAATCCAAGGTTAAGGCTATTTTATCCTGGCCTAGCCCTGCCTCGGTGAAATAGATACAATCCTTCCTGGGCTTGGCTAATTTCTATAGGAAATTCATACCTTCCTTTTCCGAGATTGTCCAACCAATAATTGCCTTATTGAAAAAAGACGTTCCGTTTCGTTGGACCTTGACCCAAAAGAAAGCCTTCCAACAGCTAAAGTCTGCATTTACACAAGCTTCCATTCTTGCTCAGCCTGATGTTAATCGACCATTCATACTGGAAACAGACGCCTCCAATTACGCCATTGGAGCGGTCCTAAAACAGCAATTCGAGGACAACTTGGAACATCCCATCGCTTATCTTTCTCAGACATTAACCCCTAGTGAAACCCATTACTCTGTCCTAGAGAAAGAGCTGCTAGCCATCCGTCAAGCCTTCACAGAATGGCGTCATTTACTTCTAGGAGCCAAATTTCCGGTCCATGTCTGCACGGACCATCGAAACCTACAAGTATTGCAAGCCCTGGAATGTAGGAATAGTCGCCAAGCTCGGTGGGCCTTCTTTTTTGCCCAATATCAGTTTCAGATTCACCACGTCCCTGGAACCCAAAATGTAATAGCTGATGCACTTTTTCGTCGTCCAGACTATGAACCTCCGGAGGATCAGACGTATCCCAAGATGTTTCCTCATACCATATTTGTCGCTCAAGCAAACAACCTCCTGGAAGAGATTCGGATGCAAACTCAGACTTTGGAGCTTTTAAAAGGAATTTCAGAAAGGAATCAATGGAACTTGAGAGCCAAGGACGGATACTTGTTCAAAGATACCAATCTGGTTATCCATACTCAAAAATTACAACAAAGAATAATAAACCTCTGCCATGATACTCTTCATTCCAGACATCTTGGTATTTCCAACACCCTCTGTCTAATACAAAGACAATTTTGATGGGCCACGATGAAGACCGATGTACAACTGTATATTCAGTCTTGCTCCATCTCTAATCAGAACAAACATGATAACCAGAAACCAGCAGGTCTCTTATTACAGCCTACACCACCAACCAGACCTTGGGAGATCATTGCTACAGACTTCATTGTGGAATTGCCGCCTTCTAGAGGTTATACCACTATCATGGTCACTATTGATGTATTCACTCATATGGCTCACTTTACCCCTTTGTATAAATTACCATCCTCCTCAGAACTTGCTGGTATTTTCCTGGAACACGTCTTCCGACTGCATGGACTCCCTTCCAAAATCATATCGGACAGAGGACCCCAGTATATATTTCAATTCTGGAAACACCTCTGCAGGATACTAGGGATTCAATGAGCTCTCTCCTCGGGATATCATCCCCAAACCAACAGTGTCACAGAACGGGTAAACCAAACCCTTGAACAATATCTTCGTTGTTTCTCTACTAAAGTCCAGGATGATTGGTCACTTTTAGTACCAGTAACCGAATTCGCTTACAATAATTCAGACCATTTGGCTGTTAAGACCAGCCCTTTTTTCTGCAGCCAAGGATTTCATCCTTCGGTCTTAGCCTCTGTTCTTCCATACCCTACACCTGTTCCTACTGTCGATTCCTGGATCGAAACACTCATAAATGTGCAGAGAGAAGCCAAGGAACATCTCGAAAGAGCGCAAATCCAAACCAAACACTATGCAGATTCAAGGAGAAGACCAAGGCCTTCATACTCCATTGGGGATAAAGTATGGCTATCCTCGAAACTTCTACCCCGACATCTCAGACCAAATAAGTTGGCTCCCTGGTATTATGGACCCTTCTCTATAAAAGAGATCATCAATCCTGTGGCCTTTCGACTTCAACTCCCGGATTCCTGGAAGAAGATACATCCAGTTTTTCACAAATCCCTGTTGAAGCCCTTCATCCAAACTACCCGGACCAGCTGGAATACGAGGTTTCTCGTATTTGTGATTCCCGATATAGACGAGGAAAACTTCAATACCTGGTGGAATGGAAAGGTTATCCACCCAGCGAACGTACCTGGGAACCAGTCTCAAATTTGAACTCCCCCAGATTGCTCAGAAGGTTCCACCGAATTCATCCAGGTAAACTCAGTGGAACGGGTTTTAGAAGGGGGCATGCTGTCATGATCTGTCAATCACGCCGTTTCTGGTCTTCCTGGTCCCTGGCACATCGGGGGTTACTCGCTGCAGTACACCCAACATGGCCGTATACACGGAACGCGGCCTATTGACCTTTACGTCCTATGCAGCACGTTCTATAAATTAGCCACTCCCCTGCGGTTCCATGCGTCTCAACGCTACCGATAGCTGTGGCCTGACGTGCTCCGTAGTTCGTTCTCCTGAACTGTGTTGTTTCCTGGTTCCCAGACCTTCCTCCTTCTCCTTTCCTTCTACCTTCCTTGATCCTGTTCTTCTGCGTTCCGCGCAGACCGCCTCCACGTGCTGCCTCCATTCCTAGCTTCCTGGAGTTTCCTAGATCCCGGACGAAGAAGCTGAACGAATCCTGGAATCCGAAGACGGGCGAGCGGGCTTGTACAAGACCCGAACTGCTCGGAAGAAAACCCCGACAAAGGACTCCGCAAAACAGAGAAAACAGGTGAGAAAAGGGGAAACCTGTGACAGTGTAGGGCTGAAGCAAGTAAGTTTGAAGTGCTGTACCCGTACATGTATGGCTGAAGCATGTAAGTTTTGTACTGTTGAGATGGCATACATTCATCAACTTCTGTGGGAAATGAAGTTGCTGTAATTATCATGAGAGATTTGCCACGATGTGACAGAAAACGTCATTGCTGACACTATTGAAGAGGCATGCACCGTTTCCTGTCACCTGCATTACTACATTACTACAAAAGCACCATATTGTGTCACACGCAGGACTTGAGAAGTGAGTGCCGCTAATGTCAGCTTGAATGCTGATAGTGTGCAAGGTTTAGGAACAATGAACTGCTGAAGTTTTCATGAATGGCTCAACTTCAGGAGCGATAAACATAGAATTACAGCAGAACTACAGCGCAAAGAGCCATATTGCAGTGGTAAGCATTGCAGACTGCTGAAAAATTAAATCTGAAAAAGATTTATTTCATTCTTGTTACATTGTCAACACTGTTGAACTTACTCACATGCCAAATGTTAGTTTTGTAGCATGTTGGGAAGTATGCTGAACATTTCAAACAGACACGCACACATCTAAACATTGCAGACCGCTTAAAGGAATTGGTGAAAAATATATATTTTAAAATGTTTACATTGTCTACACCATGGAACCTACCCACATGCCAAATGTCAGGTTTGTAGAATGTGTGAAGAATGCTAAACTTTTCAAACAGACACACACATATATCCACAAATGCCCCATATATATATATATATATATATATATATATATATATATATATATATATATATATATATATATATATATATAACCTAGGGATGAAGTGTCTAAGCTTGAAGTGCCCTACCCGTACGTGTACGGCTGAAGAAAGTAAGCTTCGTACTGTTGACATGGCATGCATCCATCAACCTCCGTGGGAAATGAAGATATGACAGACAGCGTCATTGCAGGCACTATTAAAGAGACTTACACCGTTTCCTGTCACCCGCATTACTCACACACATAGCCACAAATTTCCCTTTTATATATATATATATATATAGAGAGATGGATTAATAAAATGTGCATGCTGTTCGCTGAAATGTATATACTATACATGATATATTGAGACCCTTTATACACTGTAGTGAGCAACTTGCATATAGCATGGTGAAACCGCTAACACATTAACTATTTTTCTTATGCACACACTACTGAACATGTCACATGGTTTTCAGCCCTGCCCATTGGAGGGGTGGCTTGTTCTTCTCTTGATAGTTTCACTTTCCACAAGTGGTTCAGGGCAGTACCCGGAGCCTTCAGAGACTACAGACTCTTGGAATGATAGTCCCTGCTTTCCAGTTTCTTGAAAGTCTGACTCTTACCCAGCTATTCTGGCTGCTTTGTGGTGAGTGGCTGTGTACACTTTCTGTTGGTTTTGGGCACAGGAGAAGCGGTTGCCAGCACACCGGTATGCAAATGTAACTAACCCGTGGGGCACAAAGTGCTTGTTTATTTGTCATTATTAATATTGTTTCTCAGCAGGCAATGGGCCTTACATTGCCCATATTTTAACCATAAATCTAATAATGTTGCAGTACCTTCACTATATGCATACATTTGTAATTAAATAAAAATGGTCCTGTGTGACAGCAAATGAAAGGAGACAAGACATAGGGAAACTTTGCACTAGTGCTTATATTGTGCAACTTTGCACTTGAACCGGTGCAAAGATTCTGCAATCTGGCGCCAGATCTGTGTATATTTGGTGTGCCCCAGGTTTTGCACCATGTATGCAATGGCATAAAACCTGAGGTGCATGCAGATTCACAGTTTCTTTGCAAAATATGCCAAAGCCAACCCTTTGCAGTTTATACTTATTGGAGCAAGGAACACCACAGCAACACTATGGTTATCTGCCAGGGTGCCAAAAGGGGACGACTGGATGGGCAAAATGTGGAGGTTTCTGATTTCTGATTCCCTTAACAACAGTCCGAATCAGTTATTTTATGAATGGAGTTGCTTCCTTGAATATGTTGAACTTCTTAATAAGGACGACACACACCCTCATTGACCCTATGGCTACTGAACACGTCTTAGGTTACTTCCATCCTCGGACTCGAGCTGCCCCCATTGAGGTGCCCAGGATTGGGGCTACCATGAGCAAGGTCAGATTTCCTGACCTCCCACATGTTGGTCAATGTGCTCACACTCGCTCTCTTCTCCCTTCTTGTGTCCCTTTTCCTTCTGTGTGGGGGTGATATAGTTTGGCACCAGTACTGATACCCCTGGTGGAATATGTTTTGTGATATTTGTCTGGTCCTAAAATAATGTTAGCAAGTGATTAATGCAAAACATGATTGTGTTGCCCTTTGTTGTCATTGTCTATTACCGGTGGTTCCTTTGGTACTGGTTCTACACTTGTTCTGTGTTTCTATTTTTTTTGTTATTCATATAGCAAAATGGAATCAAGGACATAGCATGATTTGTATTGTACCATTGCGTGTTACATTTTTCATAAAAAATAAAGAAAAAGCTTTGAACACAAAAATATGCTGACGCTCTCACCCCATTATGCACATTCAAGCCGGCAGGCGACCCCGGCACATATCCAAAGTACGCTTTCAAAGCCACCAGCCAGTCCATGCCTTATCAGTACATGCTGCGCCCCCAGCTGATGTTATCACCGCTGACACCAAAGTGCTCCCTGAAGAAACCCTGGTGAGGATCCCAATGCTTCAACTGGGCTCCACGAATGGCTTTACCATAACAAGATGGCTGCTGCCATCCATGACCTCCCAGACACCACCTTTCTTTTTCTGCTGGTCCATGAGATGCATCCCCTTCCCTGAGCACCACCTCCTGATGCCGCTGTTTGGCTGCTTTGCCATTCATCCCCTGATGCACAACTGAGCTGGCAGGAGACACCAGCACACATCTAAGGCATACTATTAAGGCACCAGCCTGCCTTATCAGAACTTGTGTGCCCCCAGCTGATGTTATCACCGCTGACACCAAAGTGCTCCCTGAAGAAACCCAGGTGAGGATCCCCAGTGCCTCCACTGGGCTCCACGAATGCCTTTACCACAACAAGATGGCTGCTGCCATCCATGACCTCCCAGCCACCACCTTTCCTCGTCTGCTTGCTCATGAGATGCATCCTCTTCCCTGTGCACCGCCTCCTGATGCCGCCGATGATTAACCACTCACCCCCTGATGCACATCCTAGCCAGCAGGTGATGCCGGCACACATCCACAGCACCTTTTAAGGCACCAGCCTGTCTGTGCTTGTCCAGATGTAGCCGGCGCAAAGGTGCTCTCTGCCCGTAATCGCAGAATCATGCCCACCTCCTGGCTTCCACAATTGTATCCTGTATGCCTGCACACTCCAGCTGCTCCTACTCCAGCTCCTGGTAAAGCTCTCACCTCAACCCCTCAATTTTACTACTGCCCGCTGCTTGATACCAAGGTAAGAACAGCAGCATAACCTTTAACTGTGTTTCCTTGTCTAATGGGCTTCTAGCAATATCGCTTGCCCCTCCCATTCACACCTAGCCTCCTCCAGGCCAGGCCCCCTCTCACTTATTCCTCACTCACTCACAGCCAGAGCCAGCCAAACATCTCTGGTGCTATCTCCCTCCTCTCCCTTTTTACCCCCACTCGCCGCTCCTAGCCACAGCACTCTGCACGCTCACGCATTCACCCACCTACCTCATCCGACTCCACTCCTCCCGAACAGCTTCCTCTATAACACACACGGGACACCTTCTTCCCCGACCTTCATCCGCTCACTCCACGCCACATCATGGAAAGAAAGTCCAGCGTTCAAGCGAGAACCCACACCTCAGAACCTGAACCCGGCCTCTCCCTTCCCATCTCTTGCCCAGCCAGACTGCACAGACTCCAAACCTCGCACCTCTCCCCTCTTCCCCCCCACTCCACCCACACCATCATCTTCCCCCCTCTTAGCAAATTCACTGAACAACCACTCTGCCACCATCTCAGATATCAACAATGATGCCCCACCCTTCAAATGCGCCTTACTCAACGCGTGCTCTCCCTGTGCCCACGTCACACAGATACACAACCTCATCCTGGAACACCTCCTGAATGCCCTGGCAATCACAGAATCCTGGCTCCACAGCGCAGCCGGCCCAGCATTATCACTAGCTATACCCCGAGGATACTCCATCTGCAGTTCAGACCGCCCAGATAAACAAGATGGAGGCATAGCAATCATCTTCAAATCTACACTCCCCTTTAGAGAAGTCCCCCTCCCATCTCTCCAGGGCCACAAATCAATACTCACCAAATTCTCTCACCACACCCAAACTACATTTAACATCCTCCTCCTCTACCGCCAACCTAATACTTATAATCGAGATATTCCGCAACTCGTCTAACCCCTGATCAAGCCCCATACTAAGCTCATTCTTCTAGGAGACTTCAATATAGGCTTCCAAGATGCTTCAGATTGTAGAGCATTCTCCCTTGCCAATTCACTTCAGGAATTGAACTTCATAAAACTGGTCTCCAGCCCACCCACATCAAAGGGCGCACCTTTGATTGGCTCCTCTCCCTTAATACATCCACTTTCATCTCAGCGATCAATCCTTTGCCATGTAGCGACCACTCTCTCATTTTATTTCATCTACCCATTTCCCAACCCATCACCCTCCACTCACCTCAACCCCATCCCAATCTCTCCCGCAACACCCGCAGACTTACTGAGGTTACTCTCATGCCAACCCTACGCAAATGCCACCTACCACACAATCCTCTTGAAACCAACCTAGAGGCCATAGTTTCTGCCTTCAACCAAATACAAAGCCCCTAAGCCCCACAAACACACCAACCAATAGTTCTCTGAAGAGCTTGTCTCTATTTGCAGACATAAATGCTTGCTCGAACATACATGGATAAAACAGCCCTCCCAATCCAACCTCAAAGCATACAACACTGCCGTCACATCATAAAAGCATGCTCTCATCTCCACCGAAGGTAAATCTTACAATACCAGAATCACAGAAGCTTGCACTAACTCTGAGAATTCTTTGCTATCCTCAAAGAGCTAGAAAAGCCTCTCCACATTACCTCATCCACTACCAAAGACAAAGCCTGGTGCTCAGCTGTGCTAACCGCCCTAGCGGATATAATTGACAAACGAAGCTCAAAATCACCACATAAAAGTCCCACCTAGCTAACAAAACCCTGCCTGCCCACAACAGCATCCCCCTGCCATGACTAACACACTCCCCCAACATTTAACTTCACCACAGTCACCCCAGATGACGTCCTCAAGACCATCCAACATCTTAAACCATCTAACTGTAAAGGTGAAGCTTGCTCTGCGCACATCATCAGGCTCTGTGCCCTACCCTTGCTCCCATCATCAATGACTTAATCAACACTTTCTTCAGCACAAGCTGTGTTCCCATGGGCCTTAATGCTGCCTGGATCTTGCCACTCATCAAGAAACCTTCTCTAGACCTCTCCCTTTCCACTAACTACCGTCCCATTACCACAGTACCATTGCTACTGAAAATCCTGGACCGTGTTGCTTAATCCCAAATCAAATCGTTCTTTGAACACTAGCAGCTATTAGGCTCCAGACAATCCAGCTTCAGACCCAAGCACAGCACTGAAACTGCCCTACTGGACCTTAAAATACAACTGGACAACTTACGTGATGCTAACAAAATGGCAATATTTCTCCTACTTGACTTTGCTGCAGCTTTTGACCTCATGGACCACAATATTCTTGGCCAACACCAAGTCTCTAACTTACACTCCTCTACAGAAGCTACTGCTTAGAGTGCACTTAGAGTGCATTATTCATGTGAATTAGTGCGGACTATGTACTAAACCTAGGCCCTACCTAATACATTTAGCAGTGAGTGGCAAATTTGCCTGGCTTAAAGTTCAATCAGAGGTTTCCACACCGGTGAAAATTAAATAGGACAGGTTGGTTGGCAACGCAAATTAACCCCACGCTGTTCTACGGTCCTGCAAACGGCAGGCTCTGACTCATCACTTTTCTCGCGCCCTGTTGGAGGT
Organism: Ambystoma mexicanum; assembly: GCF_040938575.1. Lineage (NCBI taxonomy): Eukaryota > Metazoa > Chordata > Amphibia > Caudata > Ambystomatidae > Ambystoma > Ambystoma mexicanum. Next base: position 126,237,645 of record NC_090933.1, on the reverse strand, counting down.
ACATGGTCTGTGCATTCGATTAATATTTTTTACGGTAGTATAGTATATAAGAATGAAATATGGCTCCTTTGACGCAGACACTTTATTTCCTTCTCAGTGGATGGAACACCTATCCGCAGTGGCTGTTGAAGTTTCTACCGCCTCCACTGAGGCGCATGCACATTTTTGTAATGAGGTATCCTGCGTCCCGGCGCTCTTCTGAGGGATCCTTGGAGGAGCAATCGCTATTTGAAATGAAATTGTTAAAGCTAGTAAATCCACATGAATAGATGTTATTACCCCACTGGGATGCTAAGCTGGGGAAATGAGCATCCTCACTTGCCACTGCTGTATGAATAACTATTCTGTGACATTTGCCGAAAACGTTACTTTTTTTACTGTTATTGCAGCCATCGTCGTCTTTTTGTAAATGTATCAGTAATCGGACGAAAAAAACACTCTGCTAGCAACTTTAGGTCATTTTGCAAACGGATGTTTTTCGATGAAACTTGTATCTTTTTTTTTTTTAAGGAATGATTTTTTTTATTAAGTTAAGGCTGTGCTTCATAGAGATGACGTTTGGGGTAAGAAGCCTTCACGTAAGGCACCGAGTGGGAGGAAGGGAGCACTGCTATCTCGACAAGGGGCATTAAGAAACTTGTATCTTAAATGGATATTTAGTCACAAAGTCTTTTTTGCAGATTCTTTGGTGTTGTGCAAGCCACAAAACATCACATACAAAGTAAAGCGTTTTGTTCTATCAAACTAAAATGTGCACGTTTGCTGATCATCCAAATGTACCATTTGTCCAAGTGCAATGCATGCTTTCATGGCATTGTTCTGAGTGGTAGGCCTTGCCAGTCTGCACCAGTTTTACACACGGGCAGGTTTCACTTAAGTTTAAGTCCTGGCCGGACTTGCTGGGCAATGCACGGTCTGCCAGTTCCCTGTAAATAAAAACAGTTTAACATTTCTATTAAAAACAAATATTCACACAAAGCATTACATTACTATCACTTTAAACGTTTTTTCATTGAATTTCATAGGTTTTTATTAGTACAACTTTACCATAACGTCCCTTTAACAAAGTGTTTTCAGTGAGTTGCATGGGTTTTTACCAGTGCATGCTATTTTTATAAAACTAACTCATATCATACTTACCCCTATATGGCAACTTTTTTGTCCTATTTACAAAGTTACACCTTAAAACCCTGCCATGTCCCACCTTCTAGCATCATTTTTAACACTTCTATACACTTTTTGGAACTTTGTCCATTGTTTTTGTGTCCGTCGATGTCCACGAATTTCTGATGTCATCGCAGACCTTCTGGACTGTGCCATGTGACCATGCGCTCACACACAGCATGATGACGTGTCTGCGAACATGTCTGCACTTCGCTTTGGGGTCCGTGCTTCGAGGACAGTTCGGAACTGCATTTTGTACTGATCTAGGAACTTTCAAGCTTAAAATGTGCCCTTGCACAGCTCCTACACCTATACTTACTCATTATCCATTAACAATCTAGTATAAAGCACATAATTGGAAGAATATTAGCAAAACTGCTATTTATCTTAAAAATGGCATCATCTATTGCCATCCCTCATCCCCAAGAGCCACCACCAGCACAAGCTGGAGGATTTACGCAACAAACAAAGCACAGTCCTTCCAAAGACAATGAAGAAGACCAAGAACATGAGGTGGAGGAAGTGCCTAACTCTAGCACCTAGAGAGAATCATGGTTGTGTCAGTTCTTTACCACTGTTGGGAATGTACCAAAGGCTAGAGCTACCAAAGTGAAATGCACTTTGTAGACTACCTGGACAGTACTCCTATGGGACCACCTTTATGCACGCCACATCAAATCCAACCACCGCAATGCTCTCAGAAAGGTTGTTCCTTTCTTAGCAAGTAGTAGGCTGTCTTCCTCCAGCTCATCTTCCTCAACCAATATTGTAATCACACAGACTACTTCTGTGGGAAACAAAATCCCACCAGCTACCTTGCAAGCAATAAAAGAGGCTGTTGATCCATATCTTTCAAACACAACAGTCCTCTGTATGTACTGCAACACAACACTCTGAAGGGGGAAGCAGCTTTGAAGTGCTTTTGAAGCTATTATCAAGGAGCATGAGAAACACTGCCCCTACCATAGAAGTAACACACGTGCAACCTCTTCCCCTGTCCACCTGTCCCTCCATATTAGTGCTTAGTGCCTCTTCCCTCATTTCCCTCCCCACCTTATTTTCTAACCTCTCCTGCAAAAAAAGAAATACATCAAAAAACAACAAAAGAAAGGTTCCTTTAAGAACCACCGTTCACAGTTAAAAAATTGAACTAAAAAAGAAATCTTATAGACTCCATCTACTTTACTTTTCTGAGTAAAGTACATAGACTCAATAACATTTTCCAACATTTCCATTAGCATTTTGTGTTATGCTAATGGCAATAATGTGGCATTCATCCCCCATTCCAGGAACTGGAAAGGGGGATAACGGCCTGGCAGCCCAAGTTATCGGCCCAAGCAAAGCTAGGGTGGATAATGAGGGCAGATAACGAGGGCTCTGGACCGTTATCCCCCGTTCCAGCCTCAGCAATAGGGGATGAAGGACATTAGCTCCCCGGTTTCCCAAAGCGGGAACCCAGCGTGCTAATAAAAATGATATTTTTTCTTCCTAGATCCCCTCTTCCATTTCCATGGCAGCCTGCAGAAGGCAAAGAGAGAGCCCTATAACCATATCCCCATGAGCACATTTCTTTCCATTTCAAACCTATCCCACTTTCAAATAACTTTACCACATAGCTGGTCCCATGTGAACATGGTCACTTTAACCCCATTTGTCGTCCCTCATGGTGATGGCCAATATCCAGAATGTCCGGGTCATGACCTTATGCCGTGACCCGGACAATCTGGCTACTGCCCATGGCCACAGGCTATACCTCAGTCACCAAAAGTGTATCCCTATTTTTATACCTACATTATGATACATGTCAAAAAATAAAACACTTGCACATTTGCAAAACCATGGTTAAAGGTCCTTGCCAATGCTCCTTACACGTGTTTGCTTGAAATTAGCCCAGGTTTTAGTCTTTCAAAAGTGTCAAAATGTATGCACATACAATAGCCATATAAGTTAGCCCCCACTTGACAAAATCCATTCCAACTTTACACAAACATTCAAGGTTGGGTCTATAATCTTTCTGAAGCCTGCTAAAAATGTTGAGACCCCACTCTAATTTAGCCCCCTTTTGACAAAATCCCACCAAACTTTACAAAAACATTTATATCTAGAGGTAAAATCTTTTTGCAAACGTTTGTGTAGATTCGTCAAATGGCACCACATTTATAAGCCTTTACAATATTTTGGAACCACCACTCTAATTTTGTTACTTCTTGAAAAAACAGCTCAACACTTTCCATAGCCATTCAGAATCAGGTCTAGAAGAAAATTAAAAAATTTTGTGCGGTTTAATTGGGTGGCGCCAAAAACGGCTTTTCGCAAACATCATTGACAGTACCCAAACATCCGGGCTGTTCGTGGACTTCTGAATGAAAAAAACACCTGTTTTTTGGCTTCTTATGGTCATATCCCATACCACCGTCATCACCTCCCCAGAGATTGTTGGATACGTTTGACAATTGTAATGTTGTGTTTTTTAATATGTTTTTACCGCGATGTTCGTGGACACTGCTGGCTGTCCATGAATCCAGCAGGGGCGTTTCCAAAAACTCTGACACACTTCACGCTTCTCACCATCCAATCAGTGGGTGCGTCTGATGTCCGTGGACATGAAGTCGCCCTCTAGGCCAATCGGATGCCCGTCCGTAGACCAAACAGGGAAGTTGGGAGTCGACGGACCGAACCCAGATATAACTATTTCTTTTTTACTTACTTTTGGGCCGTTAAAAAAAAACAACTGGACGGATTTACACCAAATTTACAAAATCACGCATTTGGGACCAAGCCACTAGAACTTACGCAAATTTGGTGATAATCCATCCAGCGGTTTGGGCTGTAGACAAGAGCACATTTTTTTGTCTCCATTGTATCTATGGAAAAAAACTGAAATTTTTTGGACCCCCTACAACTTTGGCCCCCTTTGATGAAACCTCATCAAACTTGCCAGAAATATTTAGACGGGCCATATACTTTTTTTGCAAAGTTTGGTGAGGATTCATCCATGGGGAGCAATCTTATAAACCGCCCAAAAAGTGCTCTTCCTATGGGTTGAGCAACTTAACCATAACTACATGGCCGCTACCGCAAGCCCTGTTATATATATACAGATATATATACATATTGCAAAACAAGGAGGAAGAGGCAAACCGCACTCCCGCAGGCACAAAAACTAGTGCCAGGTTCAGAAAAAAGTCGGACAAAACACAACGGACACAGTAGAAAGAATACTGGTGTCTTTAATGTTTACAAAAGGATTTAAAAAATGCATTGTGCCAAACCGAATGCACAACACACAAGCAACACATAGAAAACAAAACAACAGCAGGACACCTAGGGGTAGCAGCCTGCAAACAATGCGTTTCACGCTATACTGAGCGCTTGATCACGTAAGGGGGAGCGAGATTAGCAAAGGTAAATACCCTTCTGAGGTGCAGTCCCTTAACTACGTCAATGACAACAATTTGTTTGGAAAACATGAGGAAACAAAGCGGCCATATTGGAAAGGGTTAAAAATACAGGCAAAGTCAGAGAAGTAAAAGCATAGTGCATAAACAATTTCGTTGCAGGTTAAAAGTGGTCCTGACCAGGATGTAAAACACTGTGTGAGCCATAATAGTCCCAACATTAAGTCCGAATCCTCAAAAAAATAAAAATATTAATATGAGGGACATACTAAATATGAATGCACAGTGCATTATAAGCAGTGTAATAACCGGATTTGGCCAGACCACTATGGTGTAGTAAACTTGAAGTACCCCACTCGGAAGGACAGTGTGCATGCAGTTGCATAGATGATAAAACGGCCAGATCTGTCAGATGGCAATCAAGTAAACATATACACTGTGGGTGACCCATGAACCCCCTGTGGAGAAACAATTACCATCAGCAGTAGAATCAAGTCACATGGGAATCACCAGCATATATGAGCAATAATACCAAGGCCTAAGCATACAGAATAAAACCCGCAAATGTTCAGTCTGTCCCATTAGATAAACAAACAAGTCATATTAGTCCCAACAATCATATATGTATACATATTACAGGGTCTGCAGTGGCTGGGTCTTTAGTTATGGTTAAGATGCTCAACTCATAGAAAGAACACATTTTGAGCGGCTTATATCGTTGCACTCCCTGGATGAATCCTCACCAAACTTTGCGAAAAAATGTATATGGCCCCCTCGGAATGATTCTGTGAAGATTGGTGCAGTTTCGTCTGGGGGGGACAAAGTTATAGGGTAGTCCCTAAATTTGTGGAAATCCTCATAGATGCAATGGAAAAGAATGTTTGCTCACGCCTACAGAGATTTTCACCAAATTTGCACCAGGAGCGGCAGCTTGGTCCTAAAAGTGTGCTTTTGTAAATTTTGTGTAAATCTGTCCAGTTGTTTTTTTGAAAAAAATAGCCAAAAAGTAGGTAAAAAAATAGTGATATCTGGGACCCGTCTGCAGACTCACTTCCCGATTCTGGGGTCCACATACACATCTGGGCCAATCTTACACACCCGCTGATTGGATGCTTAAAAGCATGAGTTGCGCCATGTTGGATCCACGGACAGCCGTCAGTGTCCACGGATAACGCGGTGGGGAAAATGTCTGGAAACATGTTTGGGGTTATTTGGTGGCAAAAAGAGGGCCTGGAAAGGGTGCAGGAGTGCAATAAAGATGTTATGGAGCTGTTTTTATTGGTGAAAAAAGGGTGTGCAGGTGCCGCAGAGTTCGCGGACATCACCAGGGTCTGGATTATTAAATTGCAACAAATACCAATGTCTGGAAATGATCTTTTTAATCTTGTTATGGTGCATATTATAAGTCATAGCACAGACAATGCACTTCCCTTTAATGTTTTCCTTCTTATTCTTAATCAATAGAATGTTCTGATGCTGATTTTTGGCCCTCTTGCTAGATTCTCTTAATGAATTAGAAGGCTAGTCTCTAGCTTGTAGTCTATTGTGAATAATATCTGTTTGGGCCACAAAATCCTCTGATTTAGAGCAATTACGTCTCGCTCTCAGGAACTGCCCGTAAGGAATACTTTCGCGTAAGCCTGTGAATAGTATTCCTATCAGTCTTTTTGCACAAAAGGTCTACAATATTCTGACCATCACTAATTTTAAAAAGCGGATCCAAAAACCGAAGGGATTGATTGCTGCTCGCCATTGGAAATTTCAAATTTATACTGAGTGTATTAATCCAGGGAAGGAACTGTGTGTAGTCACCTTGTGGTGTATCCCATACAATGATGATGCCATCTATATACCGTTTATATAGCCTGATGGCAGGCCAAAAAGGATTTGAGTTGTCCAGGATAAAGGGCTTTTCAAATTTCCACATATAAAGAGTGGCAAAATTGGGGGCAAATGCTGCCCCCATCGCCGTTCCCTTGATCTGCAATTAAAAGGATGTTTTGAAACGGAAACAGTTTTTAGTTAAGGCAACCTCTAATAATTCAACCAGTAAAGGTACTGGGTATTTGTTGGAAACCTGGTCTAAGGACCAAAAATTCCTTCCTCACAAGTAGTGACTCAAATTGTGGTATATTGGAATACAAAGATTCCACGACCAGCGTAATTAACACATCTGTCTGCAAGTTGAAAGGGAGCCGTTCTAAATGTTTAATGGCATCTGTGGTGTCGGACAAATAAGTTTCCGTATTTGCCGCCAAAGGTTTCAGAAAAAAGTCAAGAAATTGACCAATTGGTTCCAAAATGGAACTACATAACGACATAATTGGTCGACCCGGGGATTTAAAGGATTATTATGTGTTTTGGGCAATACATATATTAACGGGGTCATAGTCCCTTTAGCTGTCAAAAATTGGCACTTTTTCGTTTATAACTCCCGCATCCCGAGCTTGTATCAAAATTTGCATAATTTCATTACTAATGCTTTCAGTAGGTTCGCCCCTCAGTTTACAATAGAAAACGGGGTTATTGAGCTGTCTCATAATTTCATCATCATATTTGTCTGCATCAAGAACAACTACTCCTCCACTTTTATCCGCTTGTTTAATTACAATGGATTGATCTTCTTTCAATTTAGGAAGGCAATCCCACTCCCTTTTGAAAAATTATAACTGAGCCCGTGGTGGGAACCATGAAGGGAATCATAGATATAATTGAAATCCCTTAAAACTGCCCTTTCAAAAATGGTGGTTTCATCCGAGACCATATTAAGTGTAAGCATGAAGGAAGATTTGCATTTGAAGGCAGTATGTACATTGCTTTCCGCTATCTCTGTATGGTCTGTTCCAAAGAAGTCTCTCAAACAAATTTTGCGGAAGAGGCCCTGAAGTTCAATTTCCAACTCCATTTTGGTCTGATTTTTCATATGGACAAAAGAGAACCCCTTTTCCAAGATGGATATTTCAAATTGACTACGTTTTTTTTTTTTTAATATTAAACACATCTGAGGGCATTGCTACCTCGGATACGATCGTCTCCTGGTTTCAAACAAACAGTCTATGGGTGGTGGCCCTTGGCCTAATGGGAAAAAAGGGAGAATGGGGGTGGGAAAAGGAATATTAGGTCCAAAGGAGCCAAAGTTAGATGGCTGGGCATAGTTCTGATATTGCCAGTAAGGTCTGCCCCTTTCTCCCTCTGTTCTGCCCCCTATTCCAACTCCGTCCTCTAGAGCCCCGTGAACTCCTAATGGAGTACGTGCCACTCTCATCTGAAGAGGTTTCAGAAAATGTCACTCTTTTTTTATTACATCACAGGAAGAGATGTAATTTGACCCTGCCCCAAGTGACATCACAGGAAGTCATGGCACAAGACCTTTAGATGCGTTTAACACCCGAGTTTCCAGGAGCTCTCATTTCAGCCAGATGTAAGAACCTAGGCACAGAAGGAGGAGATATTTGAACACAATCACACATTTGGGGAATGTCATTTTCCAGATTCGACGTGGAACCTATACGTAAAACATTCATAATGCAGCACTTGTAACAGGGTAACCAAAATCTCTAACGCAGGCTACAGCTACTGCATGAAATATCTATAGATCAATGGACACAGAAGTACTTGTTATTTGTGGCAATGATGTGTTAAACAAGCCAAAAAAACACTGACCTGGGGAGGTGTACGCTGTCTGTTTGCCCAGGAGCAAAATGCTGCACGAGGAAGGCCTTAAAATTAAATCATTGACCAGGATTAAGTATCTACAAAATTCCCTGTTTATAAATGCTATGAGTCAGCTACCACTATGATAGAAGAAACTGTTGTGCTGGTATACGCTGACACCATTTGTCTCTGTGTGCATTTATCTTTAAGTTATGTGACAAGCAACCACATGTTGTCCCCCACAACCCAGAGCGGAACATAACAACTCAATGCCCTAGGCTTTGATACATGACTCTTCTTCAATCTTTTTTAACAGGGTGAAGTATGGGGGGGGGCTTCCCTCAAGAGTGGGGCTCAATGCATCTACGTTTTTTAGAGCTCTATGTGCAAGGTGCATTATTCAATGACCTCCCAGGACCAGCCCGTGAATGAAGCTTCCACAAAGCCCTTTCCATCAAGGAGGTTGAGTGGGGAAATCCGGGTCACTCCATGGCTCTCGCACCTCTGAGACTTGTGTCCAACGTTTATTTTCTTAAACAGCTTTGCACCAGAGCAGGGTCCTAGTCGAGTTTGCAGCCCCTTTCAAACATTCACATCTCACTTGAATGCGTGCAAGGTGAGCAGAGCTCAATCAGTGGCATAGCACAAGATTTGGGGCCCTCCTGCGAGCCATGCTGATGGCCCCCCCAAAGCTCCTTAACAAAAGCACAGGGCATGCTACACTCCAGGCCGATAGGACCACCACGTGTGCGTAATGTACATGAGGATTGTGCCACTGCAGAGGCATGTACTACCCCAAGTGAAAGTAATACATGTGTCTTTTAATGAAAGCTTAAATGTTTCGCCTAGCATAGAAAGAAGGGGGTGGTGCCCGGTTCCAAAATATACCAGCCACCAGCGGGGACTGGTGAGTTGATTTTATTGGCGGGTGTAAATATGAGCCACAAATATGCAATTGCAACCGGGCATAGCGAGGGGCCCGAACTAACGAAAACAGGTTTCGGTGGGGTCTAGGGGAATTCTTCCCCTTCTCATGAGAAAATGTTTTGAATAATGGGTTAAAATGGTGCATTACACAGCACATTTTCTGTGAACATTTGGGTAGAAGGTCAGACAGTTTGCAATCGGTTATATAGAGTGTAGGGTAACTCATGGACAAAAGTACAATAGATGCAAGTCACCAAACGTGCACAAGTGCATTTCTCAATGCATTGTCATGCCAGTCCCTTCAATATATGCCAGTATAAAAAAACATTTTCATGCTGGATGTGCCCATACATTTCCATGCTGATTCCACCCCATATGATAGCATTCTCATATGAGAACATACTCATGTTCTCTTTGAGATGTTTATTATAGTATCATTACTGCACTAGGCACAAAGATGGCTCTGCCAATATATGCCAGTATTCCTATGTAAGAAAATACTCCTGTTGGTTTGGCCATTAAAAGTGACATGTCACAATAAGAAAACATGTCCAAACTGGTTCCTATGTAGACCCATAAGAACACATCTCATCCTTGCTTCATCATACTCATCTAATAAAAAGTCATGTTACAGTACGAAATATACAGGCCGCTGCACCAAAACATCAGTCTAGTGAGGTACTACTACTTATCATGCTTGCTTTATCAAAGATGACCTGTGATAAATGTCATGCCACAGTAAGCAATGGCTAGACTGGCTGTACAAAATGTCAGTCTAGCAAGGAAATGACACACATGAACTTGGCTTTCCCCAAAAATTCAAGTAAAACAACGATGTGTCAAAAATGCTCAGCAATTCCCAGTCTCACAGGGCCTCTCACATTCACACTGCATTCACCACACTGGCATCCACCCACTGTAATGAAGGCATGGCATCAAACAGTGAAGACAGACACAAGCGATCACTGTGCAAGAGTGTTTATTTAACTTCAAAGTGTTGGATGAACACCTATCTAACTCTAAATCTAAGGGTGGGAGCAAGCTACAACCATCAAAGTATAAATAACGCAGTCCTCAATGAGTCTTGTCAAAATAAAAAGGGCCTACACTAATAAACCTATTGCCAATCCTTACTTCTAAATACAAATGGTGTGGGAAAATGATGTATGCAAAAGAAAGAGTGTTCAGAAAATAATAGTTCAGAATGATTGAGTAAATGTGTTCCCTTCTCCACGTTGTCAGCACGGGACAAGGTGGCCCACTCGAGCTTCAAATACAGTCTGGTTTCTGTGGCTCAAAGATGCAGTTCAGGGCATAAATCGGGGCTTTCTGCGACAAAGTCTTTTCCCCAAAATAAAGTCTCTTCTTCAGATTTTTTCACATTCACAATTTTAAGGGTTCACGGTTTCCAGTGGGTCTCCCTCAGCCGGCCTCGGACCCCTGGTCTCCCTCAGCAAGGTTCAGACCCTCTCAAACACAAGTTCCCATTAGGTCACCCCCAGCCGGGCTCGGACCTGTCATTCACAATTGGTTTCCCACGATCAGGCTCGAACCAGGGATCTTCCTCGTTTGGGGTCGGACCCCCACAATGTTCACAATTTGTCTCCCTTGTTCGGTCTCAGACCCCTTGAGCACAATGTTCACAATTGGTCTCCCTCATTCGGGCTCAGACCCTTTAAGCACAATGTTAACAATTGGTCTCTCTCGTTCGGGTTCGGACCCCTTATTCACACGTTTATAGATCGCCCTTAGCAGGGCTCGGACCTGTTGTTCACAATTCCTTCTTACTTAGATAATCGAAGACTTTCGACTGTGCGAGCCCTTTGCCTAACCTCCGCATGACCACTTTGATGTATTTCACATTCATTCCTTTGACATTTCCACGCATCGGGTTTCTTTCATTCTCTGAAACTCACTGGTTGCTGTGTTCACAGTTCTTCTGTATTTCGCTTTCATTCAGGGCATTGCCAGCAGCTTGCCGTCTGCCTTCTCCCGGTTTCCTGGAGATAGGTCTCCCTAGCCACGTCACAGCCTCGCTCTCTAGAACTGAGTCGCCGTCTTAGCTCCAAGTTCCTCTCCAGTCTATCAAGGCTTTTTTCTGCTAACTGGCTTACCGGGTCCTCTCTGTGCTCTCGACTTCTCCCTCAGCCGGCCTCAGGCACCTCTCAGATTTCAAAAAGAAATTGTTTTGGACTTCCAGTCCCCGAATGCAGTTCCTTGTATTTTGTTCCAATTTCACCAGCTCCAGGAAAACAGCATTTTCGCAATTCGGGAGCAACAGGAGCACAAGGGGGTGTTTGACTGAGCTCAGGGCCCTACCACCTGCCCCTCAAAGCCCTGGGCTCTCCAGTTTCACCCAGGGGAGGAGCTCTGATGTGGGTGCAACAGGCAACCCCAGCTGCCCGTGGTTTGGCTCCCTGGAGGCACAGCTCCCACTCCACACTGCAGCCTCCCTTGCACGCACAGGTCCAGTGTATGGGCAGTTCTTCCTCCTCCAGGCCTTCCAAGTTCTCTCCAGCTTGATTGGTCTCCCCCTGGCTTGTCTGCACCATCCAACATCCCCAGCTTGCTCTGAGTGTGTTCCTGTGCTCTGCTTTTTATACTGGTAGGGAGGTTTAAACCAGTTTCAGGTGTGGGCGGCTGAAAAGGGAAGCCTGACTTTGCCTGTCTTCGTTAATGGGAAAAGAAGGAGACTGACCATAGGGATCAATGGTACATTGGTTCCTATGTGCAGTCTTCATACCTGGTTTTCAAAATTGGGGAGTGGGATACAGGTTAAGATTCACAATATCCCACTAGAGTTGGGGAAGAATAGGATGTTTGTTAATTAGGGAAAGGGGAAAACAGCATCTCACCCATGGACATCCCACTCCCAATTCCCAAGGTCCCTCCACCCAGGTGATCCTCCCGGACTGGTACACCCCCAAGGTCTCGATCGAAAGGCGATGGCCGTACCCTTGCCACCTGAGCAGAGGATCCAGGGGAAAAAGATGTGAGAATACCCTGGGGTTTCTCACACCACCCACCCAGAACATTCACATTCATACCCATTCACCCACCTGTCACTCACCCAAATACCTTCTCTCACATACACTTACACTGGCCCCTACCCACCTAGAACATTTACACACACACACACACATACTCTCACATTCCTACTCAGTCACCTACCATTCACTGACTCATAACCCTCTCACGCCCACTTGCACTGCATTCTTGACACAGGAACGCACTCACCCTCCCAGAACATTCAAACACCCACTATAACATTCCTACTTATTCACTCACCACTCGCTGACCCGTACACCTTCTCTCGCGTCCACTCTCACTGCCTTCTCTACACAGACACGTACCCATCCAGAACATTGAAACACACTATCACATTCATCCTCATTCAACCGCCAGTCTCTCACTCATACACCTTCTATTAAATCGACTCTCACTACATTCTCTACACAGGCACTCACCGACCCACCCAGAACATTCAAACACACACACTATCACATTTAATCTCATTCACTCACTACTCACTGACCCATAGCATGTACATACATTTGGCACGCTCTTTACATATGCAAAATACACCTCACATTAAAAAAAAAAAACCTTCTTACCTGTTTTTCCAGCTTCGGTCCATCACTCCAGGCCACCCTCCACTCCTCGGTGTGTCATGAACCATCGGACACGCCCCTTCTGGGCCTCTTGGTCCTTGACGCGTCGGGGCTAACACTCTGTTGTACTTCCAACATGGCAGTAAACACAGAAAGCTGCTTACCAGCCTTCACGTCTGATGCAGCACTATCTATAAATTAGCCACACACCGCGGCCCTTCTCCTTATCCTGGACTTCCTGGAGTTTCCTATTGATCCCGGACATTGAAGCTGAACGAACACTGGAAGCCGAAGACGGCCGAGCAGGCTTGTACAAGACCCGTACCGTACGGAAGAAAACTCCTCCTAAAGAGTCCATCAAGCAGCGAAAACAGGTGAGAAAGGGGGAAACCTGTGACAGATTGAGACGTTACCTAATTGAAGTCGATACAGACATGGAGGCGGCCATTCAAGATCTTATGCGCGGCCGAAGTACAAAACCTAAAGGCAGAGAATGCCGCGTTAAAACAATTAGTCTTATCCCGCGACTCTGCCACGAAGGAAAGTGTACTATTGGGCGACATTGTAGACAAATATGATGGGACAGCAAAAAACCTTCGTGGATTCCTTGATTCCTGTTTGGTCCACTTTACTTTTAAGCCCTATTATTTCTCTACCCCCAGGGCTAAGGTGGGCTTTATTATTTCGCACCTTTCCGGGAATGCATTAACCTGGGCCACACCATTAGTTAATGCCGGAGATGCCCTCCTGGATGATTATGACGGATTCATTCAAGCCCTTAAGACCATGTTTGACTGCCCAAAACAGGTCTATAGTGCTCAGGAACGTTTACTCGATTTCCAGCAGGGCTCCCAGGACATGCTCACGTATGAAACACGATTGAAGCAATTGGCTAAAGAAGCGGACTGGTCCTCTGAAGCCTGCTTCACTCTCTTTCGAAGAGGATTAAATGAAGACATCAAGGATGAACTAGCCCGCGCGTCTCAACGCTACTGTTAGCTGTGGCTAGACGTGTGCTACATAGTTCGCCTTCGCGGAACTCTGTTGTTTCCTGGTTCCCAGATCCTCCGCTTTCCCCTACTATCCTTTTTCCTTCTTATTCAGCCTTATTCCCTGATTCCGTGCACCCGCCTCCGAGTGCACTTCTCCTTATCCTGGACTTCCTGGAGTTTCCTATTGATCCCGGACATTGAAGCTGAACGAACACTGGAAGCCGAAGACGGCCGAGCGGGCTTGTACAAGACCCATACCGTATAGAAGAAAACTCTTCCTAAAGAGTCCATCAAGCAGCGAAAACAGGTGAGAAAGGGGGAAACCTGTGACACGGTGCTGCTCACAAACAGGAACCAGGAAGCTGGGAGAGCCTCGTGGTTCCTGCATATGAGCAGCGAGGAAGCCGGAGGAGAAAGGGTTGGAGTTGAACATGGCATGTGACACGTGCCACATGTCATGGTCAGCTCCAACCCCTCCTGAGTGCATTTTTCTTGCACTGCATGCCCCGTTCCAGACTTCACCCTGACAGGGGTAGCAAGGGCGACCCCAAGTGACATCCTTGAAGTAATGTATACTCATCTTACATCTTTCATGATTATAACAGTTGCGTAAAAGGTGCATTGCTGTCACTACCCAATGAAAGTGGCTATGTACCTCATACGAAAAAGAAAGGCAACTGATCGTACCCTAGATCTGAACGTTGAAAAATAAAGAGAGTCAAATCCAATCAAAAACAGGAAACCACCATGCTTTTTCCTAGTGAACTTTAGCTCTTGTCATTTGCCCAAAAAGGGTTACAAACGTGCACTAGCTGACTCATTCATAACATACCCTGATCTAGCTCAATGTCTTTGTTCTATCAACTGCTCTGCCCCCTTAGGACACTGCTTGATCTTTGTTGTCTTTAAATTTTAGAAACCTAGTTTTAGAATCCAGGAGATTTGTTATGCTCCAAGTGTTTCCTCATCCTGACAGATAAAATACAACTACGGTTATGCTCTTGGCTTGCATGTTTGGTTTATATGTGACCTGTACTTTTCAAGTCCTCTGTATACAGAAGTATAATTTTAGACCTTGAAATCCAAGCATTAATACATATTCCTAGCAAGCAAAGCTATGAATATATGTGCTCAAGTGCCATTATTGCAGAAAAGGTTCCAGCTTCACTATTTAACTAAAGTGTGCTATCCTAAGCAAATCAATCACTCTCACTGTGCTTTATCTGTAAAACTGGGAAGGTCCTAAAAGTCCATAATTTCCCAGTTTGACAGGAGGTCTCGAGTGAGAAGCACTGAGAGGCCAACTCAAGGATGTGATTCTTAGATAAGCAGTGCTTACTACAGTTGTGGACATGTCCAGGCCTCAATCCACAATTCAGTGGAATGCTCTTGTCTTTGTTTTTGGGTTGGTGATTTTGGACTTCCTGAATCCTCTTCAGCCTACCATCAGAATCCACAGAGTCACAGGCGTACCAGGTCTGGCAGAGTGTCAAGTTCTCCTGGATCAGCTCCAAACAATGGTAGAATGTGTCCCACATGTACCCACTGTGCCACTTATTTTAGCCTACCGGGTTGGGTCTTGGATCCTTGATGGCTTTGCTGCTCTTGGTTCCCGGAACACTCCCCATGTCATTACACCTGATGTAACCCTCCTGACCCACAGCAAGGCTGCACTGTCTCATTACTCATGCCACCTCTAGAATCTTTTATGGGCCTGACTTGGCCTAATGGAACCTTCTTACTCTGATTGCCAGTCCTCCACCCACCATCTTAGGCTGTGTGACAACATATCTCCCTTCAGCCTACCACTTTCCATTCCTCTACGTCAGGTGATGTTCCTTTGCCTCTTCAAACACTCCTTCCTTCTCCCTCCCATCCTCCTCACAACACTCCTCTCCAGATATTAAACAACTGCTTTTTCCAGTCACCTCAGTTAAACTTTTATCTACAACATCCTCATCTTAAAATCCTGCTATCTGTGAAAGCTCTCACCTCATAATAATCTATTATTATTCCCTTCCTTCCCTTATGGGTCACTTCCTCCTCTCAGTGCTGCAACACTACCACTATGGCCTATTCCCCGACTCCTTCCCTGGGGGGAAACCAATTTGATGGGTTTTTCCATTAAAAAATGTGCGGTAAAAAACCTAGCGAAAAAAATCCCACGATGAAACGACATGAAACCACTTAACCATATCATATTATAAAAGTGTACTAGCTGTCCCATTCATGACATATGCTGATCTAGCTCAATGTCCTTGTCCTAGTAACCATTCTTGCCCCTTATGACACTGCTTGTTTTGTTGTTATCTTAATGATAATGATGTGTTATTTATATAGCGCCTTAATCCAAAGAGCTTTACAGAGCACATATTTACAAACAATATCACCCAACTAAAATTGGTACTCATTTATCGACCTCAGAAGGATGAAAGGCTGAGTCGGTCTTGCCGGGTTTCGAACCTGCGACCTGCAGATCACACTCAGATCACAGCAGCGAGCGTTGAACCAGCTGAGCTATTGTGAAACTCAATTTTGAAACCATGGAGATTTTGAAAGCACACATTATTTCCCCATCCTGAGTGATAAAACATAACTACGGTCATACTATTTCCTTACATGTTTCATTTAATATTTGACTTGTGCAATTATCAAGTCCTCTGGATAAAACAGTACTGTTTTAGCTCTGGAAAGCCAAACAGTAATACCTATTTGTGGCAAGCAAAGCTATGCATATATTTGCTCAAGTGCCATAATTGCGCAAAGGGTTCCAACTCTGTCTTCACTATTTAACTAATTTGCGTGATCCTGGGAACATTCTACAGGGGGTCCTGAGTGAAAAGCATGAAGAGGCCCACTAAAGGATGTGATTCTCAAAAACAGGGTTTATTAGATAACCTACAAAAAATAGACCGTAAGTCACCTGAATCATATTGTATCCAAGTAAAAGGTGTTCACAAACATCTGTTGTTTGTCAGCACATTCTGGCCTTAGTTTGTAATCCAGAGAAATATCTCTGTCTTTGAGTTTGGGGTGTGGGGTTTGAAGTTCCTTACCCCTCTTCAATCAGCCATCAGGATCCACAGCATCAATGGTGTACAGGGTCTGGCAAAGCCAAATGTTCTCCTGGAACGGCTTCAAGCATTGGTAGATTTTGCCCCACACATATCTACTCTCCAACATGTTTTGTGGCATTCTCTTTTGAGTCTTGGTCCCACGACCAGCTCACTTCGCTAGGGTCTTGGTCTCAAGCTTACTGTGACTGACATAACCCTCAATACCTCCAGTGAGATGACGCGTCTCATTTCTCCAATAAGCTCTAGTACATGCCCTGGGCCTGTGTCCTGGCCCAGTGGAATCGTCCTATTTTGATAGTAGTCAATAAAGGGGTCCTCCTCTGCCCCTCTTAGGCTGTGTGACAGTATCTGTCCCTCTAGGCTACCAGCCTTTTTTCAACTATGTCAGGCGATGTTCCTTCTAAACCTCAAACACTTCTCCCTTCCACCTTCCCTGCAACACTCCTCTCCAGATAGTAACAGCTTCCTTCTTCCAGGCTTCTTAGTTTAACGTTTACCTTCTACCACCTCCTCTTAACTGCTCACTAGCTGTTATGAGTCGGCGTTCATCCCCGGCTATCAGCAAAACCCGGTCACTTACGCCGCTGGCGCTTCGGGTTTCCAAATCTACTACCAGAGGCAGTAGGAAATTTATAGCGCTCCCCAAAAGGATTCGGCATCAAACCGCGTCGTTTTATGCACGATGGAAGTTGCCGTGGAAGTTAGCGGCTCGGAGACTACACCCCCCAGGAAACCTGCTTCCGTACGGTAGTTCACCGGAAGAGCCTCACATTGGCTAGCCCCGCCTTTCTCCATTATTTAGTTCCTGGAGACGGCCAAGACGCTGCTTCTGTTTACAGCTACTACCGGTAATTAGAAGTTCCTTCTTCGATTGCTATCTGCTTGTGGTTCTTACGGTTTTCGACTCGGATTGTTTACTGGACCTTCTATTTGGAATTCCCTCACCTTCTGATCTGCCTTCCCGTGTACCGAAAATCCTGCTTTCCTCCTGGACTCCTCTTCTGCACGTTCTGTTATAGTTCCTGTCAGCCAGTGTACCAGACCTTGCCTGTTTTTGACCTACCTGTCTCAAGAGTCATCATTCCGACTGGTTGCTCTGTATCCTGCCAGAATTTACCTCCTTAAAACCCATTCACCTGGAAATACCATCCCGACTGTCATCGTCCTTAATCTTTTTCCATCAGTGGGAAGACTTTTGGTGTTAAACGGAACATTGGGTTTGTGCATTTTCAGGACGCTCTGCAGCAGTGCACCATCCCGAATCTAGCGCGACCCTCGTGCCGCCCGGGTAGTAGAACCCTACTAACCTTACCTTTTTCTTATTTTCTCCCTGTCGTTGTGTTCTAACATTTCAAGTACTAAGTCAATTCCCACTGGTAAGATCCTACCCACCTTTTTGTTTGTGTAATTATTTAAACCAGTTAGATACTAAATCTTGTCCTGCTCTTAGGTGATTCCCGGGTTAATTCCTTCATCTATCCTACGGGGGGAGGAAAACAAGAACCCAGGTACTCCTCAGTTAGTAAGGCTTATAAGGGACAACCGTTACCTTTTGTATTACTTACTTGTTGTTCTTTTCTTTTCAGCCTGGTTCGTGGCGGTACAACTTCTCTCCGCCCTTCTGGGTGATCAGTCCCCTTGTCTGGTTAACTACAGCAAGTGGTCATATCATTTTGAAGGTCTATTTTCCCTCGCAGAGAGGAGGCTTAGGTAGAGGCCCTACTTAAGCTCCTTCAAGCAAAATTCTGGGTTTGGATGCTTCCTGGTTCCTCGCACTCATCCCACCGGTGAGTAACAAAAACAGAAGCCATGGAAGAAGCGGATCCTTTGGCTGCTTTGTTTCGTTTAGTGTCTGAGTTACGATCAGACATGACATTGGCCCATGACGCCATGCATCAAAGGATCGACAGCTTACGGAATATTCAAAATCCCCAGACACTCGGAGTAGACATGGAAGGCGCAACCGCCTCAGGTTCTGGTCTACCTTCAGCTTCAGCCTCAGGGTTTTCTGCGACACCGGTTTTGATGGCCACGCAATTCCCGTTGGCCCCCCCGGAAAGGTTTACTGGAGATCCGAAACAATATCGAACCTTTATAAACCAATGCAAATTGCACTTTCTGTGTCGGCCCACCGCCTTTCCAAACTCCACAACCAAGGCAGCCTTTATTCTTTCACATCTAGGAGGTACAGCGGCTGCATGGGCCAACCCTTTGCTTGAGTCCAACAGTTATGTTCTTTATGACTGTGACGAACTCATATTGGCCATGAATAGGGTCTTTGACAATCGTTATAAATCCCAAGCCTCGGATCTGGAGCTGCTGGGTCTACGACAAGGCAATTCTTCTCTTTTTTCTTTTCTTACCAGATTCAATCAGCTGGCTGCGGAGACAGACTGGCCCGAAGAAAAGAAATCAGCTGTATTCTATCAGGGGTTATCTGAAGAATTAAAAGATATCCTAGCCACAGTACCGGTTGTCCCAACCTCTTTTGGTGAATTGTTAGACTTAGTCTTACAAATAGATGCTAGAAGGTCTGAAAGAAGAGGAGAACGTAAAACAGCCATCCCTACACCCACTCCGGCAGATTTAGCTCCTCCTTCTGTTTCAAATCCCGAACCCATGCAGATAGGGGCCGTGAGGGGTCCCTTGACTCAGGCACAACGGGAATACAGACGTTCGCATAACTTATGCATGTATTGTGGGTCTTCGGAACACCATCTGAAAGATTGTCCTAAAAGACCCGTTAAAAAGGCGGGAAACGCCAAATCCCGGCGGTAGATAGAGTCCCTACGCCGGGAGTGTCTTCTTTGGGCTCACAGAGTTCCTTATCCGCTCCTGTTAGTCTACCTGTGTCCTTTACCACTGCCGATGACGCCACATTTTCCTCTTTGGCTATTATAGACTCAGGAGCTACGGGGAATTATATGGATTTCGACTATGCTACAAAGAACCATGTCTCATTTCTACCAAAGGCTCAACCTGAGAGGGTCCATACTGTGGACGGCACAACCTTGGTATCCGGTTTGGTCACACAAAACACCACTCTTGTTAGCATGAAAACCGAAGATGGTCATGTAGAATCAATCTCGTTTGATCTAATCAAAGCTCCGCAATATCAAGTCATATTGGGAATTCCGTGGTTACAACACCACAATCCTGCTATTGATTGGGTAAAGAAGAGTGTTCGTTTTCCTTCTCCGGAGTGCAATGAGAACTGCTTTCTGGACACATATGTCTGCCCTGATTCTTCTTGCCAGGCTCTTGTGGCTTCCGTGTCTCTCATAGGCGCCATTATTCGGGATCCTAGTACAGGTATTCCCCTTGAATACGAATCCTTTCGGGACGTGTTCGACAAGGGTAGGGCAGATCAATTGCCGCCTCATAGGCCCTACGACTGCCCGATAGACCTAATACCAGGGACCAAAATACCAACCGGAAGGGTCTATTCACTTACTATACCAGAAGACAAGGTATTGAAAGAATATATCGATAAAGCCCTGGCCACAGGCTTTATTCGAACCTCAAAGTCCCCGGCTGCATCACCGTTGTTTTTTGTCCCTAAAAAGGAGGGGGACCTGCGCCCTTGTATAGATTACAGGGCATTGAATGCTATTACAGTTAAAAATCAATATCCTCTTCCGTTGATATCAGTGCTTCTGGATCAACTTGGTTCGTCAGTGGTATTTACTAAACTTGACCTCAGGGGGGCCTATAATCTCGTCCGGATTAGAGCCGGGGACGAGTGGAAAACTGCCTTCAAGACACGTTACGGTCTGTTCGAATACTTAGTAATGCCATTTGGACTCTGCAATGCCCCGGCCACCTTTCAGGCTTTCATGAATGACATTTTCCATGATTATCTGGATCAATTTGTTGTAATTTATCTAGATGATATTCTTATTTACTCATCCTCCATGAAGGAACACTTTATACACGTGCGTCTTGTGTTACAGAGGTTAAGGGAGAACCACCTGTACGTCAAGGCAGAGAAATGTGTATTTAATTCTCCGGAGGTTGAGTTCCTTGGCTATGACTTGACCAATCGTGGCATTCGTATGAGTCAATCTAAAGTCAAAGCGATTCTGGAATGGCCCGTTCCTACATCAGTCAAGGCACTTCAGTCTTTCTTGGGGTTTTCCAACTTCTATCGACGTTTCATCCATTCATTTTCGTCGATCTCTTCTCCTTTAACGGCACTCACCAGCTCCAAAAAACCATTTGCTTGGAATCCTGAGGCACAACAAGCCTTTGAAATCCTGAAGACCGCCTTTTCGACGGCCCCGGTACTGCAACACCCGGACCCTCTCCTCCCTTTCTTTGTAGAGGCGGACGCCTCCGGTTCAGCTATTGGGGCGGTTCTGTCGCAGGAGTGTCCTGATTCGGGAGAAATCCATCCTGTGGCATATTTTTCCAGGAAATTGACCCCGTATGAACGCAATTATCCCATCACAGAGCGTGAATTGTTAGCTATCAGGGATGCCTTTGCGGAATGGCGTCATCATCTGTTGGGGGCCCGTCACCAGGTTGTTGTTTATTCAGATCACCGCAGTCTCCTTGCATTCAAATCCATGAAATGCCTTACAGCCCGACAAGCTCGTTGGCATCTTTTCTTCTCCCAGTTCAACTTTGTCATCACATATCGACCGGCTCGCCTCAATGCATGTGCCGACGCTCTGTCAAGATTACCTCACAGTTCTTGTATTTCTAAATCTGATCGTCCCTTGTTGTTGCCTGAAAGGGTGGTTTGTGCTTGCACTCCTCAACCTTCGCTCCGTGCCCTTATATCATCTTGGGTGACCTCAAACAAGGAGGAATGCGAATCGTTGAATCTCGACATTGTTCAGGATCTGCCTTATATCCAGGGTCGTCTCTTCATTCCTCCTGGTGAAGCACGACTTCGAGCTTTAACTTGGTCACACGATTCGTTGATGGCAGCCCATCCAGGACAGCAAAAGACGTTGGAGTCATTACGCCGTTGGGCCTGGTGGCCTTCGATGTCTAGGGATGTCATCGACTATGCGAAGTCTTGCTCAGTGTGTGCCCAATGCAAGGTTTCTAGATCCAAGCCTGTAGGTCTTTTGCATCCCCTTCCAGTACCGCATAAACCTTGGTACATGGTTTCCATGGACTTCATCGTGGACCTACCTCCTCTCGACGGTTATGATACCGTTTGGGTTATTATTGATTACTTCTCCAAGATGGCTTTGTTCTTTCCTTGTGCTAGCTTGCCTTCGTCCCCTGTCCTGGCTTCATTGTTTCTCAAACATGTCTTTCGTTTCTTTGGACTTCCCTCTATCATTGTATCGGACCGTGGTCCTCAGTTTACGTCCCGCTTTTGGAGGGCTTTGACTTCTTCACTAAACATCGATGATCGTTTCAGTTCTGCCTACCATCCACAAACCGATGGACAGACTGAGAGGACAAACGCCACACTGGAACAATTCCTCCGATGTTTATGTCTCCAATTCCAGTCTACCTGGCTAAAAACGCTTGCTCCTGCCGAGTTCGCCTACAATAACTCGGTACATTGTGCCTCAGGGGTATCGCCGTTTTTTGCCTTATATGGTTTCCATCCACGTTCATTGCCTTTAGACCCGGCGCTCCCCATTGACAACCCGGCTGCTCAGGCTTGTGTACGGGACCTGGATTCAGTCCGTAGGGAAGTTCGATCCCACCTTCTACTTGCACAGGAGAGGGCTAAAAAGTACGCTGATCGACATCGGCTTACAGCTCCAGAATACAAAGTAGGCTCAAAAGTCTGGCTGTCTACATGTAATCTACGTATTCCGGGCAAACGTATGCTTCTACCAAAGTTTGTGGGTCCTTTCTCCATTACGGAGGTGTTAAATCCAGTGGCAATGCGTCTTTCTTTGCCGCCTTCATGGAAGATACATCCCGTATTTCACGTCAGCCTCATCAAACCGTGCCTTCTTACCACGCGTCTTCCAACTCGGCCTTGTGCTGTTCGCGTGGATGGCGAGGATGAATATGAAGTGGCTGATATTTTGGACTTTCAACTCCGTAGGGGTCGACCCTTTTATTTGGTCGACTGGAAGGGATACGGGCCTGAGGACAGGTCTTGGGAGCCCTTGGGCAATATCCACTCGCCTGTTCTTCTGCGCCGCTTCCATGCCCGCAGGGGGTTGCCGCCGCCTTTGGGGGAGGATACTGTTATGAGTCGGCGTTCATCCCCGGCTATCAGCAAAACCCGGTCACTTACGCCGCTGGCGCTTCGGGTTTCCAAATCTACTACCAGAGGCAGTAGGAAATTTATAGCGCTCCCCAAAAGGATTCGGCATCAAACCGCGTCGTTTTATGCACGATGGAAGTTGCCGTGGAAGTTAGCGGCTCGGAGACTACACCCCCCAGGAAACCTGCTTCCGTACGGTAGTTCACCGGAAGAGCCTCACATTGGCTAGCCCCGCCTTTCTCCATTATTTAGTTCCTGGAGACGGCCAAGACGCTGCTTCTGTTTACAGCTACTACCGGTAATTAGAAGTTCCTTCTTCGATTGCTATCTGCTTGTGGTTCTTACGGTTTTCGACTCGGATTGTTTACTGGACCTTCTATTTGGAATTCCCTCACCTTCTGATCTGCCTTCCCGTGTACCGAAAATCCTGCTTTCCTCCTGGACTCCTCTTCTGCACGTTCTGTTATAGTTCCTGTCAGCCAGTGTACCAGACCTTGCCTGTTTTTGACCTACCTGTCTCAAGAGTCATCATTCCGACTGGTTGCTCTGTATCCTGCCAGAATTTACCTCCTTAAAACCCATTCACCTGGAAATACCATCCCGACTGTCATCGTCCTTAATCTTTTTCCATCAGTGGGAAGACTTTTGGTGTTAAACGGAACATTGGGTTTGTGCATTTTCAGGACGCTCTGCAGCAGTGCACCATCCCGAATCTAGCGCGACCCTCGTGCCGCCCGGGTAGTAGAACCCTACTAACCTTACCTTTTTCTTATTTTCTCCCTGTCGTTGTGTTCTAACATTTCAAGTACTAAGTCAATTCCCACTGGTAAGATCCTACCCACCTTTTTGTTTGTGTAATTATTTAAACCAGTTAGATACTAAATCTTGTCCTGCTCTTAGGTGATTCCCGGGTTAATTCCTTCATCTATCCTACGGGGGGAGGAAAACAAGAACCCAGGTACTCCTCAGTTAGTAAGGCTTATAAGGGACAACCGTTACCTTTTGTATTACTTACTTGTTGTTCTTTTCTTTTCAGCCTGGTTCGTGGCGGTACAACTTCTCTCCGCCCTTCTGGGTGATCAGTCCCCTTGTCTGGTTAACTACAGCAAGTGGTCATATCATTTTGAAGGTCTATTTTCCCTCGCAGAGAGGAGGCTTAGGTAGAGGCCCTACTTAAGCTCCTTCAAGCAAAATTCTGGGTTTGGATGCTTCCTGGTTCCTCGCACTCATCCCACCGGTGAGTAACACTAGCTGCCCCAACTCCCTCTTCATAATAATCTCTTTAGGCCTACTCTTCTGGGGCACTTTCTCCATCCTGGAGATCACCTCTATAGACCGTTCTCTATCAGACACCTTCTCTGTTACTTCTCTCGCTCCTCTCTCTCATTTATTACTTGTAGGTCCTAGTCTTCAAAACACCAGTCGCTCGTTTTCCTTGTCATATTGCCTGTAGCCAACAACTTTCTGATTTTACCCACCTCTCTGGATTTTGACCGACCTCCTCCTCCCAACAATTCTCTTTCTGATAGCCACTCTCTTCAGGTGATACTCCTTCTCCACCAGTGTACCTCTTCCGAAAGCTTACAACTTCTGCAATAGGTATTCCTCCACATGCCAACCATCCTTCACCTCTGATAAAACTCTCCTCTACCATCCTCCAATTCTCTCCTCCATGCTCCTCACTCAACGCTGCACACTATGGGACTGCACTGGTTGCTTTGCATAGTGTGGCCTCCCTTTCCCGGGGTAGTACTTAGGGACATGATTGCACTTGGGCTGAATAGGCTAAGCTATTCTGTAATTGAGCAATGTACTTAGGGTCATAAGGGCTGAACGAAGTTTGGCCTATGTTTACATTAAAGGCTGCCAACATCTTAGATTTTAGAGGTGCACTGGAACTTCATGAGATCTACTTCCTCCCCCCCCACCCCATGCCTCCTTGTTCCATTCCTTGTTTCCCACGTGGATCTCTCTGCATTCACAACATGCAAATTAACAATCCGAAAATCCCTCTGGTCAACTTGTGAAGCTATGCAGCGAAAATGTAACTCCTTCGTAGCAGGCAATCTGCAGCTTTGTAACTGCCATGATGTTCTCAGGAGAATGGGATTTGTATATTTTCTTTTTCTCATGTACATGCACATGTGTATCCATGGGGCTTCCTTGGCTTACATGGGTAGGATCCTAATAGGAAATGTGGAAGAAAGAAATGTATTTCTCCACTCAGTGGTGACTGTGAAATGTTGCCACTTTGTTTCCTGAAAGGAGAAGGATTTATTTCATAAGCTGGGTGTTTGAGTCTGGCTAAAGGTATGGGAGAACTCACCACCAATACTCAGTTAAAGGGGTCTTCAAGAGGTTATTGTTAACCTCCTACTGTGTGGGCATAGGTCAGGGTGGGGGTGTCAGTGGTCCTCTTAATGCCCCCTTGGGATTTATAGATAACCCCATTACAATGGCTATCAATGGGGTCTATTGGTGTATTGGATGCCTTACTGTGGGGACCCAGTGTGGTTTGTTTGGGGATCCCCTGTATACTTCCCACAGCTCCAGGGTTCACCCACTCTGGGGGTACACAACCCCTTTGACATCTCACTGTTAGTCCCCAAAGCCAGGTATGGGACGTTGTCACACAGTGTACGCTATTAAACGAAAAAAATGCATGTATTTCTTTAGTGGTATACTCATGGCATCTTTTTTTTGTTATGTAAGTTCCCATGATGACCCTCAGTATCAAATATTGATGTTGCTTTCAGGGATGTCACTTGCGGTGATGTCAGTACATAAGCAAAATAGAGGCCCCACATTCCTTTTGCCACATAGCACCTCACACATCCTTGAGGTGTCAAAAACTGCGAAGTGATGGAGGAAAAAGAGTAATACATAGGGAAAAACTAGGTGTAAATAAGCAGATGGAATAATGTAGTACTTAAGGAAGTAATTGGAGGTGTTTGGAAGATGTCAGAATCCTAGCAGGCAAAGTCTTTGGATGGGGCTGAGGGGTTTATATATTGTCAGGTTGTTTGCTATATATTGTCAGCTTGCTTTAACTTGTGATTTGCATATGTTGCAAGTATACTTTAAAAGGCTGGATTGCTGTTGTTCTTGAAAGCCCAAACTTAAATATTTGTACCAACTAGAGCTAGAGGTGTATGTAGCAAAATGACTATATTGTTGTGGGGTTTACATTGCTGCTTAATGGTGAAGAACCTTTTAAAGATGGCTGTACTGCCTGCCCTACCCCACCTATACAAGAAAGATAACAGGATAGCTGATTAGTTTAATATACTATACGCAGGGAACAGTGTGTGGTGAGTGGGTTGGCCTGTTTGATGGACTGGGATGCTGTATTACCATGCAGCGATGACATCTTACTCCCTTTCTTCTCTTTTAGCAAAAAAAAAGCAGATTTCAGATTGGTTTTAAGAAGATTGCAAGCAAGTAATCAGAATATCAGTTGATGGACTTAAGAGGACTTACACTTCTAAATTCACCCAAGGTAAATGGCCAGTATTTCTAGGCCTTTTCACTTGGCCTCTTGTTATATTTTGATTGTTATCTATATTTACTGCATGCCAGCTCTGCCCACGATGTATTAGAAAGTGGGCAAGTTATCATAGCGTGGTAATGCGCTATCAGGAGAGAGCAGTGCTACCTCTACAGGATAGATTGATGTACTGGGACTGAATTCAAAGGATAACGTTAATGCAATATCTTACTGAAGGTTAAATATTATTGTGTATGTATTGATTCCAATAGGCTCTCCGTGTCCTGGTCAATGCCCCACAAAACCAAGACTTGTGAGGATTATGCACAAGAAAACCACAATTTTACATTAGAAGATCTTAATGGACATACAGGTGTCAATTTGCAAGACCTGCAAAGTAACAATTTCACTAGTAAATGAAAAGACGTCAAGCCGAATCACTGAACATGTGTGTTCAAAGACCAACCTAACGTTTAACGATCTGCCGAAGCTTGAAAGTAGTCTTCCAGATGTTCCTTATGGAGACACTGATGCGTTTGAAAAGAAAACGTAACGAGAAAAAAGATGTGGTGCATGAATTTGCGTGCACCTTAGTGCACCTTAGTGCAGTCTGGATCTAGCTTGCATAAGGCAGCCGGTCCAGTTGGTAAACCTTTCAGCAGTCGGGTTCCAGCAGCCCTTACATTACCCAGGTCCACTCAAATGTGTCAAATATACCTCCCAGATGTCTTTATGACAGACATTTCAGAAACCATTGCTGATCCAGCAGGGCAGTTCTTCTGGTCACATTTTGTGACCTCTAAAAATGGGTGGCTGCACCATACTGCAATGGCAGATCTAGAGGTTGTTGAAAGTTGAAGTCCATTTCCAGTTGCAACATTACTCCAGATAATACTTGTCAATTTGGGGATGGATTGGATCAAAGAAGTGTGCATTTTCAAGGATTCTACAAGTTTCAAAGATTGTGCGGTTTATTTGTTTGTTTATTAATTTGATAATGCGCACCACGCCCTTGGGTAGCTGGGCGCAGCAGAACAAGGATTCTCAAAGCTTAGTTACATTGCCTGTCGCAGGCTTGTGCATACATGTGGATACAGTGTGTAGTACAGTAAATGAAACAGTACAGACATTTGTCATACGTGGATACATGTGATTACAATATGAATACTGTAGATGACGCCGTATAAACATTACCATTCGAGGATCATGGAGAGATATAGTTAGATAGATACAAGACGCCGGCCAGTTTAAGATTATGAAAGTTAGTGAGTACCTACGGCTGTAGTTGTGGACAGGCAGGTCCGACGTGTGAGTTGCAGTAGTATTGTCAGGTGCAGTGCAGGTGTGGTGATCTATCCCAGGGGGATTACCCTTTCCTGGCCTCCCCGGTGTGAGCCTCTTGCCATTTACTTGATGGTGTCTTAAAAGCAGATTTAAAGGCCTCAAAGTTGATCAGGAAAGCAGTTCACTTTGTGGTGCATTCTGGTGTACTAGCAACACAAGCACAGGAGCTGAAACGGAAATACTTATCATGTTGAGCATTGTAAGCATTAAGGAAAAAGAATAGCAATATTCCAACTGCCTATTTTAGCCAGCGGTTCTCTGTAATGGAGGAAGTGAACGCCATGCTATTGATGTGGCAAATATTTACCGACTTTCCACTCAGTGAAGATGTTTCAGGCAAAAAATATGAGGCTGTGAAAGCACACAGAGATAGAGAGGGGGAAAACAAGTACAGCCTACCGTGTTGCTCGATTTTTACAAGATAACATGAGGGCTGTAGTTCTGATCTAGAGCTGCAATCTGAGAACACATTCATTTATCAAGTGTACAATGTCATTGGTGTGAAGGTCAAACTTCCCCTTCAGAGGAAGCGATGCCTCAGGCCCTGTAAAGCATGAGTTTCAGAACATCTGCCACTTGGCAAAGAAAGGACTGTTGGAGAGATGTTTTGCATATTTTATACACGATGCATGAAAAATGGCCTTTGTGCTGTTTAGAAATCGCTGATGAGGAGCCATGTCGTCTGATATGAGTAAAGTCTATTTGTGGTGTGCCATGCAAGTACATGATCTCTTTAGCTAAGAAGAATTTACTCTAGACTTTGCAAAGTGTGAGGTTTTTTTTTACAATATTTCTGCCCCAAATGTATCTTGTAATATTTCTGCTGCAAATAGAGCAATACATCCCTTGTAATGTTGCTGCTCCAAACGAATCATGCATTTGTGTGTTTACTTCTGAAAAACACAGTTGCCCATGACTTTTTGCAGGGAGGAAATGGGAAAACAATGAAATACATATTCTATTTCATTTAAAACACAGGGCAAAAGACCACAGAGTAAAAGAGAACATATAGAGTGAAATACAGAAACTCCATGGCAATATATTGTCCAAGGGAGCCCCCCAGGTGGATTGGCAATGTTTTGGAAGTGTTCCCACGAATACGTGAAGTTTCCAGACAAGGGTTTCACACCTAGAGAGCTCCTGCTACTGACATTGTTTCTCCTGTCACCGAAAAGCCCCCACCCCCCAACACCCTCCTTCAGTTTGTTCCAGTGTAGACAGGGAATGGCTTGCGGGTAACAGGCCTCTTCTATCCTGCACTCCCTGCCCATCCTGGGCAGTTTTAATGGCGCTTCCAGTGGCAAACAGATTGGATACGGAAAATGCAGCACAACTGCTTCCTAACTCATGATTGGTCCCTGTCCCTTGAAGTTGTTATTGGTCACGTGGACAGAATAATTTGTCTATTCGGTCTGCTGTTTAGCCAATGAATTTTGTTTTTTAGATCAGAATTTATCCTGGATTTTTTTTAGCCTTAAGTCTATGTGAGTGGCCTTCAAACATTTTGGGCCAAGGCCCGCCTGAGTTGTAATAATGTGTGTTTGGACCATCCACCACTGAACCAATGTTGAGTGCTAACGTGATCCCAAAATAAATATCTTACATTGCAATGAGTGAATCCATCAATTTCTCAGTTCTTAGGGGAGGCGCTAGCCAGCAACTACAAAAGTGTTGCTTAGTGCGGTACAGGTGGTAGCATGAAGCTAGTAGAGCCCTGGTGGGGCAGTATAAAGGTCACTCAAAAAGAACATGTTTCAACAGTACAACATTCCCATACATGCCAGCAAGCAGGGGTGTTGCTAGTTCTGGAAAAGATCCGGGCCTACGCTAATGTCAGGGCTGTCAGAACTTGGGGCTAGCTAGCCTTTTGGTTGTAGCCCCTGAGATTCTATCCAGGGCTGCAACCAAAAGCCCCGGGGCTGTAGCCCCCTGAGCCCCCCCTACAACGCCTCTGCCAGCAAGTCCCATTTCATTGGGCGGAAGCTTTTCTAGTCCCGTTCTTGCCTTTGCATTGGGGGTCTGCGGCTCTCCATTCCTGATGGGGAAGCAGGTGATAGGACAAGTACAGAAAAGGCAGCAGACGTGGAAGGATCCCTCTTGAATAAAACAAGTGAAGCATGGGCAGCAGAAATGACATCTTCCCTCACACAGACACACAAACATACATATTCCAAGTACAGCACAGGAAACTGTGTAAACATCCATCATGCGTACAACGGCTTAGCATGGGCAGCGGAAGTGCTGCCTTCACCCAACCGCACCGAACCAGTACACTCGAGGCAGCACCGCCAGAGCACCACAGGACATGATGGGACCCTGTTTTACTTTGGGTTGGCATTGGGCTGGGGTGTTGCTTTGGAAGTATCCTACTGCTATATCAATGTGTGATCGTGGTATAAAAGGGACCTGCTTTAGAGGGGAGGACGGCTCCTGTCAAAGTTTTAGGAGAGGGGTTTGTTGGTTGGGAATGTGACTGGTGTGTGTGTGTGTCCTACCACTGTTGGCCATGTGCAGGTGGTGTAGAAATAGACCTGCCTCGAGGTGGCCCCTGGGCCCGTTTTGCTACATTGGCTGTTGATAGGGGCAAGGGCCTGTCCCAGGGCCGCTCCTGTCCCAAGTTGACCAAATGCTTGGGAACCAGAGTCTTGACTCAAGAGGCCATTCCTTCATTTGACTACGTTGGTGGAGATTAGGGGACACAAACTAAGCATATACAGCAGTTGAGACAGAGCTTGACTCCTGGAAAGGGATGAGCCATCACCACAACCTGTAGGCCCATTCACCTGAGCCCTCCATTACATCTCACCATTAAATGCATTGTGTCTCCTTGTGGGTCTTTTACTCTTTATCCTGTAGACTACTTGCATATTAGCCTTCTGGCCTCTTCTTACCACTGATCTAATCTATCAATTATTTTCGTACTCTGCATGTGATCCCATATTTCTCTCTCTCTCCTTTGTATCCCTGAATGAACCTTTTCTCTGGCTAGGTTTCAGTTTCTCAATTTACCCCGCCCCCCCGCCATTCTCTCTAAATCTCTCTTATGTGCCGTCTTTCTACCTACGTTTCTCTTTCTCTCTCTACCCCTCAGAATGTCATTTTATGTCTCTCCTTCAATTATTCTCTCATTCCACCTGCCTTTACTTTCCTCCAACTCACCCATTTATTAATTTCATATTTCTATTCCTGATTTAAGTGTTTAGCTATGAGTCAAGCAATTCATTAGCTGAGCTAACCTCCTATATGGAACTCTCCTTGCTATTGCATACCTCCCTCCCTCCCGTGATATGATATGATCAGATAGTTTATTTTATGACGCGCTTAATACCCAGAGGTTTCTAATTGCAGACCCGGGGATCGAACGTGCCATCTTGTCTCCAAGGCAAGCACGTTGCCGCTGAGCTATCCTCCCGGGACTCCCTGTTTGGGCTTCAGAATTCATGCTCCTCCTCGCCATGCCACACCCTAGACCCTCTTCCATGTAGTGCTGCTCCAGCTGACAATAGCTGCGGCCACACAACGGTTAGGGCGCCTAGCCGAGTTTGCACTCATATCGAGATCCTCAGATGTAAAGTGCACCCCATATGAGAGTTGAAACGCAGACAGGTGACCCAGCAAGCCAAACCGCTCCTACATGTGGCACACTCTTAGGGTGTCTATTTTGTGTGTGTTTGTGGGTGTTCATGTGTATTTCAGCATGTAACGTCTTCCTGACTGCCGTCTCCCCTCAGAAAGCTATTTTATTTAGCCAGTAAAATGTCACTTGTTTTTGGGAACATAAATCATCCAATGTCCAGAAACAATGGACATATAACTGATAAGTTAGGATTTTCGGTATTACCCAAATTGACCTTTTACAATTGACCTTTTGCACAATTGACCTAATTATAGTGGTCCTAATTGACCTTCTGCACAATTGACCTTTATATTATTTTAGTTATTTTATATATGTATTGGGCTGGTTTTGATTATAAATAATATAAGGGGATTGGGTGGGGGGGTGCAGGGGGTTTTCGGATTGGGTCGGGGGATTGCGGGGGGTTTCCCCCCTGCATATATGTCCTAATTGACCTTTTAAATAAGGTCAACTGTGAAAAGGTCAATTAGTATACAACCAGGATTTTCACCAGGCAAGTTATGAAAACATGAATTTGAAGCCAGGCATGCTCATGGCCTTCTGAACATTAGCCCTCGATCATGACACCCATGTGGTCACACCTAAAACAAAATGTTCAGTTGACCTAGAGCCGTGGATTTATTTGTGGATGGCCTGGTCCCGGCCAGGAAAATTGAGTGAGCTAGTGTTACAAGAGTGGCAACCAGTAATTAGTGAACAGGTGTGGGCCAGACAACATAGAATATGCCCCTCCCCTGAGGCACCAGCTGCTATACGACAAACACCTTCAATTTGGTGTCTGATGATGTCCTCTGAAAGGAGTCATTACCCTGCCCCTCAAAGACATCAAAGTTGCTGCGGTTGCCAGTAAATTCACAAATGGGGATTTGGTGGCTTCTCCAAGCAAGCATCTGTGGGCAGCCAAGACATTTCCATGTACTTACAATGCAATATCTAAAATGCATAAATCATAGACGACAGCATT
Organism: Ambystoma mexicanum; assembly: GCF_040938575.1. Taxonomy (NCBI): domain Eukaryota; kingdom Metazoa; phylum Chordata; class Amphibia; order Caudata; family Ambystomatidae; genus Ambystoma; species Ambystoma mexicanum. Next base: position 126,205,200 of record NC_090933.1, on the reverse strand, counting down.
TATTTGAACGGGTCATTATTCCCATATATAGTGTACGTACAATACAACATGAAAAGTTGAAAACCATGGAGTATGTGACTACAGCAAGCTCTTCTCTGGGCCACAAAGCAGCTGTTGCATCGAAAGTTACAATGAGCAGTGGGGGGGCTCTGTGAGAATAGGTGGTAAATGAATATGCTTTTTCTATCTTTAACACTGGGCTTAAAAAGTGTACATACCTCCAAACGCTGTAGGAAATAATTGAAGTACTGTCAGTGAAATGGTTAACTTACAGTTTGCTTGATAACAGTGCTAGAGGTAACTCCTCAAATATCTTGCAAAGTTTGATGCATGACAAGATTCACAACAAAAGTTCACGATGATCAGTTGGAATCATGTAAGTTTTTAAGCAAAAACAAACATGATACATAATAAAAATATATGAAGTGCTACCTCTCAGCTGAGGGCTAGAGTAGCCTAACAACAGACAGGTATTTGGGTATAGGTGCATTACTGCACGGAAGATTCCATCAAATACAAATTCATCCACATGTCTCCACAGGATAGACAGCTACCAGAAACTGTAAATAATGGAAGAGACCATGAAATGCATTAACCTTTGTACATTTTTTTGTACCTCATTTTTTATTGATGCCTTTGGAATCGTATTAATTGCATTATAAAATGACTGTAACAACGCTGTGATACCTGAGGGTTTGGGCGTTTAGCAAATGTAACAAATAAATAAATAAATACCTTGAATTGTTTCCATTGCATTTTGATGCAAATCCATGTGGGGGGTGGGTTAGGATAATAATTAATGCGGGGGTCTCATTAAAGTGCTGCCATTGTGATTTGGCCCCTAGGCCTGGCTTCACAAGCTCTCGCACATCAATGTCCGTTTTTGGCATTGGTGAATCTCAAAGTGGCTGTGCCTCCATGAGAACTAAGAGACTGACCCAGGGGCATGCTGGACCGGCCTATGTGGCAAAAGGGAAATGCCCACAGGCCTGGTCCACCTGATATGTGTGAGCTGTTTTCATTTAAAAAGGTGAGCACGTTTTTGGAGTCACTGCATTATGTAATAAAGATTTTCCATAATAACTTATTAGAAATTCTTGATTCTATTAAAGACACGGAGGCGAACATTATGCTTCTCTTTCTTTTAATTAATTATTTAAGAAAGCTCAGCAGCAAGGTATTTTCGCACTTACATGTAACAAAACTCATGTGGGAAGTGCATAGAAAAATACATAACCAGTAAAACTTTAAACACAAAGTCCTCACAATACAAGGAAGAGAAAAAACTCCAAATCCCATGATGCCCCGTAGTTCATCAGGGCCCCAATGTCACATGATACAGTTCCTCCAATAAGTGGAAAGGTGTCCCAATAAACAGTCCTGAATAAGAACCAACTTACTCTTTCGAGGCTGCGAACTTGCTGATTTCGATGAAAAACTTTAAACACGCCCAGCCGGGTAAGGGTCTGTTACTGTGTAAGTCAGGCGGACTTGTCTGCAGGAGCTGTCAAGAAAAAATAGAATATGTTAGTTCTTGCATATACCAACCCTAGTTCCCAAGAAGGGGGTGGGAAGAAAAGCATCTTAATATTATTATACAATATAAAAGATCAAACTGACAGCTTGGAACAATAATAGCATCATTTTCAAGCAGTACAACATGCTTTTCTTCGAAGGGTGGGATAATGTTCGCCTCCGTGTCTTTAATAGAATCAAGAATTTCTAGTAAGTTATTATGGAAAATCTTTATTCTATGTCAAGATCGGAGGCTCACATTATGCTTGTTCAAAGCTTACTTACCACTATCGAAGCAGGTTGTTCTACTGGTTTCAAGTAGAAATGTTTAAATATGGATTTGCCTGCCCAGTCAGCCATTCTCATAATGTCCTCGAGACGGACGCCAACTTGGAAAGCTTTCGAAGCCATGGCTCCTCTGACTGAATGGGCTCCGAACTGCAGTGTATCTATTCCCACTTGAGCCAGCATCTAACGCACCCAGCGAGCTAAGGTGGGGGCTGAAACCGCTTTATGAGGCTTATGAATAGCTATAAGGAGTTGTCCGTTTGGAGAAAGTCTAAGCGGAGCCGTTACCTCCTCATAAGTCTTCAAACACTGAACCACACAAAGCTTGGGCTGTTCCCTAAATGGCGGGTAAGAAATCACCCTAGAATCACATTTAGTCCTCCTTCGTATGTAAAAGACGATACCGTCCGGAGAAAACGACCTACCCTCTAGATCTAGAGCCCTGACATCGGATACTCTCCTGCAGGAGATCAGACAAAGCAGTGTCGTAAGCTTGCCGGAGAGTGCCGTACGGAATAGCTCTTCGTTATCTAGCCAGGAGAGAAAGAGGTTAAGCACTTTATTAACATCCCAAAGTCTATTGTAACGGGACGCAGGTGGCACTGTAAGGCAAATACCCTTCATTAACCTTCACACTAAGTGGTGTTCTCCTGCTGAAGCTCCTTGTATGATGTTGTGACCTGCACAAATCGCTGAACGGTATGCGTTCACTGTCCTGTAGGCTAGACCCTTCTCTACTAAAGATGCTAAGAAATTTAGGATTTCTTCTAATGGCGCTGAAACTGGATGCACGCCTCGGTCCTGACACCACCGCTTCCATGCATTCCAGGAATTGGAATACTGCATGCGGGTGGCAAGGGCCCAACTCTCTTCAATGAGGTGAATTGCTTTGCTGGTCATGCCCGGAGTTCTCCATCTTGCCCTGAAATCCTCCAAGCTGCCAAGGTCAGAGACCCGGAAATCAGCAGGGGGTGGGCTCGTCTCCATGGATCTGACAGGAGATCCTGACACTGGGGTAGAAGGATTGGAGAATCCGTGGAAAGTTCCCAAATAACTGGATACCAGATCTGAGAAGGCCATACTGGAGCTATGAGGACTAATTCTGCTCTGTCCTGACGGACCTTCGCCAGGGTCCTCGCTATCATTGTGAAGGGCGGAAACGCATAGAGTATCCCTTGTGTCCAAGGCTGTAGGAATGCATCCGTTGCTGATGCTGCCGGATCGGGTCTCCAGCTGTAAAACACTGGTAGTTGTGCATTGAGCTGAGAAGCGAAGAGATCTATGGACAGTGGGCCCCAATGTTGTTGTAAGCGGAAAAATACATTTTTGTCGAGACTCCAGTCGCTGGAATCGGTGTAATGGCGAGAGTGCTAATCCGCTATCACGTTCTTGAGACCCGGCAGATACTCTGCCGTTACTGAGATCTGATGATCCAAGCAGAAATGCCAGAAGTCTTTGGCTAGCTCTGCTAGTGGACGAGACCTGGTACCACCCAGATGATTTATGTATCTCACGGCAGATATGTTGTCCATCTTAAGTAAGATGCAACAGCTCACCTTGTCTTTGGCGAAAGATCGTATCGCGAATGATCCTCCGAGGAGCTCTAGGCAATTGATGTGCATATCCAGCTCCTGTGGAGACCAGGTCCCTCCAGTGGCGGCTGCGCCACATCTTGCCCCCCATCCAGAACGACTGGCGTCCGATTCTATGATGATATCCGGAGATGAACCGAAAATGGCTCTGCCGTTCCAGGCCTCCATGTGCGAAAGCCACCAATTTAGCTCTGTCCTTGCTTGCGACAATAGCGTCAGCCTTTGAGAGTAGGAGAGACTGCGGCACAGGTGTTGACCTTTTAGTCTTTGCAATTCCCGGTAGTGCAGGGGCCCCGGAAAAATTGCTTGTATGGACGAGGACAGGAGGCCTATTACTCTCGCTAGCTCCCATAGAGAGATGAAATCCTTCTGTAAGAGCCTGCAAATTTCTCTTTTGGTAGAGTGTATCTTGGCAGCTGGAAGACGAAGCTGCGAATTCTGGGTGTCTACAATGAACCCGAGGAATTCCAAAGTCTTGGATTGGCACAGAACCGACTTCTCCCAGTTGATGAGAAAGTTGAGACTGTGGAGCAAGTCTATTGTTAGTTTGGCCAGATCCGGCAGTAGCTCTCGAGATTGAGCCATGAGGATAATGTTGTCCAGATAAATTATCAGGCGGATGCCTTGCTCTCTTAAGTGCGCCACTACGGGTCTTAAAAGTTTGGTTAATGCCCAGGGAGCTGAAGATAGACCGAAGGGTAGGCTCGTAAACTCCCAATCTTTGTGATCCCAAGAGAACCTTAGGTACTGTATGTGCTCCGCATGGATAGGCACCGTGAGGTAAGCGTCTTTGAGATCCAGATGCACGAGCCAATCGCTCGGTCTGAGAAGAGAAGATCTCTCAGCATGTGGATGCCTTCCATCTTGAAGTGTCGATACACTATGAATTTGTTGAGCGCCCTTAGATTTATTACAGGCCTTACTTTCTCCTTTCTGCGTACTAGGAAAATTGGACTGAAAAACCTGCCTGGGGTCGAGCAGGGCTGAATCGCCCCCTTCTGGATCAAGTTCTGAATTTCGCTGTCTAGCGTTCTTTGATCTAGCTCAGACATAAGGATCGGAACCGGGGGACTGTACTGAAAAGGCTGTGCGAAAAACTCTAGCTGCAGTCCGCGCGCTGTGTTCCTGATCCATGTGTCTCCTGACAAAGCGTCCTAGGCATCTGCAAAGTTTGCTAATATCCCCCAAGTTGCTAGAGTGACCTGAGGGTTGTTGAGTTCCGTTCCTTGATCCTCTCCTCCAGTAGCGGCCTCTGCTACGTCCTCTGGAGGGAAAGAAGGTGTCGGCTCGGTCCTGCCAGGTGTTTTGCTGTTGATACTGAGGTCTTCGGTCGAAGGCATAGCGGCCGTAGAAGCGACCTCGACCGGCCCTGGCGAAAACCTTAGATGAGAAGACCCTCTTAATGGAGGCTTGAGCCTTATCCAAAGTGGTGAAGGTGCTCAATAAAAATTTGGTCATCTCCTTCATGAAAGGATCAACAAAAAGTAGCCCTGTGTTCGCTAATTCCGTAAGTTTCCCATCAATCTTGAACAGTATGCCTTTTCTGCGTTCGGTGGAAATGGCGCAGCTCGCATTTCCGAGCAGACATATGGCTCTCTGAGCCCACCCCGAGAGGATAATTGGATCAATAGGGGAGGAGGAGGTGGAAGCACCTTCTGCCAGATCTAAAATTTTTGCGAGAGGACCCGCAACGTCCAATAGATTATCCTGGCATGATTTCCAGGATCTGTCTATGCCCTTTTTAGGGTCCTTCACATGCTTTGCCATGAAGGTGATCATCTTGGAATCTAGTTCCGGTGTCATCGCAATCTTATGCAGAATGTCAGGACGTGGGCATTCAGCTCTTAGACTTGCTCGGGCTTCTTTCTCTAACGGCTTACGTAGCCTGCTAAACATGTATTCTGTTGTCCTGACTGATGGCTGCCAGTCAGTGGACCTGGGATGAATCAAGTCCTCAGGATCGAACATTCCCTCAGTAGGGTGTTGTTCTTTAGTGCTTGCCTTGGGGTTGGGGGCTGCTGCATTCCCCGAGGTCGAGGGTTTTGAACCCCACTTCTCGGTATCTTCATCTGAGGAGGAGTGATGATTCCTCATCATATACTGCCGGGTTTGTATCTTCTTCAATGCCCTGCTGGTCTCCCTCCAGGCTCCAGGGTCTAACACCCCTGTTTTCTTCCTCTGTGATAGAGGGTCTTTCAATAGGAGGGTTTACCTCCCTGGTCATGAAGGCGTGTTTCAACAGGAGAAGGCATCTGTTAATGCAGCAGTGGCAGGTATCAACTGGCTCGGGGGGGTCACAGAGCTTTTGCTCTTACGAGCCGGAGTACTTCCCCCTTGGGTAAGGTGTTTTCTCTTATGTGTCTTTTTACCTCCCTTCGGAGAAGCATCTCGCATGCGTTCCTCCATTTCTTCCAAACACTGCTGTATGGGAATAAGCATGCCTGGCATGGCTTTCTGTACGCTGTTTTCGACAGCGGACCCTAGGGCCTTTTGTAGGCTCCTTTCCATAGCCACTTCGTCAATGAAAAAACTGTCTTCCTCTCCCTCAGACCATTTCTGGTTTGATTGGGGACTGTATTGTGCTGCCATAATGAAACACCTTACCCTGCTCTTTTTTAAAATTTTCTTTTTATAGGGCTGACTGCCTTCTCTCAATGGCCCAGAAGATCTTTAATCCAGGTATATATATATATATATATATATATTTATTTTTTATGCCACTCTTTGTGGATGGAGTCTGGGAGTACCACCTCCCCTCAGTACCTGGCAAATAGACTAGGCAGACCAAGCTCCGTGCTTAGGAACTGCTAGCATCTTTTTTCCCTTTATTTTTTTTTTATGATTCAGACTGTGCGTTCGTGAAGAGATGTTACTCCGGTGCTCGTACTCGCATTAACTGTTATGATCCGACGGAAATGCTCGTACGAACGCCGGAGCTAGAAAAATGGACCAGTGGAAGCGGGGCTCCCCCTGGTGCCTCAAAGGCGCATCGCGCCCTCCTGACAGTTCCTCCCCGGAGCCCGTGTATAAAATTCCGGGCCGGGGAGGCGGAAACAAAGGTACGCGGCGCAGCGCTTGCAGTTCGCGGAACGCCTGAATAAACAGAAACTCATCTGTTTAACCGAACGTTCGTTTCGCGTATGATCACACCGGCGGCAGCGAAGGGCAGCTGGCGTCGGTGAATAATAACGAAACAAATAGCAAATGCTCTATGAAAGTAACGTCGTTATCTATATAAAGCACTTACAAATTAAACAAGAACAACAGGCAATATAATGATCATGACAAACAATTCTGAATAAGAAATGACTTATCTCTTGCTGTGAGCAGCAAAGAAAGAGGAAGTCGTTTCTTATTCAGGACTGTTTATTGGGACACCTTTCCACTTATTGGAGGAACTGTATCATGTGACATTGGGGCACTGATGAACTACGGGGCATCATGGGATTTGGAGTTTTTTCTCTTCCTTGTATTGTGAGGACTTTGGGCCTCATTAGGACTCCGGCGCTAAACAATGGTGCTATTAGCACCATGGTCCATGCCGTAGTCCTCTATGGCGGAATGTGGAATTACCACCCCATTCCGAGGTTGGCGGGCGGTAATTCCCCATGCAGCCATGGCCCTTCACCATTCCCATTTTTGCCCCATAGCGCTCAATGGGAATGGGGAAGGCGCTAATTACGGTACCGCAAATTGCGGTACCGTAATTAGCACCAAGTCCCTTTGCGGGTCCCTACTTTAACGGCTGGTTAAACCAGCCGTTAAGGTCGGGTCCCGCAAAGGGACCTCGCAATTAGGCGCTAGGTGTTTAACGGCACCGCAGCCTTTTACAGCGCCGTTAAACACTTAGTGCCTGGGTCATAATGAGGCCCTTTGTGTTTAAAGTTTTACTGGTTATGTATTTTTCTATGCACTTCCAACATGAGTTTTGTTACATGTAAGTGCGAAAATACCTTGCTGCTGAGCTTTCTTAAATAATTAATTAAAAGAAAGAGAAGTATAATGTGAGCCTCCGGTCTTGACATAGAATTGGTCATTTTGATCAAAGTTATGGACCCAGTTTGCAAAGAAATCACTATTGGCCACCAATTTTACCCAACAATATGCCCCAGGTATAGCCACCAGTCCCGCACGTCTAGTGACCAGTACAGTCACTGATCCAGGTCTACACCAAGTTTCCACCATATAGCCACTATCCCGCCCGCAAACAAAAAAGTCCAAAATTGTTAGCATCCTGTGGCAAATGCAGAATGGATCTGTGGCAGTGAGACCCAATGACCTGCAATCATGAATAAAAACATGAATAATGCGAGGAAAGTGAACAAATCCATGGCCAAGATTTAGAAGGGTCCAAGCCCCAACTCTTGCGAGATCCCAGGACTTCCTGCGAGACTTACACATCACACGAGGTTCAATAGTAGCCAAGTTGGCCAGATGTCTTTTTAAGGCCATGCCTCCCCTTCCTCTCTGCATGGAAACATCATTATGAAGGCAAGGCCAGGTAACTGCAGAAGTATTGGTCAAGCATCAGGGGGCCACAGACGTTCTGGTTGAGCAGCAGGTGGTAGGAGGTTACCTTCGCAGAGAATTCACAGAGCAATCACTGTTGCAGACGGGGACCCAGGGCACCTGAAAAGAAACAACAGAAAACACATTAATTTAAGTTGAATTGTGGTATTCTTTTTTGCTTTGAACTTTGATGACATTTACGGCAACCAAGAGGTGCCAAAGAAAGAAGGCATAGTGCCGTTAAAATAATGAGAGTTTTTATTGAGACATCTGTAGATATCCCATTTTGGAAAATCTCAGATGAGCATAATCTGAGACATGGAATTGCCTGAAAAAGGCACATGAATGTCTTCAAGTCAAAAGGATTTGCTCCGGGATGTCATTTAGGGGTCACCAGGGGTCGCAACTCTGACCCCTGATGTCTCATTTGCTACCCATATGGTCTCCCTTGCTACAAAATACAATCTTTATTTTTTTAATTGAGGCTCCTGGGCTGTGACCAGCAGCATGTGGCTCTTTGTTTCTGGGGTGGCTGGTTTTCTGATAGCTAAAGCTTGTAAGATAGCTCAGTGGGTTGAGCACTCGCTGCTACAAAGTGTGTGTGATCTGCAGGTTGCAGGTTCGACTCCCAGCAAGGTCAACTCAGCCTTTCATCTTGCTGAGGTAAATAAAGAGTACCAACACAGGTTGGGTGATATTGTATGTATATTTGTTCAATATGAAGCACTTAAGTGCTATATCATAACACATCATTATCGTTTGGCCTTAGACGTCTGCTTGCATTCACAGTAATTTGGTAATGTGGGTCTATGCGCACTGATATTAACTTTGCAGTGATATCATGACCATATCTCTCGTAGTGTACTTAGAAACAATGCTATGTGATGCCACTTCCTGTTTTCTCAATGGGTGAAAGGTCGCGTTCCATTGCTTCCCGTGATGTCACTTTGGGGTGGAGTCAAATGATATTACTTTCTGTGATGTCATCAGAGGTCAAGGGTCGTGTGATGTCACTTCCGCTACCCCTGTCATTTTGATGAAATGACATCCCTGGATTCGCTGTATGCCAGAAGGGATGTTGTCCCTGAGGTCTAAGGCAAAACCTTTTTGAGCTCAGTGCTCCTCAGTCAGATGCTACCCTTAAAACAAAGTGTTCATTTCCTCTAATTGGAAGGTGAGTCAGAGCACTAGTCTCATCACATAAGGTACACTCTGCTCTCTCTTAGTAAGTCATGAACTAAGCTCCTGTTTTATGAGATTATAAAACGAGACTGTGAAAGTCACTGAGACTGCATTAGTGGATATCTTTCATGCTAAAATCCAACAAGACCCTTCCCCTGTCCAGCCTGGCCTAGGGGTTGCATAGTATTTGTGTGACAATTGGTTCAGGCTAATGGGAGGTCTGAGGTATTCCATGGTTGCCACTGTGAATTCCAGGCAGCAATCTGATATTGTGTTATGGTGGCTGGGCCTATTTTTGATCCTAGCCTGACCCTGTCTTCGGCCTCACTGTTAGGGCAAGATGGTGACAACGGTGCTGAGCCAGGCTCCTCCATAGCGAGGTTTGTGCCAGCCGTACCAGACATTGCCAGCCTAACATTTGCCATTTCTGCTACTGGCATTCGGTCTTAGCACTGCCTTCGGTCCCAGTCTTTGCTAATTTGTATGAGGAATATACCCCTTGCAAAAATACAGTAACTGTGATGCGACTTCAGCTGCAGTACAACATATAGTGGAATTGTAGCTTGCAAGCGGATGATGTTCCCTTTGTTTTAAGGCATTCTCTGCCGCATACACTTAATGGGTCTCCATGTGTCTTAGGATGCCATCATGTATTCATTAACTACGTAGTGTGCCCTTTATCTGCAAGCATTATACATAATGAGAGGCCACTTTTTGTTTGGATAGGTCACTCATATTAGAAAGTAGGCGACAGTTAACTTAAAGGCTTAGCAGACTTTAGGAAGACAGTGGATTACAATTTCCTGTCTGCTAGGATGTTTCTAATTTTTCTTTTTTTATTTATTTGTGATTCTGGTTGTTCTTACTCAACCTTAGACACAATAAAAACAGATCAATAAAGAGACATATCAATTACATATATATTAAACAAACAAATTACCTATAGAATTCACATATAAAATCAATTTCATCCTTCTAAGAACTACATAGCATATTTAGCTTTTTGTTTCTCATAGACAATGCTGAGAACAGGTAAAACAGACAACAAACAAATATTACGATCTTAGCTTTATCAGTCCAGCCCTGTGCAGAATTTTAATGACAGCAACCATGGCCATGGTTTCCTCGCTACTCGAAATTCGTGCAAAGAAATTTTCTGTATTGAGCAATACAAAGTTATGTATAAATCGCCCCAACCACAGAGTTCTAATTGTTGCCAATGCGGGGCAATTGAAAACTATGTGCTCTCTATCTTTTAACAAAGCTTGATCTTTACACAGAGCACAGCCAATTCCAATCTCCCTTTTACGAGATCTTACATAACAGATGTCAACGGTAGGGAGCAAATTCAATATGTAAGAACTTGCTAGTCCAATAAGAATTTGGGATTTTTCCAGATCCTTTGGGATACTTACTCGAGGCTTATCCAGTGGTGATAAGCTGTTATAAAGTGTGAACTGTCTCATTCTCATGATTGTGGTTATCCAATCATTTCTTAATAACACCCTCTTCACATCATTCCGATACCTCGCAAGGTCTCCGACGGATGACTCTAGGCTACTTAAGATCCCATTGGTTCTTTTCCTAAAGTTAGTCACAGCACTATGTGAAGAGGACTGGAGAATACCTGCCCGATACTCTTAACGAGTCCTTCAAAGGTAACAATTGCCTGCTACACAACTAAAGGATCCTCCAATCTAATAGGCAACTCAAACCTCAGTGTGGCCATGGGCACACAATCCGGTAGGCCCAATGCATGCTTCCATACCCTTGACGCGATCTTATTGTATGGAAACAAACGCAGTTTAAGGTTGATCTCTGCACCACACAGTAAATCTGTAACCACCTTCATTTTGAGTAGATCAGTAGGCAGATCTAAAATCTACAGCACTGGGATTGGATCATTTTCATCTGGCATATATGAAAGGCATTCAGAGGAGCAGTATTGTGTCACTGCATTGGAGTGGCTCTGAATTTTGGTCGCGGATGTGTGTTCTCAGCTCGGACTGTGCACGGTTCTCGTTTGGACTGCCTAGTCAAGGCTTTGTACTATTGTCTTAGTTGCGGGTATCTACCACCACACATATCTGAGGCCTGGTGAAAGACTGTAAATGTTGAAGCATGTGTTGGCTGTTCTTTGATTAAAAAAACCCAGTGACAACGCACATTCACCAGTGCAGTGTGATCGTCTAGCACTTGTATTTGTGAAATTGCATGGTCCATAGGACATTGAGACCCTATTTACACGATCAATTGCAGCAGATAACTCGTAAAAATCACTTAAGCGCAGCAGGTTCATATCTATATGCCCTCTAGCTGTTCACACATAATGAGGCCCATACCTTTTAAACTTCAGAATATGTGCACGTTTGCCACGTCTGTATATGGTAACGTTGCATGGCTTTACATCTGTGCATTTACATCTTTATGGTGTTGCATCAGTGCATGTACTCTAGCACCTTGAAGCGTCTCTTGTGCTAGATGGGATTACAAATAAAGTTAACAGACCAAATGATCAGACAGACTCAAAGAATTTGACAAAACACTACTTTATTCACAGTTCATAAAGTAGGGAGACCTGACAAATATCGGGCTGATGCATGCACACTCACAAAGCAACTTGATTACACAGAGGTCTTTATACCCCAATATGTGACATCTATGACATCATTCTAGGTGGCAAAATATAAAAGCTATTAAGGGAAGCATTGGTTAAAGGATCATATCTACTTATAGAATATATATGGATTAGTGAATCATTGGATACCCCTTATCTGTAGGGAACTATCTCTAAATACATACAGTACTGATTATAATGGACAAACTGTCAGTGGTTTGGTCTATGCAACTTTGTATGATAGGTTGTCCCTCAACCCCACTGATTGGTTGGCATTCTATCCCAGCCTTGGACTTTCAACTCTTTTAGCAGCACATAAGTGAAACAAAACGTAGGTGTTTGATTCCTGTCGGAATACTTCCCGTTTTCTCAATTAGTCCATCACCTCTCATCGATAGGCCATAAGCCAAAGTTTTCCTATTGCAGTTGACCTTGTTGACTGCTCATTGGCCTGTAACATTCAAGGGAGTGTAAGCACACCACTATCTTCATCTGAGGCTCAATGAATAGCCCTTGTTCTCTTCTCCGAAATCACGTGTGAGCAGACCATAGATTAGTCAATTTCCACCTTCTATTTTCTGCTATTTGATTTAATTATGCTATATGCACTTGCCCCTCTTGGCTTCTAGAGGCTTGCTCACTATACCTCATATGAACTTTGTACACTTTTAATTGACCACCAGTTGGCTCTTGCAGATCTTTTCTTATTCTTCGATCTATGAGGAATGTCCCACATTCAGAGATTATCAATGTAACGCCCTTTTTGCTCTGTGATTATTCCATAAAATAGCATCCTTTACTTGACTCATCGTCGGTTCTGCACACAGAACTATTCTTCTGCGTCTCCTGATCATACAGCCTTAGTCAGTTTCCGAGGTAGCTTGGTTGTATCAGACATGAATCAGCGTCCATTTTCCTATCATGGTCGTCTTAGCCATGTTATATATATATCGTTGTAACAAGCTTCTATATGTTTCCTTTCTACCCTGCGTTACTGCATATTTACAATTATTGATCCATAAGTAACTACATCTTCTTTGTAGTCATGATTACTTTAGCTTTTAGGTACCTGTTTCTCTTTGTGCTTTAGTTACATTGTTACTCTTAAGTATTTTCATATTGTTTCAACATAGGTTCATATATCTTCCTTATGACATCTCCTTGCCCTTTCCGGATTTCACTTAACGCTCCATGATGTCCATAGGTGCGTGCTGGCATCCTCCCATCTGGCATCCTTCTACTGGCACAACATGAGGGTACATTCTGTATGCTTGTCTGAGTGCATAAGGTCTCTCATACACTCGATGTGGTATGGGAACTACAAAGGGGGTCCCATTTGCTGCTCTTTTCCAGCTATTCCAGTATGACGGTGGTGAAGGGGCGGGAACTAGTGAGAAAGCGGCTTCCTGCCCCTCTACATGCATCTATGCATTTGCATATTTCTTATAAATGACGGGCATCCCCACAAACACCACTACCTTTTTATTTTCCTAGACAAAGGCACATACCTTTTTGCACATCTGTATTGCTTTTTCCCGGAACCATGAGCAAAACTGACGTGAATGCACAGATGCAAATGCATAAAGATGTAAATACCTCAATGGAAAGACATGGAAGCTCTTTGAAGGCAATGCAATATCTGGACTACATTTTAATATTTGATGGGCCTAAAGAGCATATTATATTTCACAGTAGGAGCATACAAGCGCCTTCAGCGCTTCCCTGAAGAACCCGCACTTGTTTTTACCAACTCTTGTGTTGGTGCACAAACTTACTTTTTTCCCAATCCGATCCTTCCTTCCATGTGGTTCTGATTTTCCTTCTGAGACCCTCACACTGAGACGCAACCTTTTTTTCTTTACAAGTTTTATGGAACGCTGCGTATTGAAACACGGCGAGTCCAAGTACATTTCACAGTGCATAACGCCCTTGTGCCGACTTGCACTCCCGCATAATGAGGGCTAAAGTAGGAAAATGTAATTTGAAAAATTGCAGGCTGCGCTGGAAACAGGGCACATGAGAATACAAGCAGGTTAATCAATTCTCAAGCAAGAAGGATACGGGGCAAATAAAAGGGCTCGGTCGGCAAAGTTCAAGTAAGTAGTTATGCAAATAGGAAAAAAAACACTTTGCTAGATCCCGCTTTAGTGCTATCCCAGAAAAGCAAGCCCTTCATTTCGGTTTCTGTGCGTGGCCCACTGACTCATGGAACAGGCTAAAAAATACCACAAATCACCTGCACCCACGGGTTCCATGCCTGGGCCGCAAGGCACAATCACTAGGCAACTCTGTGATATAACACGTCAAAAGTAAATACGCCATCAGTGCTTGCGAGTGTTAGCAGTAGGCTGTTTGCCTCAGTCAGTGGGGTCAAAACATGTCTGCCATCATTTCCTTTGATTTCATTTGATTACGGAGGAGAGCAGGTAATGTGTGGCGCAACTTCTGCTATCCGTATGATTTTGGTGGCATCACGTTTTTCTTTAGAACGTTATGGTCGATGCCTCTTGTTTCTAAGGGCTATACTATCTAAGCCTTAGCACCGTGGGATTTCACTTCTGGGTGCTGCAGTGTTTAGGACCACTGGGGACATGCAAGCCGTGCCAAAAAAAAAAGAAAAAAATGAGCCGTACCCTGCGGCGTTCCACCGCCCCAGCAGCATACAGGCATTGGGATTTGGCTACGTTGGGGGACAACAAAACGGAAAGGAGGGGTGTGCAAAGGAGTGTGTTTGACCGTGACTTATGCCACACGGAAGTACAAGGATGAGTAGTGGCTAAACTGCCTAGTCTGCCCTTACACTTCTACAAAACAAGAGTGGTCCCCATCATAAAGGTGAAACAGACACAGGTTTGACAATGTTGAACCAAGCTTCTACTCATTGTTCAAATGGCCTGAATCAGGTTCGGGTGCAATGAGCTGCAGTGAACCAAACAGGGATCAGACGTAGCATCGGTTTTGGTGAGAGGCTCAATGCAATCCAATGCAGTGTTTTATGAAGTGGGTCGATGGAGCCACCATGGTCGTTTTGATGTTTCAGCTTGGGTCAAAGACGAAGATGCAGGTGACTCAAAGTGCTTGGTCAAGATACTGCGATTCAAATACTTTGGCAGCAGTTAGCTTCTTGTTCGAGCCAAAGCAAACACACGCTCAGCTGGTGTGGCGTGACAACAAACTGTTTCAAAGATGCTGCTACAACGGTTCAAAGATCAAGAGAGTGCTAAAAGCAGCAGTGGTAGTATTGTTCGTCCAACAGGTGTTCAATGGGGCCTGAATTCATATTGTAGTGGTTTGATGGGGAGAAACAGGGATTCTGGCTTTTCCGGCTCTTAGGATGCTGTGAGTCTCAACCCAGGGTCTCAGGGACAAGATGATTCCTTGTGCTTTTTTCTCCCAACATGGGTAGGCTGGCAAACACCTGCAGGAGTCAATCACCTGCAGTGAGCTCCTGGGCACCAGTGTGGCTGGCAGAGATGCAGGTCTTGCTCCAGCAGCAGGTCACTTCCAATGTGCCCTTGGGATGGTTATGGGCAGAGCTTCTGCCTTTGAGCACTCTTTCTTCAACTCAACGGCCGAGGGCTTTGGAAAGTAAACTCTCCCAAAAGAGGGCAAATGAATTCTTCTTGAACGTTCAAAGTGAATTCTAAAATGAATCAAAGAAGGAGTTCGGGACCTCTTTTATAGGCAAATGTCCACAGGTAAATGGACAAAAGCATGCCTGCTTTAAGGGGTACAATCCCTGTCATTGTGACAAGTGACCTTTACCTTCTGGCATCATATTCAAAGTGTTCTGTTCTAAAGGAAGTGTAGGGGGCAGGAAGGAAGAAGAAGTGCAAGGAGAAACGTAATGGTGGAACCCTTCCCAAGTGTGCTGAGCTCCCTCTGACCACACTAACCGCACCCCTTCTCAGACCCAAAGCATCAAAAGCCCTTTGGTATGCAACACCCTGATTAGAGGCTGCTCCGTTTTTGTAGGGTGTACCCTTTGATTCCTGTTTCTAGGAAAACTCCTGCTGGGAGGCTGTCCTGCTAGAGAGAGGTGTTATTCAACTTCACAAAGAATCAAAGAGAGGCATTGTTTTTCTGTGTCCTGTCCTGCTGGCTTGGCAGAGGCAGGCTGTCTGACTAGAATACACACAGACTTTCCACAGCTTACCTGGGCCTACAGTGTTGACATGTCTATGATAAAAATGAGATGCGGCTCTGAATAATTATGTAAACCCTCCACCACCATAGCACACTTAGTATGGGTAACATTTGCATATCACCTTGTCACCAGTGAAGTATATCATAGTCATAAATAATTTTGAACAGAGGTGTAGACTTAAATGCAACCTATGCAGTGACTTGACTGACACAGCAGTTGTCAAACAGGGCTAAACCTGATCTGTGCCACCAGAGAGCAGGTTCCACAGACCAGGATTGTGAAGCAGCAAGGCACAAGTGTATCTTATGCTTTTGGGATGGAGCTTAATGAGAGGGGGGTTCTGATTAGCAGGCCCCCTTTCTGAGAAGGAATTACTCACATATTGTATTAATACATACAAATGTGAAAAAGGCCAAGGCTTACACACCCTTGCCTCGATGACAATACCTCACATCTCTAACATGGAAAAAGGAGGCTGGCGCAGGAAGAACAGCTGACCCATCTAGGCCATGAAGAACAATGCCAAGACCTGGCGGAGGTAAGGTGGAGCAGGGTGCATGCAATATTGAAGCCATGATCGGTCCAGCCAGTCAGGGCGGAGAAATTCCAAACAAGTATGGGCCAGCAGTGTCCGACATTGTTTAGAAATCCTGCTTTCTGTTTACTGAACCAATCAGAACACTCGAATCAGGGTGCTAATTGGTGTTGTTAGTGCCCAGTCTCAGGAAACGGAATTTATCAACTTTGGAAGGGCGGTGTCAGCCCAGCTGGGGCTCAATCCTCTGAATGCAGGGAAGTATTTCATTTGTTGAGCTATCTTATCTGGTCCCGCCATACCCAATGATAACATATGAATTACCCACACCTGCTGTTAGGACCTGATAATACCTTTTGCAGTGGCCTATATCACTATCTTTAATTTGGAAAAGTATTTTTAAAATGGTCCCACTTAGCTCCTAGAACAGTAGGGACCCCATGGTTAATGCTTACCTGAGTGAGGGGGTCTTGGGGTTTCCACACAAGAGTAGTACTTCTAATTGTAGATACTTATTTGTACCATTAACACTTTATTTCCCATGATAGCGCAGGGCATGTATCTTGAAGCAGAGCACCACGCCCTTTAGAGCTTTCCTTAGGTTTTTCGAGCTTGTTTACCAATAGGCGAGCAAAGGAACAGCTTGTGAAGCCTTGGATGCCTGTTTCAGGAACAGTTTCCAGCATCCAGACTAGAGAAAATTCATTCACAGAGGCCCAGAGTCATCATTAGGGCGTTACTTATGCCTTTAAATTGCATGGTAGCCTGCAATATCCGTATAAAAGCCTGGAAATAATGTTCTCATTATGGGCTAGTTGTGACATCACCACTCATCTGTAATAAGAAAATTGGGTCACAACTGCCCTGTAATCAGCTATTATGCTTCAGTTGTGATGTCACAAGGCCTGCTGCTTGAGCCAACAGAGAGAATTCCAGGTGTCACTGCAGCACTTAAAGCCGTGAAAAGCGGTTTAATTTCCTTGCTTGCAGAGTCGTAGTCTGTGTCAATTTACGGCCATTCACAAACACAGACTTGTTTATGGTAGAATCTTTAATTTCTGCACTGCTGGAGTTTAACTCATGTGAGCAAGAATCTGCCTGTTATTACTTATTTTAAAGCACAAAATGAACACTTGTTTGCAATACATTTTATTAAATTGCTTGATCTATTTTTCTGCCACACTTTTGGAGCTGCATTTTTGCTTTTTTGAAAGAGAGTCTATATTGATTATGTGGATCAGCAAATGGAACGTCTCTTACATTACATTTAGTAAGAGAGGGGTCTATTAAAGAGAATGGCCCTCATTAGGACCCTGGCGTAGAGGGGTTTACGCCAGCGTAATGCATGGCGTACCTCTCCGCCAGACTACGACATTCCGTAGCGCCATGGAGATTTTTACGCCTGCTTTTTGCAGGCGGAAAAATCCATGGCGCTACGGGACTCGTTGTTAATTACGCCACCGTAATTTACGGTGGCGTAATTGACGCCTTCCCCACTCCCATTATACCCTATGGAGCAAAAATGGGAATGGGGAAGGGTAAATGGGGATTGGGGACTTACCGCCCCGCCAACCTCGGAATGGGGCGGTAAGTCCGCCAACCCCCATGGCGGTATTGGCAGCTCTGCGCCATGGTCCATGGTGCAAATTGCACCATGGACCTCCGCCAGGGTCGTAATGAGGGCCAATGACTGTGTGGCCATGTATTATGAGGAATAAAAAACGACCTACCATACATACAAAGGATATTGCAAGTCCCCTTGGAGTTTCGTGACCATACAAAGGAACGCAGCCTTCAGCCTCGTTCCTCTGTTTGGTCACAAAACTCATCGGAGACTTGCACTATCCTTGTAACGTACAGTTGGGGGTACTTTATCCCATATATTATGGTTTTTAGCAATGTGTGATACGCTATGGTGTGGCTTATATTATTCTGTCCCATATTAAGATGTGCGATCTTTGCTATACACAATGTTATTTCCATCTTTCTGGGCTGTTTCTTGCTGTGCAGACCTCGCTCCGAGGGACAGGGAGGGCTTCAAGGAGAACATTCAGCAAGAGCAATTCCAATATAAAAACAAAAAAACTATGAAATTGAGCTTTTATATCGCTCTTCATGCCAGAGCCCAGCCTCTAATGGTGGGACCGCGACTCGCACTGTGACTCTGAGCACTGTATTGGTTCCAAGACAAACGCGTTGCCCCTGAGCTATCCTCCCGGCTCAGAATATGACGTGCCGTACATAACAGGGCAAGGTTTGTGGCCACATCTTTCATAAATGGCCCCACTTTCCCAATGGCCGGATGCAACTACGCTATGCCAATGCTGCCGATACGAAATCCATAATCCATCCTATATGTGCTGTAGATTTTCTTGTATCGCCAAAAAGCAATTTATCTTGCAGTGTGCACTTTTAAACTAAATACATATAGATTGGCGACAACGATACAGATAAAAGCACCAGCATGTGAGAGGAGACATGCATCCCTTCACAGGCGGGCTAGAGCACTTCCTGTCTTCCACTGTAGGAATGCTCACTTCCTATGGGTTCACTGCCAAACAGCAAATAACACACAGTGCAGCATAGAGCAGTAACTCCAGAAGAAATGCTGCCTCACTGCACTGCAATTTGACAACCCACCCATGTCATTTGTGTGGTTATTATTATTATTATAATTATAATTGGTGATTTATATAGCGCTACTTCAAAGCACTTTACCAGGGGTCAAAGCCATGCCGCATGCCATTGCCCTGTTCCTACGCTGAGCAAGTGGCACCTGAGCTATTCGCCAGGGTTCACAAGTATCGAACTCCAGGCCACGATGCCATCTCACCAAAATAAACATGCATATTATGTGGACCTTTGTTTAACAGTGGCCGACAAGTCTACAACTGACCTTAACTGACGCAGTTTCCTTACGCCCTCTCTAGCAAAAACCTCAGCAATCCTCCTGCGGTGCAGCCGTGCTGTGTGCAAACAGGGATACCCCTGTGTCTTGAGAGTCAATTATTCAGCAGCAGCGTAAGTTGGAGACGACTCACTCATTCCGCAATGTGTGTGCGGCAACCTGGGTTCTACCTGTTGTGTGTTGCCCCTTTAAGGAGATGTGTCCCTGCCATGTACATTGCCCTTTTAAGATGGGCCATGGCCCAAGCTAATAAACGGGAGCACTGCAGGCACGTGCAACGGCTGCAGACTCCGAACAGGAATGATCTGAGTGTGTCTCTCATTAAGGCCTGCAGGCCCATCCTGTGTGAGCAGGGCCTGCAGGCCAGGTTGCCATGCCCCCCCTGCCAGAAAGGTGTGCCCTGCCCCTCCAAGACTGGGTGTTCCGCCAGCACTCCCTCGAGGGACTGGGCCTCTGAGGTGCTGGTGTCCCATAGCACCTCAGGGGACTGGTCCGATGTCCATGACCAGCTCCCCCGCCTCAATCCCTAGAGGCACTGGGCCTCTGTGGTGCTGATGTCCCAAAGTACCACAGGGGGCTGGTGCGGCGTCCATGACCAGCGCCCCCCAACCACCATAACACTACCTCTTTCAGGGGTCAAAGGTGCTTGGGAGCCACTCGGGCAAGCCATTTACAAGACCAATTGCCCAAGAAAAGTGGCAATGGCAGGGCGCCCCATGAGATGCGGGAAGGATGCGAAATACCACTGGCGGGCGATGCATTCCCTGGGTGTGAGGGAGTCCACTGAGACCAAGGCAGTGCTTGGGAATAAATATTTCAAGATTCGGAAAAGAGGATGATTGTGAGTCAAGGATTTGCGCTTGTGTGTTTGACTTTTGATTTTATTGGAAAAAGCTGAAAATATGTGTTCTGAACAAAAACACTTTACATAGGACAACTAACGACAGCATCAACATTACTTCTGGGTCCGTTACAATTTAAAGAAGTGCTGGGGGTGTGAGGGAACAACAATCAAAGAGGAGTCTTAATGTATGTGTTATAACAATACAGGACTAACATGGGCAGGGTTTGGGGGAGGTGGCACAACGAACTTGTAGAGAAGAGATGTTGGAACACCCAGAGCCTGTCATCGGGGCGGGGGGAGGAGAAGTTGGCTACCCTCACGCCCTGCCAGGAGAAGAGTGGTCAGAGGACAAGGTTAGCGATACCTAGAACCTATCAGGAGTGGAGGAGGATGTCCAGAACCTGGCAGGGGAGAATGAGGATGTTTGGGGCACAGGGGTGTTGCTAGGTCTGGAAAAGACCCGGGGTTACAGTAATGTCGGGCCAGTTGGGACTTGGGGCTAGCCAGCCTTTTCGTTGTGTTCCCAGAGCTTCTATCCAGGGCTACAACCAAAAAACCCGTGACTGTATCCCCCTAATGCCCCCCCAGCAACGCCTCTGTTGGGGCAGGAGCCCGTGTACCTACCAGTGGAGGTGGGAGTAAGGGAGTAGGGATGCTTAGAACCTGCCAGGAGGATGGGGAGGAGGAGGGAGTAGGATGGGCAGACCTTGAATCTCCAGGGGAGGAGCGGGAATGTTGATGCTAGAATCTGCCCGGAGATGGGGAAAATTTATGAGGGTTTGAGGGATGCCTAAAATCTGCCAGGGAAGAGAGAGGGATGGCAACACATAAAACCTAACTGAGGGGCAGCAGAGAGGAGGAAGAGGGTGGAGTTATCCAGAACCCATCAGAGAAGGATCGGGTGAAGGCACGTAGTACCTTTCAGGTGTAAGGGGCCGAGCCAAGGATGGCACATGGCTGCAATTGAGTAGTCTTCTTATATAAGGCTTATAGAGCGAGCTGCATGGTGCCATCCTGCCAGTAGGCCCATTGAAGGGCAAGGGGAGGGTGAGCATGGAGAAATAGAAAACGGGTTTACACTTGTCCATGCACCCTTCTCCAGGCTGCCAGGACGTAGATTCCCCTTTTCATATCATCATCATCAGGCTTTTATTGGACCAATTGTCATTTGCCAAAATACACGTTATTTACTATCATAAGATACACACATGCAAGCAATAGAACTGAAGAATAAAAGAACAATAAATGTACAGCATGACCAAATCCGACATAAAAAATAGACAGGTACAACTGTAGGTCCATAAAAATATGAGGCCCAAGACCACCAGGCAGGTAGATTGGCCTGTTTCCTGCATTACACATGGTTGCTTGGAGACGAAAGGGGGCTTGAAGGGCGGAGTCCACCAGCTTCAAGTGATTTACATGCCCCTTTTCTGGTCTCATTTTCGATGGTCATGTTTGTGCCAAAGTCCCAGTCCAGATGCTCAATTTCCTATGACAAATTGTGGGGTGAGTCGAGGCTGGACTGGGGGCATCAGGTGACATCGGAGATCAGGGCGGTCGGGCAGCCTGGCCTCATCATTGCAGATGTGTGTCTGGAGATGAAGGAAAAGTTAATTTATGTCCAACTTGCAAGTCGTGGGTTTGGATCCCAGTAGGCCAGGTTCTACCTCTCATCCTTCTGAGGCCATACACTTGGGTGCCATTAAACTGGGATGCAGGGAGAGCAAGATAGCCGGTGGCTCCGAGATCGGAGGGTGGAGGTGGGAAAGAGACAGAATATGAGGGAGAGTGACAGGCAGGGTGGCGTATGCCAACTGTTCATAACCATCTGCCCAGAACTTTTCATACCTTGTTTCCATGCTTCTAAAAGTCTCGAACCCCGATGCATGCAGATACATACTTGCAGTGTCAGGGGAACTTAAGTAGGTTGGCCTCAGTGAGCCGGAGAAGAGCCTGCTATCTAGCAGATTCTGAAACAACAGAGAAACAAGGAGCGGGGAGCTAACAGGGGATGGTGGGCAATTGGCAGCATGGGGGTAAGCCATTGAGCTCTTTCCTGGACTGTAGAAGCTATGGGGCAAGTCTGATGTTGACAGGGTAGAGGTTCCAGAGTCTTGGAGCGTAGACACGGATGGCCTGACAAGAGCAAAAAAACCTATGCCTTAAATGCATTGTTGCCCCAGAGAAAAGTTTGCCCTACTGTTAATACCATTCCATATTAACATTATGGAAGACGTTGCTCTGGTGTGAAAAATTAAGTAACTAAAAATAGTGGTAGTATTTCAAGAACTTTGCTCTGATACAATTGCAAACAACATATTCTTTCAATGCAATTTTTCACCAAGGCACAACTTTCTCTAATCATAGGTACTTGCGCTAATGCACAAATGCCTTAAAACAATGTTTTTGCATTTGGGCAAATGATGCCCTAGTAATAATACAATCCGAAACTGCATTTGCACCAGCACAACATTTATGTAGTGTGGCCCATGGTGTTGAACATTGTCCTCCTTCTAACGATTGAACAGTGTATATCCTTATACTGTAGGGTCATGGTAGTCAAACCTTTTTATACTGTGCGCAACCACCCCTTGAATAAACATACTATTTGTGGGGCCCCCATAAGCTATAACTACTTATATTTTCTATTAAATGTGGTCACTGTAATCCATTTTAAAGAGCCTCACTGTAACGGTTTATTGAGAGGCCACCCTCAACAAGAGGAGTTCCTTGCCTCCCCACTCAAGTAGTCACGCAACAAACTAACAGATTCTTTTCTTCAGCCCTACTTCAGACGCATAACATGCTCCTTGGATCCCGCCCCCTGAGCTAACAATGAGCCAAGAACCAGGCCAGAGTACGGGGAAGTTATTGGAATTAATTTTAATAAAAGTAATAGAAATTAGCATGGAAATTTCAAAAAACACTTTATCCAGGGCACAACACAATCATCATCTCTCAGCATAAATAAATCACAAACATGAGTTGAAAAGAACACAATCACAATTCTTCACTTTCTGCAAATTTCACTTCACAAAATAATTACACTGATCAATAACGAAAGCAAGTATAATGTAGTGTTGTGCGATTTTGATTTTCCTGCAGGCTTAAAAGGCTAGCAGTAGGATTTCACGATTGGTACAAATACATATGGCAATTATGATTTTGCCCACACCTTTGGTTTAAAATAAACACAGGGTGATTTAGGGGTTTGTTTTTCAGACCCCCTACTTTAGTCTGTGTTGGGGAAGTCGGACAGAAAAACTGGAATGATTTGGGGAATTTTGGATTTAAGACCCCTCTCCACAGAAAGGTGTGTGTTGGGGAAGCTGGGTAAAAAGGTTAACCAATTAAATTATTGGCTATAGTTTTCAGCGCACACTGGGAAGTGCACTTTGTAAATTTCGAGTTTTAAAAGAATTCACCCCTTTGTGTTCTGCCAAATGGGAATTAATGAAATGAATATTTTTTGTTAAATAGGCTAAGGATCTACACAGTTTTGCCCCTCCATCCCATGCCCAATATAAAGGGAAAGGATTAAAGGGAAGCAGACTCCCCCACCTTTTTGTTTATCAGGGCTTAGTTCTACTTACATAGAAAGCCTCTGTTTTAAGTTCAGGAAAACCAGCTGCATCTCAGGACACTCGGGAAAGATAGGGCAGGGATCTGGTCACTCCACTCTCACCGATGTCCTCCTGCTCTCCACCATAGGACCCAGTCAGCTTTGAGGCCTTCCTAGAAATAGACAGCTCCACCCAAATACACTCTCAACAATGTCCTCTGGTGCTTCCTTACAGCTGTCAGATGATACGTTTTGGCAGTCTTCCTTGTCTCTCTGTCTGTCTGTCCCTGTGCCTCCTCCTTCTAGTGCCATCCCCCTTATATAGCGGCGGTGACAACACTTATTTTACAATCATGGGGAAGTACCCTGCAATAATTCCCACAACTCGGATTGGACAGTTACCCTTCTATCTCCTCCCAAACCCAGCTTCCAAGTCAAGATTGGTTTAGGCGTTAGGAGCAACATATGGCAATTCCCATTTGTAATCGTCATTTGTTTTCCTTTCAAATTTTTAGCAAAAAACAGTATCACAACTTCATAATTTTACCAGCAACTGCCATAATATACATATTTTCTGATTCAGCTAATCATGGGGAATTAGATAAGCAGACCACCAGGTATGTACCATCTAGCATGGCCATGTGGCACATTTCTGCTGTTTCCATAAGAAGCATAACAGTTATGAATATGTAAGTTATTACCCATATCCCTAATTTTATTCTCCACCCACTCACCAATTCTCATATTTGAAAAATGTTCAGATCAGCTACAAACCTAGTTTAACTGCCATTACAGTTCCTGAGTCACAGGTGGAGGAATTTTATATCTCCAAAATCGCCTGGAAATTACCTAAAAATTGGTATATGGATGATGAAAACCTACCTTATGGTTGCTGAGAAAAGGGTCTAAATGATAATAGTCCTTTTAAATTAATTGTAAATCTTCATGTGGGACAAATGGCTATGTTCCTGCCTTCCGGTCATTTGTTTACACTCGGTCAGCCTGTACGAACAGTTTTTTTTTTTATCAGTCTCTTTGTGTTGGAAGCCTGCTCTTTGAAGTTGCTCCCCCATTTTCACACATATTGGTCATGCTCCAGCCAAGGGGAACTTCTCCTGGAGTCAATGCCGTCAGTGCCAGCAGGCCTGGAGAACACTGAATTTCGACACCTTTAGCAAGACACTTTATTGCAGTTGGTAATTAGATGAGAGATGTAACATCCAGACTGGCAGAGGGGGATTTCTTTTGGAAGTGTCCCACAGCCAGCAAAAGGGTTTGTCTTGGGCTTACATTTTCCCATGAAAAAAAAGTGGCTTTTCAAATATCACTGGTGTTTTGTATGTGAAGCATAATATACATTGCTTTTTGTCAACCCGCACCTCATGTCTTTTCCCTGACATTTTTCTGTTAGCAGTAATACATTTTCACATTTAAACTGCTTTTATTTGCACACAACTGTGCAAGCTATTTCTGTGTTACTGTTTAAAAATCATGTTTTCCATGTGAAAGGGATCTTTGATTCTTCCTTCCTTTCTGAATTCAAGTACTGTCTTTCCTTTGGTAATGACAGGTAGGCCCATGTTCCATATGGCTCTTCAATTTTACTTGTAAAAGAAACACAAGGTAAGCCGTTTTTGGTTCAGTGTTTAAAATCCTGCTGTTCATGTGAAAGGGACTTCTGTTTGGGGGTTTTGAATTCACCCCACATCACGACCTCCTGGACATCTTTTGGGTCCTAGGAGGGGGTAGCCTCATAGTCTGAAGACCACAAGTCAATTTGCCACATCGCAATCTGTTTTCTTTAGGGGAAGAGTTATTACATTTTTTGCCATTCCCGATATTCATTAACCATAAATTAGCATTTAATAAGACTGATGTATATTCTCCAAAGTCATTCTACCCTTTAAAACATCTTCATAATATTTATTGTCTTGAATTAAAGATAATTGCCATGCCAGATCATTTTATTTTATTCTTGGTTATACACCATGCGCTATGCCACAGACACCCATATGAAATGCTGAGGGGAGTAAGGACGTATCTTTTGTTACTCACATCATTTATGTTAGCATGTGTGATGAATTGCCATCGGGCAAGGTGTGTGAAGTCCATGCTTTTTTATTAAATAATAACATGATGTGGGTAATTCCATCTCTAAAAGGGAAATCTGCTAATCAGATCCCCCTATCATAAGCTCCATGCCATAAGAATAATGTGTACTTGTCAGTCAGTCAACACACTTTTATTCAATATAAAATCATCAAGTAAATACATAAAATACATATAAAACTTAACATTATAAAATGCATATCGGTATAAATGAGTATACTTCAGAAGTAAAGCACAGAGTAGAGACCTGCTTGCAGTCTCTGATATTGACTTTAATGACATATTTACAATTGATGGCAGAATTTAACAGCTTCTTTCTTAACAACCAAGACATGAGTGTATCAAGCAACTGCAAAAACTACATGGGATAGAATGCTCTGCCGCAAGAACAGCATTGCTCTTCCAATGTCCCTCATCCCAGCCTCCTTCAGTATTGGCTTCAGATACAAATGTCCCAGCTGCTTCGTTTTTTCGCACATTAACATGTAATGCATCATTGACTCGGGTTGCATTGCTGCTTCAGTATCCTGATTCTCAGCGCCTGCTCTGCCAGTGGCAAAGAGCAGGTTCAGAGGCCACATGTGCCCTCTTTAAAGTTGCAGTGACACCCACGACTCTGCAGCGCAGGGGCTGCATTTAAAATATGCTCCCCTGTTCCAAATACTACATAACCCTGAAGATGAATCATTAATCCCAACCCTTTTTTAAGAGGGTTATTTCGAGCATCTGTGCTGTAAAATTTCCTAAGACCTAATTGGGTGCGGTAATCTGTGGTAAAAAGCCACAGAAGACGTAGAGACCACGGGCCTTTGAGCTAAAGTCATTCTAGCCTGATCCAAAGCCCTAGGATCAGCTGTTGCAGCTGCAATCTGGTCAGTATTCAGGCAACCAGGATTTCTTGCAGGGAGTCGAAAGGAGGAAGAGGGGAGGGGGCGACATACAGGCAGACAAATCCCTTTGGGCAAAATTGAGATATTTCGACAGGACAAGAGAAACATGAGATTTAGCTGCGCAAAGAGACACAAGAAAGACTTGTGTACAGACGTGTTATAAATGACTTATATCATATCATATGAAAATATCAGAACCGCCTAGCCCCACAAGGGTGCTCCCTTACCCTGGGGATGAAAGAAGTGCTTTTCTAGTTAGTTATTATGGTTCACGGTGTGTCTGATTAAAGAATATCATTTTATACAATCTTGATTGTCGTCAGTCAAAAGACAGAACCTAAAAGGCAGTACTGACAAACCTCTGTGACTCCTGTCCTTCCTTTCTTAATGGTGCCTCTGCATACACACCTACTTTACATTCACAGCCTATTAAAACATGTAACTTTTTATTTAATTCACAACAAAACAATGCATACAACTTAGCAACCCCCATTAGAAAAACACACAAAGGCTAACAATAGTGTCAGGTTATTATGTGAGTCAATTTAATGCACTTGCTTAGATCAAAAACATATCTAGTTTTCTATTATGACATTGGACTGGTTTAGATCTACTGCAGACAATGTATATATTTCAACACTGTTGTTTCCAAAGACAACTTGTTAATTTTCAATGCTACACAGTTTGACTTCTACGGAAATGCTCCAGCCCCACTATATCTATTGTGGTGTTCTTGGGAACACCTATAAACTGTGGTCCAGTTGTGACATCTCTGTACAGTGAAAATGGTATTGCATCTGTGTTTCGGCCGATTCAATTCGGGGTCTACAATCATTTTACAACAGCCCCTTTTTCCAATTGGGCCTTCATCAGGACTAACAAAAACACTGAACCACTATTTGTCATTCTTCTTTGCTGTGCTCCTTTAAAAACAATCCTTAGTTTTGCAGAAATTTGACTTGGAACCATCAAGACTTGTGTCCAATTCCAAACACTGCAATTGTTCATTAATCATGTTCTCTTTCTTTCATATCACTTTCAAGTGTGTTATTCTTTCATGCATGGAGAGCGCACATGATATGATATGATAGGTTATTTATAACGCGTTTAATACCCAGAGGTTTCTAAGCGTGGACCCGGGGATCAAACCTGTGTTGCTCTGTGTCATCTTGCTTCCAAGGTGAGCACGTTGCCCTTAAGCTATCCTCCTGAAACACATTGGTGCATGGGTGAATGGTTGTGAAACAAGAAGCACCTACAGAGATGCAGCCGGCACTGATCTGCAGGGCACATAGGCAACCATTTTGGAGCACTTAAGCATGAATGTTACAGAAACAGAGAGTGAGGCACGTATACCTGTCACGGATGGCACTGTATTAAGAGTGGCACAGGACACCCAGGAAGGGTTTGGGTGGTTGTGCCAAAGTAAAGTGGACAGAATAGTACACACACAGCTGAAAGAAAAGAGAACAAAGAGTAGGCAAGTGTAGCAAGGAAAAAGGTACAGAATGGATTCCCTCTTGGGGTGTATGCAGATATAGGAAAAGAGTGAAGTTTGTTGGAAAAAATAGAAAAGTACCAAAGTCTCGCAAATGGGAAATAAGGTCCATATTGATCGCCAATGTATGCGCCGATGGCGCAGGCATGACAGTATGCCTCTCTCCAGGCTCCCTGAAGGTTGACCAACAAGAAGAATGTCTGTCACACCGTGAAAGAGTCTTATTCCAAAAAGGCACATCATGAGGCACCAAAAACTGTTTAAGGTTGTTAGGTGGGAGTCTTAAAGGATGGAGATCGTATCAATGTTCTGAACCTTTGAGGTAGTATTCAGAAAAGATAAAGTCTTTGAAGTACAAATCCCAACAGTGTTTTCAGAGGAACTGTGAAAGACTGCTGCAGGCTCCATGGCAGATCTTGCTTTGAAAGGCAACAGTAAGGTGTTGGAAGGTGGAGCCAGAGGCCCAGCAAAGTTGGTTGCTTTAGGAAGGTTTTCCAAGGCATCAGACAAGGCAATGGCAAAGTCTAGATTAGCCGCAGAAATTTCAGGAGTCACAGTGGCGGGTTCTCCATGATTAGTAGGAAGTTCAGAAGTCACTGCAGCAGGGAGAACATGAATGGCTGTAGATAGTTCCGATGCTGTAGAAACTGAGAGTGTAGGTGCCATAGAAGAACCAGCGGGCAGTGACACACCTGAGACTGACAGAGTAGAGTCTGGTAGTTCTAGTGCTGCAGAGACACCAGCAGGAACAACCGGAGCTGTAGTCCTAAAAGAAAAATTGTTATCTGACTTAGCAACCGGTTCTGTCTGTGCAAGCAGACAGGAAGGGGGTGCTTCTACTGCAGAAAGAGTGATGTGAGATGCTGCAACAGTAGCAGATTTAGAAGGAGGAGCATCAGAGATTGGGTTAGCAGATACAGTAACAGGTAGTACAACAGTTGTGGGTTCAGGATAGGGTAGGCATTCTGAAGGCTGATTTTCAAAGTCTGGTGTGCTCAGATTGCTAAGTGGATCTGGGGTATTGACTGATGGAAAGGCTGTATTCCAGACAGGTTCTGGGTATTGTTCAGAATTAGACTCGTGGTCTGGTGTACAAAAACCTTTAGAAGCAGAGTACATTTCTGATTTGATCACTTCAGAAGAGGCAGAGTTACTGTGGTTGGAAGGTGAAAGAGCTGTGTCAGACTTTAGAAGGGATGCATATGCTAAATTTAGGTCTTTCATCTGCTTGGTATAAGTCTGTATCCTTTTCTGCGTAGCAATTTCAGGCCTTATCATATCGATCTTTAAAGACAGAATATCGGGTGTAGGACATAGTGTCAGAAGGTCTGGAATATTGTGTCCCTTCATTACATTTTTACTATGTAAATAAACAAAGTAATCATAGAGACCTTTGGTCTATCTTCTAAGACGTAGGAGTTGTTCTTGAAGCAGGTATGTACCATTAGCCTGATCTAAAGCTTCAGAATCTGGTGTAGCAGAAAATTATGTTGTAGCAATAGGAAGACTGACCTTAAGGTTATTGTGGTTGGTAGATACTGGGGAAGTATTAAGACAACCAATGGTCAGTATTGGTCTTTTGTACCCAGGACTAGGTGGACTAACCTCAGGATACATAATGCCGTGTCCTGTCAAATGAGGGTTTCCAGTAGACTGGGGAGCTTGCCAAGCAGATCTTGAACATATCACTATAGCTTAGAGACTCCCACAATGAGTGCTATATCCTTGGCTGTAGCAGTGTTAGAAAAAATGTCAGAAGACGCAGGAGTGTCTTTCACTGTTTGGCCTAACAAGATCTGTAAGAATTCATTATCTTGCTGTAGCTCTTCAACAGATAAGGACTGCGGATCATAGTCGCAAATGTCATAATAATTATACATGGAAGAAGGGTCAGCAAGCCAGTGAGTGTAGTACCGTGCTTGTAAATCTTTGTTAATTAAGACGAGACTGTCTTTTAGAGTAATGTTCTTGTTTGCTGACTTTAGGGAACCTATGGATTTTTGCAAAGGTTTCTTAACCCGAAAGGAAAGCATCTTTGGTCTGTGTGTGCCTTTCCTGCCTATAGAACAAGAAATATGTTGCTCTTGCATTCTATCACGGATGGCACTCTATTAAGAGTGGCACAGGACACCCAGGAAGGGATTGGGTGGCTGTGCCAAAGTAAAGTGGACAGAATAGTACACACACAGCTGAAAGAAAAGAGAACGAAGAGTAGGCAAGTGTAGCAAGGAAAAAGGTACAGAATGGATTCCCTCTTGGGGTGTATGCAGATATAGGAAAAGAGTATTCCATGGATCTTAGAAAAACTCTAGCCTTCTGCACAGTTTGCTATAACAAAGGCCCACGCCCTTTGCTCATGACTTGGAACAACAGCTATGGGTGTCTGTAACGCAGAAACGAGACAAGGGAAGGGGCAGAGGTTGCCTGACGGAAACCAACAGACAAGCTCAGTACAAGGGGTCTACAAACAGTACAAGAGAAGACACTAACAGATAAATCCAGGGAAAAGGAAGTCGAATAGCAAACTAGCAGAAGGAAATGAAGGGAAATCCGTATAACAGGATTGGATAGGGAGAAAGAACTGAAGGTTGAAAACAAGGAAGAAAGCAAGGGAGCAGCAGTCAGGAAACAGGGGGACTGCAATAACTGAAAGTAAATAATGTAGGTAAACTGATGTGGATAGCAGAGGACGATAGGGTACAAGGTTGAAAGCTCAGAAAAGCAGGGAAGCAATGAGCAAGCCCAAAAGGAGCAGGGCTGTAAGGAAGGAAGCCCAGAGGGAAAGGGCTTAGGGCAGCGGAGTCAAGCAGGCTGCACGGCAAGGAGCCCAGAAGGGCCGGGCAGCAAGGAGTGAGCCCAGAGGAGTAGGGCCGCTGACTGTAGAATGCTGCAGGAGGACAGTAGAAGGCTGCTAGACTGGAAGCCCAGCGGACGAAGACTGTAGGTTGAAGGCAGCGGAGCATGATCGGCTGCAAGGCAGGAGCCTGGAAGGCAAGGTAGCAGCAGAGCGTGATCAGCTGCAAGGCTGGAGCCTGAAAGGCAAGGACGGAAGGTAGCAGCGGAGCGTGATCGGCTGCAAGGCTGGAGCCTGGAAGGCAATGGCAGAAGGTAGCAGCGGAGCGTGATCGGCTGCAAGGCTGGAGCCTGAAAGGCAAGGACAGAAGGTAGCAGCGGAGCGTAATCGGCTACAAGGCTGGAGCGTGGAAGGAAAGGACTGAAGGTAGCAGCGGAGCGTGATCGGCTGCAAGGCTGGATCCTGGAAGGCAAGGACGGAAGGTAGCAGCGGAGCGTGATCGGCTGCATGGCTGGATCCTGGAAGGCAAGGACGGAAGGTAGCAGCGGAGCGTGATCGGCTGCTATGCAGAGAGCCCGGCAGGGCACTGGATCAAAAGCAGGAGTAAAGAGGAACAGCAATACAAAGATCCGTAGCTCGAAGCAAAAAGGTGCTGGAAGGACTCTTATTGCAAGAGACTGAGCCCCTGCAGGCAGCAGCTTATATACCGCCCTGCCCATCACAGAGCCAGGCTAATTGGTCGCACCTGGATCAGCACACCTGCAAACAATCTGCCTCCTCCCTCTCTGTTCCTGAGCTGGTGGGAGCAGAGCTGATCCCTAGGGCTTCTCGGGATTGTAGTTCCGATGATGACCAATAGGAATAGCCAGGAATAGATGGTTATAGCCAAGTGCATTGTGGTAAGTGAAGTTTGTTGGAAAAAATAGAAAAGTACCAAAGTCTCGCAAATGGGAAATAAGGTCCATATTGATTGCCAATGTATGCGCCATGGTGCACACATGACAATACCTTAAAAGAATAACATTCTTGAAAGTGATGGGAAAGAAAGAGAAAATGATTGTTGATCAGTAAAAGTGTTTGGATTTGGACACAAGTCTTGAAGGGTCCACTGAGAGTTTACAAGTCAAATTTCTGTGAAACAAAGGATTGTTTTTAAAAGAGCACAGCAATGAAGAATGAAGAATAGGGGTACCATGTTTTTGTTAGTCCTGATGAAGGCCTGATTGGAATAATGGGCCTGTTGTAAAATTAGGGTAGACCACAAATGTTATGGGCTGAAACACAGATGTATTGACATGCAATACCATTTTGATTGTACAGGGAGGTCACGAATGGACCATATGCTGTAGATGTTCACAAGAGCACCAAACTAGATACAGTGGGACTGGAGCATTTCCATAGAAGTCAAACTATGTAGCATTGTGATTGAACAAGTTATCTTTGGAAAAAAACAGTGTTGATATAAATGAATTGTCTGCAGTAGATGTAAACCAGCACAATGTCATAACAGAAAGCTCAGGAAATATATTATAACTAAGCAAGAGCATTACGTTGATTCACGTACTACTCCCACAATATTGTTAGTCTTTGTGTGTTTTTTTTAATGAGAGTTGCTAAATTGTATGCATTGTTTTATTGTGAATTAAATAAGAAGGTATATGTTTGAATGGGTTGTGAATGTGAAGGAGGTGTGTTTGCATAGGCACCATCAAGAAAGGAAGGGCAAGACCAAGGTGTGTCAGTTCTTGCATTTAGGTGCTGTGTTTTGACTGCAATACGTTCCCGGGAATAAAGGAGTACTGAGACGTGCCCCATTTGTTGATGCGCGTTTAGAACCTTGGTTGGACATTCCTTTATTTTGGACTGTTATACTTTGCTGTTTGGGTTGCCACTGAACCACGTTCACGGCCCTCTTAAGAGTTCATAGCCTTCCCTCAGCCCACGTTACCACAAAAGGCGAAGGAGGTATATCTCTTGACTGCCTGTTTTTCCTTTTTGATTGTGTTGGCTCTTGGTTTGTAGAAGTGTGAGGGCTGGGTGGGCGTTTTAGTCTCTACTCATTCATCCATGTACTCCTGCAGGGCAGAAGTCATTTGTCACAATGCAATCTGTTTTCTTTAGAGAAAGACTTATTTTATGTTTCGTTGCTCCAGGTGTTCATTAACCATAAATTAGCATTTAATAAGACTGATTTATATTCTCCAAAGTCATTCTAACCTTTAAAACATCCCCACAATATTTATCACTTTGAATTAGAAAAAATTGCCATGCCAGATCATTTTATTTTATTCTTGTTTGCACGCCATGCGCTATGCCACAGGCACCCACATGAAATGCTGAGTGGAGTAAGGAAGTACATTTTGTTACTCACATCATTTGTGTTAGCATGCCCCAAGGGGACATACGTTCTTTTTATTGTAAACCCTAACATGTGGAAATGTATACACATATATTCTGCATATCCTTGTAGCCTTGTATTTGCTCTTTATGTTCTCACTTTTGTAACACTTCCTTTTTTCATGGTGGCTGGGTCATTTTGATGTCGTTTTTAATATAGCTTTCTCTTCATTCTTCTCTTGTTCGTGTTGAGTAGATCTGTCTGTGGTTATCCTTCCCTCCTCATTGTCATTTCCAGTGCTTAATTTGTGGGGGAGTTTGCCAGGGCTCAGCCCTGACACTTATTGTCTCAGTTTGATTATGATGTGGTGATTTGACAACTTTATTATGGTAACTGCCAGTCACATAATAAACGCCTATGGAATCAGAGCAAAATGTAAATGATGATTGTGTTTAAACACACACTTAAACATTTGTCTCATGTCAAGACACAACAAATGTGTTATTGTATGTGTATCTTGATTGCTATTTGCAAATCACACATCTGCCGTTGTGACAGAGTGCAACCATCAACCACAATAAACTGGTGGGAGTTGAAGCTCTACCCCCATATATGTTGACAGCATGGGGAGCAGCCGTGAGCGGTGGTAACAGTGGGAAGAGAGCTGCCCATCCTAAAGTGTTAAGGGCGAGTTCGAAAATATTTGAGCCCTGGTCAGTTCCAAAGAAATCCACAATGGGGGGTTCACACACTATCCCTCTAGCACTAAAAAGATTGCTGTGGCTGAGGGTGAAGGAACAGATTGAGTTCAAGTCTGCCTCTGTGGCCACAATTCCTTCTGTGACACCACACCACGCAACCATTCAGACACCTGAGCACGGCCACTTTACTGCAGCTAACCATCGGCCAGCATAAGTGCAGACAAAATGGTGGTGGATCCTTCCACTATGAAGTTTCTCCATGGTGAAATTGCCGCCCGTTCCTCCTCTGCCTTAGAACAGATTGGATGCTCTTTAGGAGCTCGATAACGACTGTCCTGCTCTCAGCCACATCAGGAGATTGTCACAAGGCTGCCATCATTACAATTGTCAAGCTTCCGTTCTTCTCAACAGACATTTCCACCTGAATTCCCCTTTCTCCAGACTCTCTCATAGTCTGAGGTGCCTGAGTGTCTCTCCCTGTTGCATGTATGTACTACAAAAACCCTAAATAAAATGAAATACATCACAAATGCTGGTCTGCCCTATTGAGTGCTTGAGATTGTGTCGCAGGCATGGATTTGTTTAGAGGACCTCTGAATTGAAAATACTGTCCTAGATTATTCAAGAACCAGGGGAAGGATGCCCAGAAGTAGTCAGAACAGTTAAGACCTTGGGCATCACAACTGATGCCGAACTTACCCTGAAATCACAGGTGGCTCAGGTCAAAGCCACAAGTAGCTGTGACTAAACTTCTCAATAACATTCGACCATATATCTCCATACAAAATAGGTCTCTGCTCGCTACGACTTTGGTTAATTCCTGTCTCGATTATGGAAATAGTCTGCTGGCTGGTACTGCAAAGGCAAATGCGCATATGTTGCAAATTACACAAAACAACGCTGTTAGAGCCGTATTAAGTCCGTCTCGTAGAGATCATGTTTGAGCGGCCAGACAGAAACTTCACTGGCTACCGGTGAAACAGCGTATTATGCACAAAATTCTTTCATTGACTTATAAATGTTGCAATTCTGATGCTTCCCAGTATCTGTCCGATCGGCTATCCGCTTGTAGAGTTGGATGCTCACTGCCTTCCTATGACCCTTCTAAACATGTAAAACCTAGATTCAAACTAACTGGGTTCGGTGGCAGTATGTTTGACGTTCAGGCTCCCATAGCCTGGAATGAGCTCCCAATCCACTTGAGGCAGGCCAACTCCATTTCCGACTTCAAGAAGGGAGTAAAAACCCACTTATTCAACATGATCCTGACTAATTCTTACCATGGCTCTCTCTTTCTTTACTTTTAGGGTTCTTCTTTACTGTTTGTCCGTCTCGTTTGTTTTTCTGTGTGCTTCGAGGTCCATGGGCGATTTAGCGCGTTATAAAAAAGAAATCAAATCAATTTTTCGATGAGCTGGGGATACCCTGAGTCCATGGCTCGAGAGTAGTCACGTTATACCCAGTCTCCTTTACTTCCCATAGTGTTAGATAGGACGCGTCAGTGCTATAAGTGGGTGTTGTGCACCATTATGTGTATGATTTTTGGCACATTTATTTACAGCCACTAATATTCACCAAATGAGGGTTGTGTTTCAATGGTACTAAGTGAAGAAATCAATTTGGTCAAATCGATTTATTTAAAGACCGATTTAGAAAGACCTCTCTGAGACTGCTCCAAGTGGTCTTTCCAAATCGAACTGTCAGCCCCTGCGACACACACGAGTGCACGCACTGACTGACAGGCACGGTGGAGCCAGAAGAGGGAAGTCACTGGGGTCCGGGTAAGTGTTTTGTTTTGGTGAGTGCTGTGTGTGTTTCTGGGTGTGTGAGTTGTCTTTGGGGAGGGTGGCAGAAAGCGGGCAACCGTAAGTGTGTGCGTGTTTGAATTCCTGTTAGAGTGTCTGCGGTGAGAACGGCTTCTGGCTGGGAAGGGTGAAGGAGAGGGAGTTAAGGAGGGTTCGGACAATAAATGTGCCAGAGTGGGAGGGGTGGAGAAGGGAAGTGGGGTGGGGAAACGAAGGGGTTATGGCTTGGGGATCATGTAATGTGATATTTCAGCATAATGATGGCTGCAGAAAATCGACCGGAAAAAATCAGTCTTTTTTGTGTTTGGTCTGCAATATGCGGAAATATCACATAGAACCGTTTCAGGATGTCACTTCTGCCCGTCTACAGGGACTATGGGTATCCTTTGCCCCTGGTTGGAAACCAGATTTAGCTCCTTTAATTATGATGCACGTCAGTGTCCTGATGAAAGTACAATAAAGAGATTATGGGATCAATTCCTGGATTAATATCAGGGTACACTGGACTGGCAGTAAATGTAAATCTGGTGTCATATGATGGCGAGGAAGCTCATGCCTCACTTTATGGAGCATCTAATGTCATGCATAATTATCCATAGATGGAGAACAATCCCCGCCAGCCCTGAGCCTACTCTGACATTTTTACAAGTACTCTCAGTTCTCATAAAACCGCAGGCCACTGGAGGTGGCTATTTTCTGTGGAGAGATAAATGGCCCCCTTCTGGAAACCGAGCTTAGCCAAACCGATCTGCATTTTTGCCAATGCACAGGTCACTCTCCCAGCAGGAGTGGTGGGGGCGCAATCAGAATCCCAACTCCAAAAAGCCTGTTAAGGACAAAGTGGAGCGATCTTAGCTCAGGAGCAAGGACAAGTGAGAGACTAAGAGCTCCATCACAAGCGTGGTGGTATAATTCCGCCAGGATTCCGCCAACACAAATAGCGTTACCCCTACTCGGTCTGACGCAATTTGCATCAGATCACGAGTAGCTGTAAGGCGGTTAAGCCCAATGGACCCAATGGGGGTCTTTCGGCGCTATTAGCACCGGCGCAATGACCTCTGCGCTAATAGTGCGAAAAACGGGCAGAATGTGGAGCTTTTTTCCCCCAGCAAAAAAAGCTGGAGGTAAAACTCCATACATTCTGCCCAACTCATGATCGGGCCAACCCTTAAATGCGGCGGTAATAGCGTTACTGCTGCATTGAAGGGCTACCGCCCAACTCGTGATGGGGCCCTTGAAGCATCCACGGTGCTGCAGCCGGCAGAGCGATGGCCAGACTCGATGGGACCTTATCTGACCTCATTGTCTACCTATTGCGGAGTGTTATAAGACACCTGGCAAACGTTCTCAGCAAGTTTAATCGACTGTTAGGTTTTATGCCACAGACCACATTATTCTCTTTTCTCCAGACGCATAAGCCTTGCGGTTGACACATATGAAAATGGAGTCAATTCCCATTTTCCAATCCCTACATTAGGAACGTAAAGCCCAGCTGTCAGAAGATGCAGGCTAGATGACTGAGGCGGCTCGCCCTCTAGGCCTCCGGGTGATCATCTTCTGAGGCGCTCATTTTAATACATGTGCAACATGGCACCGATGTGGGGAACATGATAATAAATGTACATTTTGTATTTCTGGTGGACAACGTATAGACTGTGTTTTATATGCTTTTATTCTTTGATAAAGAGGTTTACTACTGCAGCGTCAGAAACCGATTGCATGTTTTTCCGCATTGCCAGTAACATAGCCACCATTGAGCGGGACCTTCCTTGCTCCGTGCAGGGGAGCCGCCCACGTCTCGGGCCACATCACAAGGTTGGTGCAGGCAGAGAGTCATGCAGGCTTCTGGATTCTGCCCACTACTTTGCACATGAAAAGAGCAAGCAGAGCCCTTGGGGGATCCGCCATAATTACAACAGCACCAGTGGTGACTTGTGTGCATTCATTGCATGAGGTGGTTCCATGCATGAAAACCCAGAATACGCCCTCGTCCATGTGCCTGGCAATGCATGCTGCAGTTCCAGCCGCAGGAAAGTGGCAGCAGCGGTGCTCCTTTGGCAGATAATCTCTCAGCGGGTAGTTTGACCAAAACTGGATCCTTAGCCTAGTCTTTGAGTTGCTTCTATTAGAAGAGGGGTGGCTTTTTGTGAGGGATCGCCTGAAAAAAAACGAATTGCAAAATAGTTTACCGCGTTTTCTTGCACATTTTTCGCAATAAATAGTGTCGTGTTAGGGAATATAGTCAGGTGGGGGATGCGGGGAGATGTGACTGGGCGGCTGCGGTGGTCTCCGCCTGCAATCAATTTCGAAAAAATGTGCAAAAAAAGAAACTATTTTAGGGGGAAATTCAATGAAAAAAAATCAGTGTTTTCAGCCTTGTTATTTTTTGTTGTTGTTATTTTAAAGTAGATACTTTTATGAAATAACGGCGAAACACACCTTTTGGCAATACTGTATATCTGGATGTTTTGGTAGGTCCTATCCAAGTCACACAAGCGTCTGGTGAATTGTGAAAGAACTGTGAGAAATGACATGCCTACTTTACACCAGCTAACCCCTTTTCTCTACAACAATGTTTCTTAAAATGTGTCATTCATCCTTAGTGTGAAAGGATCATATTCATCCTTGTCATAAACGCGCATGCGTGTTGATTGCGTGCTGGTTGGCAGACAAGTTCTGGATGCTTTGCTGTGCTCGTGGTGGTGGTAATCAGTCTGCAGTCCGTGCGTAACAGTGGGAATATCTGCCTGGCTGTCAATCTGATTTGCCATTACAAATCCTAATTGAAAGCAGGTTTCGATCATAAATTAATTTATCGCATAGTTGTTTCCCTAATCTTTTATACACAAAATAGCCAAGCACCAGGCAGACTTTTTTAAGGTGAACCTTTATTTTGTGGTTCATACATCTCTGGTGTACAAAACGCAATTTGCTGTGCATGTTTGAAAACAAAGTGTCGTGATTTCAGCGAAGTCTAAATGGAGGAAACATGTTTCGCCTTAGAGACTTCTTCAGGGCTCTGAAATAAAATAATGAAATCCCAAAAATGATTATAGAGTGCGACTCTGGTATTGCTGCCTGGATCACCTGGACATTAGTTTCATATCATTATTGCATTATCTGACTAATAGCAGGTCATGTTTTGGCCAACATCTGTATTTTCAAAGAGTATTCAAGATGGGTCCGCCTTTATATTACTGCTTCTTTCAGGTGTTAGTATTACATTTTTGTTTCATCCTGGGTATTCTGGAGATACATTCAGCAATCCTATTGCCCCAGATGTTCGTTTTCTGTAGGTGCATGGCAGACTCCCTGAACGTCTGGGTCATTCCTGAAGGGACCCTCTGACCTTCAGAGCCAATGTGAGCAGATGGAAATGTAGTAGATGAATGTAGGTAGGGCATGCATGTCATCCGCAAAAGGAAAGCAATTACTTTTCTTTTGTTCTGCAACAAAACACAATATCCTACAACTACCACAATGCCTTACTCTACTGATGTGGCCCCAGCTCCACTAGCAGGGCCTCACTGGTGTGTGACACTATCCCTTATTGGTCTGTAAGAAAACGCAATACCCTACAATGATTATAATGCCTTTGCACTACCATGTAGTGCTCTGGCGGCTTGTAACACTCTGCTATCTCTGCTCACTGTGCATCTGCTTGGTGCATTGTCATTCGCTTACTGGGCATTTATAAAGACTCTGATATAGGGCTTATACCTAAGCTCCTCACTCTTAGACTCATTTCTTAACGTTTGTAACACATTGGTATTACTCTTACACCCTCCATCCCACCACCCTGGAAATTTCATGCAACCATGTCACGTATATCCTCACTCTTTTGTAACAATGTAACTTTTACCTGCCTGTACTGTAACTAGCGCCTAGATGCCTCAGGGCTTTGTGCGCTGCTATACATGCATAAATAAATAAATGAATAAATAAAATCAGCAATACCTTACTTGGGCGTGACTCTAGGGACAATTGACACTGCAATGGGGCAATTACAACTGAAAGCCCCCCTCTACTGCTCCACGTAACTAGCAAATCCGTGTCTGCTTCATAGACAATTAAAGTGAGTAGAACAATAAAGCATCACTTTAAGGATTCGTTTATACCCACAATGTCCATGATGTTTGCTTTTATGTGGATATCATATGTTCTTAACATCAAGCATTGCAGCAAGCTAGACGTTTGTGACAAACAGTCGCTATAACAGGTGACCTCTTAACACAATTTTCTTTAGAGTGGGGAGCGTGTATGTTATGACATAGCACAAAAGGCATATGTTAAATGTATGCGTGAAGGTTTTACGCATGCGTTTAAAGCCACACCATATTTTTATTCATTTGTATGGCAGAGAGGGGGCATGGAATGAAGTTGCCTTTTCAGCCGTCCCAGCCTCTCTGTCATGCAAAGGCACACGCAATCACGCCAGCATGACATGTTTATGCTAGAGTAAATATATTGGATTCTTATGGAATATGACAGCTTTTTACACCAGCGAAAAGCAGGCAGATTCCAAGGGAATCCATTGCAAACACCTCCTGCCATAAATAAATGTCAGGTGGCATTTACTCAATCTGCACTACCATGGGAATAAACGAAGGCGTTCACCTGCATTTACCCCTTTGTTTTGTACTTCACATTACTAAAATTGCATGCAGGGGATGTGTTTGCATTTAGGAGCAAACGTAACAGGTTCCATCATCCAATTTATGTTTTTAAACAAACGTATCCGCTGTATTTCTTAAAGTGCTGAAAGCACAGTGCCGTAAACTAGATTTTTCAGGCTGTCCTTATTTTGCATTCTAATACTTGTGACTTTTCATTCAGGATGTGGAAAATAAAGATTAAATGGCATTATTTAACATGTTTCTATACGTATTTTCATATTGCCAGGTTGCTTTACAATGGGATTTGTGTATTTTTCAAGTAAACACTATAAAACAGTATTGCTGTTGCCCTTAGAAGCGGAAAATGTAAAATGTTTACCAAGCAGAGCTCTGAAGATATGTGGTCAAGTGCCTAAATGCGCAGGGGAGTTAAATTCCTCATTCTTTGATTAAACAAGTGTGTAACCTCACTATGAGTTGTGGCTTATGATGTTTGAAAAAAGACTGCCTTACGATGGGGCAGCTTCCATGATTTTAGGAACAACATGTCTCCTTGTGCTCCACCTTTAGTGGCCTCTGACACTGCCACCTAAAACTACATTATTGTTGCCGTGACATTCCCGTAGTGTCCAGATGACTTAATTTGATAGGCAAACATATAGTTTCACAAGCCAGTCATTGCACCAGAGATAATAGCACAGCAGACTACCATGAATTTCCTGCCCTGTTGCTGCCAATTACCGAAGTCGCCTGGCCCGCTCAGGGTACTGCCTCAATTGAGAACGATTAAAACTCTCTGCTATGCCGCCCAGTTAAGCTATTTTATTGAGTCATGCATAACATGTCTCCTTTTTCACAGTTACTTGGAGCTTTATGAATTGTAACCGGTGGGCTAGGGGTCTAAAACAGGGGCAAGGATGCTTTGGCAGAATCGTGTGTAGGCTGTGTGGAGAGTTGTATTAGCGTTTCTGTGATGTTGTGGGTTAGTCGGTGTGTAGGGACATTTGGGGCAGAAAGTTATCTTTGGTTGTTGTGTACGTTCCATTGTGTAACCTATAACCTATGTTGTTTTACTTCTGGAATTGGGTCAAAATGTGTTTTTGGCTAGGGCATGCTTTGCCAGCTGGCACTATACCATGACACTTATTCAGGGAGCAAAGTATCCATTCACTTTCCTGGGACCTCCCTTCTGACTGCCACTGACACCTCGAAGACACTGCAACTCCAGCACCACTCAGTCTCACATGGGATTATGGTACAGTGCAGCTGGACATGCACCATGAACCTGCAACTGACCAACACAACAGGCACCACATTACAACCACATCAATGCCATGCTGTCAGCTACCACCACAAGGTGATATTTTTTTTTATTTGAACCCTTTCATGTTTTTGGATAATGCAAACCTTTGCAGGATGCATTAAATTGCACTATTGGTTGCTAATTTGACACTAGTGTTCCCAAACACATTCCTTTGGGGCAGCAGCAATGCAGCACCATACATGTAAATGTGCCCTGCCCACACAAAGTATGGATCTGGTGACACACACGTCCTTGTGCAAACTGAAGTACAGAACTGGAAGTGTCTTACTTGCAGTACTTGCACCTGCTGACTGCTGAGGTCATGCAGGCCTGATAGAGCAGGTCCCAAATGTGGAAATGGAGGGATGAACAGCCGAATACGGGGTTTCTGAGTGGTTTTGTGTGGCATGAACTGAATCACCTGCAGCTGCTTCCAGTTTTCACAAATAAAGGAACCGAGGAACTGTGGAGAGTAGTGCCCAGAATCACACACTGTTGCCAAGTGGGAAGCCGGGTCAAAGTGCAGATCTCCTAGTCAGAAACGGTTCCCGCTAGAGGAAACACTTGCTCCCAGAACTCTTTTTTAAGGTTTTCTGTTTACACCTGCCCTAGGGACCAAGTGCCTCATTACGAGTTGGGCAGCATTTCCTTTAAAAATACACCCAGGGCCTCATTACGACCCTGGAGGTAACCATGCCGCTTTTTGCAGCATGGCTACCCCCATTCCGGGTACCGGGTCCGGGTTCCCTGAATGGGGAAATACCGGGCCATTCTGACCTTGGAAGGCCTGGTATTTCCCCATTCAGGGAACCCGGACCCGGTACATCCCCATTCCCATTTGAGCCCCCATAGGGCTCAATGGAAATGGGGAGCATGCAAACATAATGACGGGCCCGTTATTTGCATCCTGGTCTGCTCGCGGGACCCGCTAAGGACGCCCTGTTTTACCAGGCGCCCTTAGCGGGTCCCGCAAGGAGACCTTGTAATGAGGTGGTAGGGGGTTAACGGGCCGGGCAGCTCTACCGGCCCCGTTAACTCCCTACCCCCTTCCTCGTAATGAGGCCCCCAAACTTGTTTACTGTGACAGCATGAGTTGAACATGGTGTTACGGGAAGCATGCACAAGGGTTAGAGTCATGCAGACCCTTCACGTATTCCCTCATTTGGAGGTCCGCAGGGTTCCATGCAGTATTACTTGTAATGCTGCACGCAGTAACACTTCTGTGCGCAGTTCATTTCCACCACACAAAATCAGACAGTTTTCAAGAGTTTCAGTAATGAAACACGTGATGCGGCAGAGTGATAAAACCAGTTTGCGGTTCACCAGGTTTACACCACACATGTTTCTGATTCGTCGCTCGCATTTCACTGAGAACTCGCAGTGTCTTCATGCTGGGTTTTTTACATGCCTCTTGATAGCTTGCCACTGGAAAGTTGCAATGCATCTGTGCACCTTTACCTGTTGAAATGATATACCAGAAGCCGGTAATTAAAGAGTGGCAGAGAGTAAACTGCATCCCCGCAGTGCTTCTGTGAGGAGCATCCTTTGGCGCTGCTCGTCTCCTGGTCATCCAATGAGCTCCTGGGATGCTTTATTTGCCCAGAAGTTTTCCATGACATAATCATGATTATGAATCTATATGAACCAC
The DNA here is from genome assembly GCF_040938575.1 of Ambystoma mexicanum. Taxonomy (NCBI): domain Eukaryota; kingdom Metazoa; phylum Chordata; class Amphibia; order Caudata; family Ambystomatidae; genus Ambystoma; species Ambystoma mexicanum. The sequence continues at coordinate 126,161,796 of NC_090933.1, read as the reverse complement.
TGAAATATATTTAAAAAGCACAGCTAGAGACTAAGAAAAATGAGTACTACCTCAGTCGGAGTATTCCCATTTCACTAAATGATGACTTGTAAACTAAGATGAACTATATCCGCGCATGCGTGGAGGATATTGCCTCCCCAGAATTCCTCCCACCCGTAGGACTGCATAATGTGGAGTAACAAAAAAAGCTAATGCAGATTTACCCCCAATATGGCCGCCAATAATGGTAAACGAGTATGGCAGCATTAGGGTATCTAGTGTTTCCATCGAAAAGGTTTACAACAAAACCTTTTCCATCGAAAATATATGCATCGAATGCATATGTGATGAGTAAAGGGTTAATTTTCCTTGGGGTGGGTTTTTAAGGGTACAAAACGCCCCACCCCCAAAAAAACAATACAAAAACATGCATTTATGCAAATATTTTCCATGGTTGGTTTTCGATGCTAAAACTTTCGTTGATGTAAAGACCATAAACCCAGCATTAGCTCTGCTAATACCAGCAAACTTGTAACAAGGCCGTAGAAGCAAACCCAGCCAGTGTGGCACCCGGTGACTGTTGGACACACTTGCACAATATATATGGAATGGTCAAGAGGATGGTGTACAGTTTGTGTTCATGAGGCCATGTGTGGCCTTGGCTGAAGGAAAGAAGCATTAAGCATGGCCAAGTCTTGGGTGGTTGGGTGAGGGCAGAAGGGTGGGAGAGCTGCTCCTTGACTTCTCTCCTCAATCAAGACTACCAGCGCTCGACTTCATTGGGTTGTCGTCCCTCTGTTGGGGCTTTTGACTGGACGGAGCGATGGCTTCCTAAATGGCAGGCATTGGCACATTCACGGTCACTGTTGCCCAATGCATTGAGTAATTGAAAAACAAAGATGCCAGAGAGAACAGGACGGTCTACAGGCTTTCATGAAGTAGCATATCAGATCTGTGGTGGGATATTATCCGCTAAGCCCTGAAAGGGGGGAGGGAGGATAATCCCCTATTGTGCAGGTCCTGGGGAAGGGCTCAGTGGTGGAAGGGGCTACCATGGCAGCCTGTGCTCACCAAAACACAAACACAAGTAGTGTGTGTAGCCAACGGCTGAAGATGAAAATGTCATTTCAGGGAAGCAGGAGCAAGCCTGGTGGCTTCAGTAGACTTGCAAGGAGGACAATCGGAGGAGGCTGCACTGCTGGCAGCAGGCTGCATGAGAACAGCACATCTACTCCCTGACATGTGGTTGACCAGTGTTTGACCTCTCTGCATGTTCTGTGGTCACCTCATGCCCTGGCCAATGTCTGTTTGGCGCAGTTCCTCGGCTCAGCTGGATACTACTCTTGTGGTGAGTGTCTGTGCATGACTCCGCACAGTTCGCCCATTGAGACTTCGCCATTGGTCATCCTTCCTGGTTCGGTATGGGTAGGTTGGCCGCTGCGGTCATGCTGTATAGCATGAGGAAGACATGCAGTAGAACTGCACTCTTTAACGGAGTGACTTGGCATCAGCATATTCCTTGGGGCAGGTACTAGAAGTGTTGCTTCAGATTGCCAATAGCTCTCTCAATGGTGGGTGCTTGGGCCTTGTTGCAGCGCATTGTCTGACCTGTGCGGCTGTTAAAGGGCGTCATCAGCCAAGTCTTCAGTGGGTACCTTCTGTTACAGCTTGTTACAATAGGTAGGCACCAGTGATTTAAGAAAGCCACTCGGGGAGACTACTAGGGGGGCACAGATCAAGATGGCCATGTTACTCATCGCTCCGTTGTATCCTATCGAACGAGAGACTTATGAAGTGCTGTCATCCCCGTTAAGCATCGAATTCCACTGGCGGAGGTGGTGGGTGGCAAGATGGCCCCTAGCTGATTAGGAGCTCAAGGGGTTCTCTGGTGCGAGCAGAGTGACGCTTTTGCTATGGGTTTGGCGAAGGAGTTGTCGGGAGGAGCATGACCGTTGGGGGAATAACTGTGGTGGCTCTTTGAGGAGTTATTGCAGAGGGCACGTACCCTGACAGAGTGGGGGGGGGGGAGTGCAAGTGACATCACCCCCGTCTCAACTCACTAAGGGCTCAGAGGGTCTTGGTGGGTGCCGGACCTGGGTTGGTCTATCTGGCACTGACGTGATCAAGTCACTGCTGCGACACCCCAGGTGTCATCTTGAGTCTGCGTTTGCCTGAGTCAGTGGAGCCTGAATCACACTCCTTGAAGACTTGTAGATGGTGGTGAAGTTGGAATTCCCTGGGAATAAGGGGGGTCAAAGGTCATCCAGGGATACAGATTGTGTGAGAGGCTATGCCGAAGTGCTGGTGGTGAATTTTAGGATTTGAAGGGGAAGATCTGGTATTCGCATTGCCGAGATGGGGAAACAGAAGGGGGTACCCCATCAAGTGGAACTCCTATGACATCCGGAGAGTGAGGAGAATTTGTCAGGATTATGACGGAAGCGGAATCCACCACCAGGTAATTGCATCATCTTTCCAACGTAGAGGTGAATGACATACCCAGTGCGTTTTTGAGGATTCATTTGGGAATGGGAGGAAGCCGCCCTGTGGTCTGACACCATGCAAGAGAGTGCCTGGGAGCAGAAAATGTCCTCTCGATGATAGGGCTGTTTTAGTTCAAATGTTTAATGGGGAGTGGAGTATTTGGACCTTAGTGGCCCACTTTAAAATGGGTGTCTCATATTGGTGGAATGTGTTGGGGGGTAAGGTTGGGAGGGAGGAACAGGGGAAGTGGGAAGGGAGAGTGCAGGATACTGAATGTGACTGTTTTGGCCTCTAGATTTCCGATATGATGATTACAGTTGTTAAGTGTGCCAAGTGCTTCAGACTTGGGAATTTTACCTCACGATGATGGCGTTCGGTAAGGGTACAAGAATGCTTGAGGGGGCTTTTTCGAGTAGGGACTCTCAATGTGAGGGGGATTAATTCCCCAACAAAGAGTTCACTGGTGGCAGGGGAATTCCGCAGAGCAAGAATGGATATGAAGAGGAAGGTGGGGGAGGAGCACAAGATTGTGAGTGGGCAGGGGGGCATTGTTTTTAGTTTTCGTGGAAGGTTAAGAAGTTGGTTGTGGGGGTACTACTTCCAGATCAATGATTCTTCAAGACCTTGTGATATTCAAAGCTATGCATTGTTGGTTTCTTAGGGTTCTCAGAATGCTGGGGGGTGTGGGGTGGAATGATGTTGGCTACCATATATTGCCGGAATCAGGGCCGTCTTTTGTAAGCAGGAGTTAGACATGATCGTCGGACTGGATACAGATTTGACTATTGTGAGAGGCGATATCAATGTGTGGGCAGACCTGGGGCTGGTTAGACTCTCACTGGAAGACTTGGACATTCAGAGGGTGGTACAGAAGGCTGATAGACTTGGGCATATCCTGGAATCTCGGCGCCTGACATATGTCTGGTGCATATGAACCCGGTTAGGAAAGGCTTCACCTTTTTCTCCTCTTTACATTGCATCTACACTAGAATAGACTACTTAGTATTAGAAAGTAGGATGAAAGACAGAGTGGGGGTTTGTGAGATCCATCCTGTGGTTTGGACCGACCATGATCTAGTTCTTATGGAAGTGAATGTGAGCGGTCTCAATAAACTGGAATCAATGTGGAGATGCAATGATGCCCTGTGGTGAGACCTGATATTTGGGGAAGTGATGTAGTAGGAAATTAGGACATTTTTCAAGTCCAATGATACTGTAGAGGTGGATACGGGTGTGGTCTGTGATCCTGTTAATGCGACGTATAGGGGACTGCTAAGCGAGGGAGCCCATTAAAAGAGGGAAAGAGCACTAGTAGGGGACAAACCCTGAGCACAGATTGTCCAACTTGAGGGACACGTGTTGAGGGAGGAGAATGATAACGAGGAGAACTTGAGTTCTCTCATGAGAAAGCAGCTTGACCGTAAGGCAGTGGGAATGGCAGAGATGGTCAGGAAATTGCGCTTCCTGAAGCAAACATACCATGAGAGGGGTGATAAAGCGGGTGCGCGCTTGGCAGCTTGATTGAGGGCACATCGTTCAGAGAGGTGGATTAAGGAAATAAAGGATAGGGATGGTAGTATATTGACAGGTTTGGGGGATATTGCCGATAGTTTTGCTAGCTTTTACACAGATCTATACAAAAGAGAGGAGACAGGTGGATCTGAAGCGATTTCAGATTATTTGGACAAGGTAACCTTAACACGCTTAGCCACTGCAGAGGTCATGTTGCGCGAAGCCCCTGTGACTCAGGAAGAAATTGGGGCAGCCATTAATGATATGCTGATGAGAAAAGCCCCCAGAGAAGATGTTTTCACGCTTGGGTTTTACAAAAGGTTTTTTGAGGTGCTTCTGCCCACCTGGTTAACTTTTTCTATTATATCCTGGATACTGGATGCACTACTTTTCAGTGATTTATAAGGGGTGGGGGAAGGATCCAGCACAGTGCTCATTGTACAAGTCTATTTCTTTACGGGATGTGGACGAAAAACATTTTACGATTACACTGGCCACCCGATTCGAAGGTTTAATGCCCAAATTGGTTCATGCGGATCATGTGGGTTTCATGTCAAGGAGGCAGGGAGTGGATATGTTCAGATAAATCCTACATTTAATGTAACTTGCAAGGGGAGAAGGCTGGAGATCTGATGCTTCTTTCACTGGATGCAAAGAAAGCATTCCATCGAGCGGCGTGGGACTTTCTTTATGCAGTCCTGGAGAAATGTGGATTCGGGAATGTATCATGAAGGGGATTCAAACAATTTATACGGATCCTCGTGCATTGGTCATGGTGAATGGGAAAAGGTGTTGTCAGTTTGGCCTTCAGAGAGGCACAAGGTAGGGATATCCCCTGGCTCCGCTTCTCTCTGCGTTAAGCCTTGAACCTTTGGGAGCGATAATTGAGCGTAATACGGACATTAAAGGAATTAAAGTAGGGGGCGAGGAATACAAGCATGTCATGTATGCAGATGGTATTATGATACATTTGTGTAACCCGCTTACATAAATACTGTTTGCTCTATGACTGATCCATGATTATGGGGTCTTGTCAGGGTTTGTGGTGAATGTCCAGAAGTCTATTCTCCTTCCGTTTGATAGGGACTTGAATCAGGACAAAACAGACCTAGAATCGCTTTCACTGGAAATTCAGGGCGGGGGATTTAAGTATTTAGAGGGTTGTGCTGAATTGGACTTTGGAAGGATTGTATGCAGCCAATTACCCCCCACTGTTTGCAAAACTGTTTGAATATCTTGAGGACTGGAATACGTTTGCGATATCATGGATGAGGAGATTGAACGCTTAAAAGGTGACACTCTTTCCAAACGTTTTATGTATGTTTCAGATGCTCCCTATTTATGTCCAGGAATCAATATTTAGAGAAGCTAAAGTGTTTGTATAGGTAGCATGGTGGTGGTAGTTGCACAGTTGTTGGGTGAGGTGTGATGTAATTTATGGATGGGTGGGGAGGATTTCATGGATTGGTGGCACATTGATGCCGATGTTTCCTTGTGTTGTTCTTCAGGTGAGGCGATTTCTGATGCTATAAGGGCAACAGTGGAGAGTGGTGAGTCCAACGTTTGGGACATGCATGAGGGGACTAATATGCACTGTGTTTCACATTTCAGTGGCAGGAAGTGGATAAGGGCAAATAGGCTCTTTGATAAGCAGGTGAGTTTTTAACCTAGCTTTTAGGTCCTGCAACCCTCATTTTGCCCATACAGCTTTTTTATCTTGGGAATTGATCCCCTCTCCATGGCCTTTGCCGCCCGCTCTGCAGCCCCGTCCCCTGCCTCCCCACTCGCCCATCCACCAGCCTCGCTCCCTGTGATTTGCCCTGTTCATCCAGGAAGCTCTTCTTGACTGGTAGAGATAGGGCAGCCTCTGTCCGGACAGCCATGGCAAAGGGGAGCTCCTGACCAAGCCGCTCCACTCCGTGTTTGCCCATGTTCACCTGGGATGCTTGCTGCAGTCAACCAGCAGCTACTGACATGGTAAGTGTTGTGTAGGCGGGGAGTACAGCCATTACTGTACTCCAGTAAAACCCCTCCATGCTTTACACCAAATAGCCAAATACATTTAGCCTATTTGTGTAAAGTCGCCTTTCTTGTAATTAGCATAGGTGTGCAAGCTAGCCTCATATTGCTTTTTAGGCCACCTTTGTTAGTCAACCATATCTTTTCTCCATGCGCCGCCTTCTCAGACGCCTTGAGCGATGCTGGCTCAAACACCCCTCCCCCTCCAACCAATCCACATACTTCTCCTATCAAAACCTCTATGACTCCTGTCTCATCTCCGCTAAACAAGCCTACTTCTCTGACCTTCTCCACTCTCAATCCTCTCACACTCACTGTATCTTTCAAACCTTACTCGACTTCTCTCTCTCCCCCTACCCCTGATCATTCCATCGCCTCTCCTCTCTCTGCCACTGATCTTGCTACTTTCTTCTCTAACAAAGACCTCAATCTCTGCCAAACTATCCTCTCATCCCCTTCTTACTCTACCCCTCCACCACCTCCTCCTCCCCACTCTCTACCTTGTCCTCATTCACTCCTGTTACTCAGTCCGAAGTTTCCCTCCTCTTATCTTAAACTCATCCTACTGCTTCTCCCTCTGACCCCATTCCTACCTTCCTTAGTCCTAAAATCTACCCCCTCCTCATACCCTATCTTACCTCCTTTTTCAACACTTGTTTAGCCACATCCAGCTTTCCTCCTCCTTTTAAGCATGCAACTATCATCCCCATTCTCAAAAAACCTTGAGCTAATCCCCACTTTGCATCCAACTATCGCCCCCATCTCCCTCCTACCCTTCCTTTCTAAACTTCTTGAACGTATTGTCTATTCTCAACTCTCTACCTTTATCTCCAACCATACTCCCCCCCCCACTACCCAATCTGGTTTCTGCTCTCACCATTCCACGGAAACTGCTCTCATCTCTGTTCTCAAATCTCTCTTTTCTGCCTGCTACTCTAAGCACTCCTCCATTCGTATCCTCCTTGACCTCTCTGCTGCCTTTGATACTGTTGATCACTGTCTTCTCCTTAATTCTCTCTCATCCTTTGGCTTCAAAGACTCTGTCCTCAATTGGTTCTCCTCCTTTGTGTTTCCTGGGGTGGCTGCACCTCCCCTACCTATCCTCTCAACCATGCCGTCCTATAAGGTTCTGTCCTTGGCCCCTTTCTCTCCTCACTTTACACTTCCCTCTTAGCTCCTATCATCTCCTCTGTTGGTGTCTCACACCATGTCTATGCAGATTATACCCAGCTCTTTCTATCCTTCTTCTTTCTCCTCTGACATCCATCATAAGCTTTCTTCTTGCCTCTCTGCTATTAAATCCTGGATGTCCTCTCACTTCCTTACCCTAAATACAGACAAAACTGAAGTCCTATTCTTCCCTGCCACCACACTTCCTCCTCCCTCCCATCCTCCTTTCATTCTCTTTTCCCCTTCCCAACTCCCCTTCTCTCCTCACGCCCGTAACCTTGGTCTTCATATTGACTCCCATCTCTCTCTATCTCACCACATTTCTCTTACTGGCAGATCCTGCAGCTTTCACCTTTAAAACATCGGTAAAATTCGATTCTTCGTAACCTCCCCTTCTACTAAACTCTTGATCACCTCTCTCATCTTCTCCAGACTTTTCTACTGCTCCACTCTATTCTTCAGACTCCCCTCCACTCACCTAACCCTCTTAAATCTGTCTACCACTCTGCCATCTGCTCTCTCTGCCTTCTCTCACCTCACTACCCCATCTCCTCTTCTCTCTTCTCACTAGGTTGGCTCTCCTTTCACTCCCAGCTCAAATTTAATTCCCTCTGTCTTGTCTTCAAATCCCTCTATGGTCTTGCCCCACCTTACCTCTCATCCCTCCTCACTTTCTATACTCCTTCTCGCTCACTCCGCTCTGCTGATCTGTTCCTACTCACTTCTCCTCCACCCTCTGCCCCTTCCAACTTCTGCTCTTTTCAACTACTCGCTCCTTTCTACTCGAACTTCTCTAAAATCCTATCTCTTCCATTCACCTCGCTAACACCTTTTGCTTCCTCTCCCACTTCTGTCTCTTCCACTATCCACACCTCCTACTTCCTCTCTTACTGTGATCCTTCTCCAAATTGTTCCTTATACTGTTTTCTGGTTCTTGATTCAATTGCTATGTAATGCTTGCATTACATAGCAATTCAAGTTTTCTTGTTCCTTTTGTAAAGCGCATTGGTGTAATGCGCTATATAAACATTTAATAAATACAAATACAAATAAATACAACATATCTTGCATTAGGCCTGCTTGTGTGAGGTAGCCTTACCTTGTTTTATGCCCATTTGTCTAAATGACCCACATCTCTCATTTAGCCTAATTGTGTAGGGAAGCCATTTTTTACATTTAGCTTAATTCTGTAGGGTATGACATGTAGTCCATTGAGCATAATTGTGTAGGGTAGCTATGTTTTGTATTTAGCCTAATGTTGTAGGGTAGCCATGTTTTGCATTTAGCCTAATTGTGTGGGGCAGCTATGTCTTGCATTTATCCTAAGGTGTAGGGGAGCCATGTTTCACATTTGGCCTAATTCTGCAGGGTAGCCATATTTTACATTTAGCCTAATGTTGTAGGGAAGCCATGTTTTGCATTTAGTGTAAATGTGTATGGTAGTCATGTTTGCATTCAGCCTAATTGTGTAGGGTAGCCATGAATTGCAGTTAGCCTAATTGTGTAAAGTAGTCATGTACAGTATTTAGCAATTGCAAGGGCTACCCATGCATCACGCTCAGAATTGCGAAGACTAGCCACGCATCACATCCATATAGACTTGTGAAGATTAGCCATGTGTTACATTTAGATAGAGCTGTGTAGATTAACCACACGTCCTACTTAGACTTGTGTAGTTTAGCCATGTGTTATTGTGAAGATTAACCGTGCATCACAGTTAGGTTTGTGAACATTAGTCATGGAACACGCTTACATACATCTGTGAAGATGAGCCACGTGTCACATTTAGATAGAATTATGAAGATTAACCATGCATCAGAGTTAGATAAATTGTGAAATTAATCAGGTGTATCACTAGACAGGACTGTGAAGTTTAGTCATGTGTCGCATTAGCACAATCACCAGCCAACCGTGTCCTCTTTCTTGCCGAGCCACGTGAGTGCCTAGATACTGCCCCTGCGTGGTAGTGGTGCATGGTATAAATCAACATAACATACGTAACATAATATACATATTGTGCATCTCAATAATTTTTGGTGTATTCAGCCATTTTCCTTGTTTTCATCAAAGATGCGCGTTGTTCCGTTACATGTCTATGCATTCCCTTTTGCAGGTGGATTGACGCAAGAATATCTTTACTTCTGTACTGAAGCGCTTGCACTGTTCTTTTCTGGTGTGTTATCTTCATTGTGCGAATTCTGTGTTTGCCTTCCTATGTTGGATGTTACTTTATATAGGTGCTAATTTAGTTAAGATGCATTGTGCAAATGCATGGTTTGTGGCTGCAGTTCATACCAAGTGTGTGTGGTAGCATTCATTGTTTGCTGTTTTTGTGGTCATTTGCCTTTGCCTGATTGGAGAGTGTGGTTATGTTGATGAGGTGGCAGTCACTTTACTCTGAACTTTAGCCTAGCCCCACCAGGGCCATCACGAGGGGGGGGGGGGCAGGAGGGGCAAACTGCCCCAGGCCTGGCACTTGCAGGGGGCCTTGTGGCCCCCTCTCCTAAGTAGCAGGCAGCACAGTCCACCCGTGTCCATTATTCACACGTTGGACTGTGCTGTCTCCTCTCTGCCACTTCAATGATTTTGCTGTTTGTTGCAAAGCCGTTTGGCTCCGCAACAAACAGCAAAATCATGGGAGGAAGCAGGGCTCAGAAGTGAGCTCTGCTGCCTCCCGTTATTCAGCTGACAACGTGGACATGCTGCATGACAAGAGAGGACTCCTCTCCTGTCAGTCAGTGTGTTCACGTTGCTCAGTGTGACCACGCTGACTGATAGGAGAGGAGTTCTCTCCTGTCAGGCAGCATGTCTACGTGTCGCAGTGAGGGCCATCCCGTCCCCCGTGGCTGCGCAGAGGCTTTTCAAGGGTGCATGGAGGTAAGGTAAGTGTTTTTTATTTTAATTTAAATGTGTATATATGTGTAGTATATATGTTTATTTATATTAAATGAGTATGTATATGTGCATGAATGTGTGCTTGTATGTTGGTGTTTATGTTGGTGTCAATTCTATGTTTAGTTTTCAGTATGCATGCATGCAAGGAGTTGTGTGACTGGTGGATGAATGCATGGGTGAAAGTGTTGCATGTGAGTGTGTGCGCCAGCCCCACCCCTAAATTTAGCAGACCTGTGGGCCACTTAATTAAGGAGTGGGGTCATGGCATCAGAGGTGCATCTAGGCTAAATTTTCGGGGGGCGACAGAGTGGGACTAACACTTCAAATGTTGGGAGGAGCGCTAACGTCAAAGCCTGTGGGGGGGACTGGGGCAAACTTACTTGTGTGGGCACATCTAACATCTTTCCACATTAGAATGAGACTATTTTGATGAAGCTTCAAAGTTACAAGCAGCTAACTCTCGCCCTCATTTCTGAAACATCACACTTAAGGACTGCTGTGAGAATGTCTCATGTCACCACTTCCCTTCCAATCACCACCCTGGCATGCAAGTGCTAACCCCACATCACAAGTTCAATTACCTAAAAATGTATGTTTATGAATGCAGGTGCTAATAGTGAAATATTTTATGTTAGTAATTTCAGGGCCCTTGTTAACAGTGAAGCTCATGCTTGCTTAATGTCTGGGTCTTGTTCCATCTGGCCATGGCTCTCTTGGTCAGCCGGTAGGGGCTGGATGACAGTTTTGAAAGCGGATACTAAGTGGGGCCAATGTGGGGCCAATAAACCCATTGCACTGTCGGTCTCCCCACTGAGGGATGATGTCTGGGTCTTTCAGTTTTTGCAGTTGAAATGGGCCCCCAAGCAGCTGCACCCATGTTGGCAGTCTTATGACACAGATACCTACTGATAATCTGCAGCTTTAAACCACCTCACTGTATTATTTTGACTTCATTTTTGATTTAAGCACCCCACAGGTGCCTTGGTCTATTTTCCCAATCTGTAAGGCCTGGGGTGCCCCAAAAGCAAAGCAAACAAATGAGCCACCACCAGCCCTGACACATCTTCAACCAGTCCTGCTTCCACTTGCCTCCCAATACCCTGAGCCCAGCCAGAAAGCTAAATAGCTAGTTCACCTTCCCTATGACCACTAGTTGTACCTATCACCCCAATTCAGAGGCTCTTTAATTTTCTAATGCTATGCTAATCTCTGGGAGGTGGGCCATCTAAAAACTGAGACCAGAAGTTAAGACTTTGGCTTTATCAAAGTTAGTCTGTTGATATTGCATGCATAGGCATTTGTACTCTGCATGTTTGATGCTGCTGCTCGATAACGAGCGACACATCGAAAGAGTCCTTCTGCCTCAAAGTGAGAGGGCTTCAGCCCTCCCTAGCCAGGGGCTGGCTCCACCCATTCAGCCAGGTGACGTCACCAAAACACAACATGTCGGGAGTGAGCTAGAGCCAGATCCGCTCAATGGGGTTGCACCCTATGTGTCTTTCACTGAAGTCCTGTTACAAAGAAACATTGGCAAAGCCAACCGTTTTGGCATGTGCATAAGTATTAGGCATTTGCCAGGCACTGCTATTAGATGCTCAGGTACTCAAACCAGTATGCACCTGCTACCATCAATGGCCAGTTAATACCAATACAGCAGTGCCTTTACCATGCCTACATGAAATCCCAGACTATTAGCATTTCCAATGCTTGTTTTGCTTTGCCTATGTTGCACAGGACTATGCATGAAGGTTAAAGCAAACATACTACTTGGCTAAATTGACCCATATAGAATTTAGGCCAATTGAACCAGTAATAACATGCATGGTGCACAGTCAGCACGGACATACTTTCTGTGGCATGGCATATTTACTGGTTGGGAGTGCGTACATGGTAATAATGGCATATATTGGTGCAGCCTGCATGGACCACATGGGAACAGCCAGCATGAATATATCTTTATACTAGCATATGTTGTGTGCAACAGCGGCATGAAATGTATTGGAAAATGTTCCTGTGCACGGTTGGCAACTTACAACTATTGGGTTTTTCCATGTGCTTCCATACAAAACCAATTGCAAACTATGGATTTCTACCAAGTTTTACAAAGAAAGAGCTGTAAAATGCATAATTGTAACCCAGTGTTTAAACATTTTCTTTTGAGTGAGAAACCCCATCAAATAACCCTAGTTTGGTTTGGGCACCCTCACTGTGGTCTGTCGATCCTACATAATTGGCACACACATTTATGCCTCTTCAGTTCAGAAATTCACCAGCCTCCACTGTACGTTATCCATCTGTCACTGCGTATGATGTGTGTTTTAATGTGCACACAAGGGAAGGGTGCTCCTTAATGCTGGCGTCATGCGCCACATGGCGTCATGCCATCCTAAATATGTTTATGCCTATGATGCAAAAGTTAGTCTGGCATAAACCTTTCTTCAGTACAGAAATCTGACTTTGCTGTAGGTGATTTGCAGTTGTAGTAATAGACCATATTTGGGTTCCTCGACACAAATTCAAGGGGAGATTTCTCGAGTCCCCTGTTTTGAAAGGTGCCGCCGCTGGCCCAGTGCGTAACATCAAAAGGGGGCCTCACCAAATGTTTTGCCCCGGGCCTCACCACATCTTGCGACAGCCCTGAGCCCCTGCATGGCCTCATTCAGTTTGGAATGGTAAATACCTGACCCATGTTCACGCATACAGAAGTCACACATTTGTGGACTATGAGTTTCTTTAATCTGGCCCAAAGTACATGAGCGTGTTGGTGCCCATGAGCAGCTCCAATCACTGTTAAATTAAACTCTGCGATATAAGATGTGCACACGCAGTGCAAAGTGCATTACTCGACTTCCTAGAAAACATTAACGTGCACGTGCATTAAGTACGCGTTGGAAGCCGACGCCCCATAAGAAGAAGGCCTTTTTTGCAGATCTCTGGTTGTAAAATTCTACACAATACCCAGTGGCGTGTCCAGGGAGTGACCAGGGGCGGCGCGTGCTACCCGAGGATTCTGATTGGCCACCCCAGATGCCATCCCATTATCCTAAAATATGATCAGTATGCGCTCGTGCTTCATGCCACCCCTGCATAAGCCAGTGCCCGACTTGGACCACCTGAGTCAAAAGAGCCTGGACACGCCACTGGCAGGAGGCCCGAAAAAACATAGCAAAAGATAGGGAAGGTTTGTTCGCCAGCTGTTTGCTCTGTCTCCTGGATCTATGCCAACCGGATAACCAACCTGTGTTTGTCCAGCATATTGCCTTTTCCGGCATCAACCTTTTGCAGTATGTAAATGAATCTGTTTGTTATTTGATGCCCGCTAGTTCTGTGTAAAGTTCATGGCATACATTACTAAATTCTTATTGTCCGCCTTGCAAGGCAAGCTGGATAGAGAGCCGCTGCTGGTAGTTCTAATGAAGCCAGGCATCTGGCCAGTCTGTTGTTTTTCAACCTTCGTTTCCGATATTTAACGGGTCTTTGCATGTTCTCCAGTTTCGATGTTAGACAATTGTGCGCTGAGAGTCGATTTCCCATCAGCAGGAGCTGGGGATATAAATGTCCCCCCAAGCAGTAACTTTCAGGCTTTACATGTTTCCAACATAATGATTTTCTGTGCCAAGCCTTTGAAAATACCTCTTCACTCTTAACAGCGATCTCTTTCTTTGCATTATATGGTCTCCAGGGAGACAGTTGTTTAATCTGCGCGTGATCTTAAACGTGATTCGAGGCTGGCACGAATAAGTTGGTTCTTTGATTGCCCGCCTGATCCCACCCCAGAGTCCCCTGTTGATGACCGTTGATTGAATTATCGTATCGGTCGAGGGCTTGTCCTGTTCACTAAGTGTCTTTTAGTGTTAAATCCTAAATCCTGTATCAGCAAGGAGCCAAAGCTTTAGGTGGTGACATTGTTCCCTTCCAGGTTATGCAAAACCACATAAAAAATGTTTGGACAAGAGCTTCCACAATTCCTTACCATTCAGTATCCTGGCTGGGGCTGATGAGAACTGTAGTCTGAAACATCTGGAGAGCAGACCCCTGCTATCATCATTCCTGCCCTGATGAGTGACACACTACCTCGGACGAAAAACACACTGTGATCTATTTCGCTCAGGTCAGGCGATGGTCCTGATGAAGGCACCACTATATTTGCATTTTAGGCCGATACCTCTCTCCTGTTTCTTGCTTTCATCGCCTAATCGCACAATGTATGCTCTTTTCTTGACACCATATGGGCTTTATTATGAGCACAGTGGTACTGATAAAAACATTAAGTTTCAGAGGACTTCCCAGCAAGAATATCAACTGGAGAAAAATAGAACTAGCCCCCGTGCCAGCCAGACACAGCTAGAGCATTTCCACTGGTACTGTGGCAGTGGTTTTCCTGCAATAGTCGAGAAAATCCACTTATTTTTTTTAAAAAAGAAATGTTTTTCTCTCCATACACAGGTCTAGTCTGATTATTTCATGCATTACATGGGAAAGGGGGCGAGAGGGTGGACATCAGAGTTGCCCACTTTTTCCACCCACTACCAATATACCTTTAGAAATGTTTTCTCTGAATTAAAGGGAAGTGGGCACACTTCCTTCCTGTACGTATAGGAAATAAACTTTACATTTCAAAAAAAACTTCCGGGGTCCTTTTAGAGTTCATATGGGCCTATGCAATATGAAGATATCTTCTGTATGCCGTATCACGGGAGATTAATTTACCTCCAATCCAGTAATGAGGCGGGTGATGAAACAGGCTTTCTTTTGTAGCATGGCCTCCAAAGCTATAATGAGGCCCGTGGCACTTAAAATGGCTTCTATTTTTAAAATGTAACCTAAATGTGAGTTGGGATTGCATACGATATTTAAGACATTACATAGAAAGCACTGCATGAGCGAAAATCCCATTTCATCTCAACTCAGAATAAGGTGATATTTTAAAAATAGGACAAACTACTTGTTTTTTTTACAAATACCACCATACTCATAATGTGTCCCATAGAGACAGAATTGCTGGAGGGGCAATTATGAATGGTGCATATGTTTACTCCTTTTTTTGTAAAACTGGTGTCTTGCCTATAAAGGTTTCTCTTGACCTCTCAAAATTCACCTGGGTCAGGCCTCTATTTGGGAGAGGTATTTGAACCCCTTAGTTGATGGAGATGGTCTCTGTCCCCTGGAACCTTGCAAGGCTGCTTCCATGCCTCCCCTGGGGAAAAGGATCTGACAGAGTGGCCCAGTAGTGTGCTAGTGAGCATTTGTCTTTCCTAACCTGTGGTCAACCCTACTTCCCTCCCCTCATATATCGTCCCGATGAAGAGATTTGTACGTCTGACATCATCATTGTAGTTCCACGTTCAATAACTGGCCGAGGAACCAAGTGCTGGCCCTATCTCCTGCCGCACCACAGGGGCCTGCCACCTCAACACACATTCCAAGAGAAAAACCCACGCAAGCTAGCATAGTATGGCACACAATTCCTACACACCATGTGCAATTCCCTCATACAATGTGTAGGATGGACCGTTGCTAGACTTTCCCCTACCTGTCCACACTCCACGGCACCCGGCAGCAGCTCAGCAGTGCCATCTGATACCTTAAAGCTCTCCAGTAAAATAAAAATACACATAAAATAAATACTTTACCCTGGCCTAGGTAGTAGTATTATGTTCCCTCCTAATCATCATGTTAACGTAGGGCTAACCATTTGGAGTCAAATGCAGGATTAAGTGCTCAGGTTTTTTATCATATTTATACCATCTCTTGTGAATCAAGAGCATGTTCATGGTGCTTGCTTAGTGTTATCCTTTGGAGATTGGTCATTATAGTTCCCTCTTACTGTAATTAGGTCACTCGTTTAGTAGTGCGCAGTGGCTTTGCCGGAGGAACCTTTCTCAAGTTGCACAATTCCCTTGCAGTGCCCTATGCTGTTGCAGGAGTGAATGCCCTTCTAGTTTAGTTGTAGATCACCTTGATGGAAGTTCCCAAGGAGGTCTTTTGAAATGAGTGCACTTGGGGTATGGCCGAGCCATATTTGCATGTGGTCGTTCCTCTGATGGCAAGGCCGGCTAAAAAAACAATGGTCTGGATTGTTGCCCAGAGCAATGCCAAGGGTTATGATTAATTCAAAGCATACCAGGAACCACCCTTCAGTTTTGAGTTATTTTCATGTCAAAACTTTGTTTTTTGTGAGAGTTATTTGTGAGCAGATAGGATCATATTGTTTTAAATAAGTTGATTGTCTTGTCTCTTATTCTGCTTAGTATTTCTTCCTTTTCAATGAAACCATATTCTCTCGTTACTAGAGTTCTTGGAAGGTAGCTCTGCAGCAGAGGCAGTCTGAGCAGTTTTCTTGATGGAGGCTCTAGGACCTGGGAGCTTCATTTCTGACCCCAAATCACTGTTCCTGTTGAAAATTGGGCCACACTTCAACTCAGAGCCGCAACACAGATAGCCTGGACAGCCCAGGCAAGGTCACGGGGTTGCGTAGCCCAACCCGGGTGTTGGATATGCTTGGTTTCTGCCTGGTTCCCACCTGGCTCATGTTCCTGCGACTGCTAGCCTCATATGCCCACATGTGCTATGAAATATAATGTACTCCAGCCTACCGGAATAAGGGCATACTTTCTGAAGAAGACTTTGGGACTCTGAAAAAGGGTCCCACACAGCCATGGGAGGAGATAACTTTCATATTGAACTTGATATTTGCATCTGATTCCTAAGAAGCATGACACGTGTGGAGGCAGTTGCAATTTGATTTGCATCAGTTATTGTTTGCAAAAAAGTATTACATGACTTTTGAATCCTGTAGTAGGTAGCAGGTTGGTTATGTCTGGCAATTTAGGGCACGAATCAACTCAGTATATCACTAACCTGATGGAAACTAGGAGTAGAACTTAGATTGTTGTAGAGTTCACCTCTCACCAAACTTTTCTTCTGAGTAAGAGAGGGGACTGCAAGCTAAGGGGTCTCCCAGCAAATCTTGGTGGCTTGTGGTTCTTGCGTGACTTTTCGTGGTTCATGCACGATTTGGCATGATTTGTATAACTATCACATACTCCCTATGTGATTGGTCAGACTCCTTTGCGCATTCTGGGGGCCTAGAACATTTGGATCATAGTGAGGAGCCGGGTTGCCGCTAGCTCTCGTACTGTGGCTTTGACTTCTATTGCGGTGAAGCATGGCATTTTAATACTTGAAGTGCTACTGTTGTGTAGGAACATTTGTAGGGAACTTGCTGGGTAGCAAGGACTTCTGGCACTTGGAGCGTGCAATTAGCACTGGAGTTACTCAAGTCCTTTAACAAGTGGTGTTTTGCCTGGGTGATCGGAGGCTTGTAGAGTCTGGAGCCTGGCTTTCAATTCTGTAAGCACTCTTCTACTTTATTGAGAGGTAAACAGTCCGGAACGACCAGGACTTGTAAAAATGGGAGCCAGAATGTTAAAATTAAGGGTGTATCGAATAGTAGATTTAAGTATTTGGCCGAATACCGAATAGTTGGACAAGTATTCTGTCGGAACCGTTACCGAGCCGAATAGTTGCTTTTTTAATCAATAAAGCTATGTAAACAAGAAAAACACTTTGTAAAAGTAAAAAACACACTTTTAAATACGTATATACCTTCCTTATTGCATTTCTTTTATTTGTTGTGTACGGAAGAGGTTAGTGTAAACAATGAATGGAATAAATTATCAGAAAATAAACAAGTCAATAACAGCATAATTTGTATTTTTGTGCATTCATATGTGTCGCTTGTTTGGCAGGGCCCAAGTAACTAAGAATAGAGTGTAGGGCAACTCTACTACAACCAGACAGAAAAAACAACCCGCTAGGTAAACAGGCTCAGTGCACCCTTTTTCGAAAAGAACAAGAGATTTATTTTGTATACAAAAATGAAAATGGCGACCGGGTATTATAAGTCCACTGCCGCAGAGTTCACTCTCCCTATCAAAGCGAACTTTGTATCTTTGCTGCACGAGCCCTGCGTGGAAGGTTCTAAGGGCTCCAATTTTGAATTGAACTATCTTGCACTGGCAGAACTACACCCGTTGGTAAGACTATCTGAAACCAGCTATGGTTTATATTTCCTTTTCTTTGAACCACTATTTTCATTCGTTATAAAGACTTCCTAACACATTTTTGTAAAGAGTGAGGGCAAGCACAGGTTTAGACATGGACAGACTATTGTTTTGGGACTTTTAGACATCGACAGCCCATAGAAACATCAATTAAGGGAACCATCCCTTTAGAGTTAGGACCAGTTAGGCATTACACCAACACAGGAACCTTAATAATAAAGGTTTTGAAACTAACTTCTTTGTGTCTGTGTCTCTCTTGATACCATGCCTGTCTCACAAATGTTACTGGACACAAACCTTTGGGATGCTAAAGCCATGCTTTCTACCTGTGGCCGTTACAGCAGATGAGACATTTGAAAGTGTATTTTCGTTAATAGTATTTTTCTTTCTTTTATAGTGGGGTAGGTTTGGTGTGCTTTGGGGCATGGTATACGACACCAGCTACAAATATATAGAGAATTCTGAGTCCGACATGGTTCTCGGCTCACCCTGACGTGAAGGGACAGTGCTGATTTTCAGATCTTCAACTGGCATGAGCATGTTTATATTTACTTGTTTCGTTTGTACATCCATTTGGTGCAATGTATCTGAACTGTAAACTTGTATCACCTCATCTTTATTACACAAATATGCCTCTTTTTTAACTCTCTAATTTTGGGAGGAGTTTTTTTGCTGCCACAGACTGGGGCATTTTGTTTAAACCTATTTTTTGTAAAACTCCCAATTTATTGGATAGGCACATTCATTAGTAACATTTGTCACTTTTACCCAATTCAAAGGGACTCATTTAGGCAACATAAGAAAGTGTGAGGGCAGGAATTGTAACCTATGTTTTGATATTACAAGCACATCTCTGTCGCAGCCACACTTCCCACTGAGCCTTCTTATATACTTTATGACCATAGCATGCAGGCTGAATACAGTTCTTTGCTGCAGGCACACTACCTACTAAGCTATTTTACTCAGGGTTCAGAACTTTCTGGGATCTCTGTAGCAGTTATATTAATCCACTTAAATTTATTACTTGGATTGGAAATTTGTGGGATTGAAAAACTTTCAAATTACTCATACAGGTCCACAGCAAATCAATAAGCCCCTTAAGAAAAAAATATTTTCCAATAGCCACTTTGTAAACTATTGTTCCATCTAAATTTTTTTATACTGTAAAATCCAGGGGAGATCGGAGACATTGGGCCTCATTCCGACTTTGGAGGTAACCACACCGCTATTTGCGGCATGGCTGCCTCCAAAATCGTTCCGACTCCGCCCTGGTCGATGGAGTAATTACCGGCCCATTCCAAGGTTGGAGGGACCGGTAATTCCCCATTCACCAGGGCCCTTCCCCATTCCCATTTGAGCACCGATTGGGCTCAATGGGAATGGGGAAGGCGCTAATAACGGTACTGTAAATTACGGTACCGTTATTAGCACTAAAGTCCCTTTGCGGGTCCCGTCCTTAACGCCTGCTAAAAGCAGGCTTTAAGTGAGGAACTGCAAGGGAACTCGTAGTAGGGCGGTAAGGATTTAACGGCACCGGTCTCGTTACCAGTGACCGTTAACCCTTACCGCCCTAATTGGAATGAGGCCTATTTCATTGCACATTACAAACATTGAGTGTTTTGCTTTAGCTCACCCCTCCCCAGCAAACCACTAGATGAAAGTCTGTGTCCAGCACATGAATGCAGGAACTTTGATTGCGCTTTCACACCTCAAAAAAGTGACAGCAGCATTTGTTTAATGATAGTTTCAAAGGGTTAACATGGCATGCTGACTAGTTCCAGGCACAGTCAAAGCAGTTCTTTATGTATTTTGTAGGGGAAACTATTCGGCTTCGAGTGAAAATTTATTAAGAATTCGACCGAAGATGAATATCTCATTTTCAGCTGGCATTCGGCCGAATACTTACTCGAAGCCGAATTTCAGTACACCCCTATTTAAAATATCATACTTGCTTTTACTGGTACACTCTAGCAATTGGCACACTTGCTAGGTGAATGGGACCTCTTAGAGGTTGGTGCCAAACGTTTAAAAATGTTAAGCACTGTTTTATCATAGTAAATGGAAACCATGTGAGAGGAATGAGGAACTTGTAGAATTTGGAGCCTGTCGCTTTTTATGCCGGGCAATAATAATTTCTCTGAGCTGGGATTGGAGTAGGGGCTCTAACAGCAGTTAGGGATCAGTGCTTACTGAATATAATTTTACCTATTCATTTTGGAACTGTCGTTATTTAGATAATAGGTCATTTGGAAGATACGGATTTGCACTGCTGCACTTTAAAGTGTATGTCAGTTAAATTACTTACACTTAGTTTGAACTAAGTCTGTAAAGTACAAAGTGAGGCATGGCACTAGAATGAATAGATCACAGTGCTGATCATTGGTGAATATGGGGGAGCCTGCTGCCCGTGATAGGGTTCTTAGAAGATGGCGCCCTTCCGTCTCGAAATTGGTTTGGACAGAATATTGTCTCTCCCTTGGTGCCACTCGTCAGTCCACATGATATTTAACTAAAACAGCTCACTTGATGTACCTACATACCATCATTTCACCATATAATTCACTAACTTATCACTTTCTAAATGCTTTCCACTACCATGATGTCCACATTTAAAATATGTCTCACATGGTGCTTTTTTATCTTAAAAGCCTTGTTCAGTACAGACTGATGTATACTGTGTTCTTAATGTGCTCATCAGGCACAATGATGCGTTGGTATACATTTTGAAGCAAACTTGTAATGACTCCATAATGCAATCTCAGTGACACAGTAATGTAAACCATGTCACATTCTAAACCAACATGACACTTATCACTGTTGGTTTCTCCTAAACACTTTCCTTAGGCTTCACTGCTCAGGTGTTTAAACAGTATGCACACAATTGCATAACATCTGTACGAATGCCACAGCCTTGAAAAACACCAAGGAGGGTAAAAACATGTGTTGTCTGAACTGTGTAATAAAATCACCATGATACTTATTGTCAAGACGCTACTGAAATTCTTTCAGAAACGAATGACACTATCCATTAGATATGTTCACTGACCCAGCGCATGTTTGAACTAGGTTCTTATCAAAGTCTGTAAAGTTTTGTTTAGGAATTTAGTGTTATTGATTTTAGTTGTGTCTTAAACTTTTATATATTTTGGTTGAATTATGTTTGATGCCCGTCTTTGCTATGTTGATTAAAAGATAAGTGAGGAAATGCTTCAATGGAAGAAAGAGCTACACAAAATGGAAATTACTCTGAATGCTGTAGATTTTTCTTTTTTTAAAAAAGCTGTTACATTCTTGGAAGAATCTTACAAGCTGTATCTGGGGGGTGCTCCAAGGCCTGAGCTTATCGAAAGGGCAGGACGGTGGTTCATCTGATAATTCTAGCAGCAAGGCAATAGTGGGAAAGAATATGGGCGCTGTTGAAGAAAGTGCCAGGACGACATGAGCAGGGGATCCCCCTAGGCTACCAGTCGACACTGATAATGTTTATGGATTAAGAAGCTGCAATCTGATTCATCAAATTGATAAACAAAAAAAATCCATGAGGCACAATAATGTCCACATTAGTTTAAGTAAATACCCAAGAAAAGCTGTGCTCTAATTCATCCATATTATTAGCCAAAATAAGAATGATTGAATGTGGTAAAGCCATTATCTCAGGAGATTCCAGTTAGAAAATGGGTTGCGGACTGGATGAAGGCCTTCAAGATTTTGCAGAGAATTCTTTTTAGGTATTCCCAGCCCGCGGACTTCTAATAATTCAGCCAGCAGGGGGGCTTCAAATGACTTGCCTTTGATTTGCAATTTGCCCAAAGTATCTTAAATAGAAGACCTTTGTCTGATTATCCCACGGGGAAGTAGTAGAGGGGCACCTATAATTGATTGTTTCCCAAATACAGTAACCATGTGGAGCAAGGTGGATCATTTTGGGAATCCTCCTCAGATTAGGGCTTCACCCCGTGCCACTTCACCCCGTCCAACTCAGTTTAAATACCCATGTAGAAAATAAGAGGACAAACCCTGTGGCATTGAAATTTATGGACATAAGAGAGTCCTTAGTGTCAGATAATGGGAGAAGAAATGAATGGGGGAAAGTTAATCAATCAAATACATTAGAAATAATTATTATGCTAGGGAAGCAGGATATCAGCCGTTTTCTAATACTGCAGACCAAATTGGAGGACATTTTAAAGGCTTTTTGTAGATTCATGGGAAACATGAATTACGGTATTACAGAAACTTTGCACAGTTGCAAGTGTCAATAGCACTAGGGCAAAAGCACTCATGAGTGCAAAAATCATATTCTTTCGATGCATTTTTGAACGATGGCAAATGACTAGGACAAACATTGACCTGGTGTAAACATGCTGTAAAAGATGATGTTGTTTTAACCTAGTGCTAATTGAACTTATACTGGTGAAAAGATTCTGTAGCACCACCTTAAACATTTATTTGAGGCTTAAACTCTGCCCTTTAGATTGTCAACGTGTAGACCTTTTCGGTTGTAGGTCAAAGGATCGACAACCAAAGGGTTCCACTGGAAGATCTTCCCAGATCCTCTGGCACAGTATGGCGTTCGCAATGTCACGCTAGCTTTTATATACCTGGATTGAAGGGGTAATCAATGCAGCACTACTTGTGAACTTTTAAAAGCTTTTCAGCAACTCTTGTTTTAGCTTTTGATACATGGCATAAGAAAATGTTGGTGTCTGGTCAAAGGATCGAATCCAAAGGGTAGAATGGTCAAAGGATCGACACCAAAGGACCGAAAACCAAAGGATCAAATATTTATTTATTTATTTTTTAACTTTTATTTTTGGGCGTGGTCCCCCCTAAACCCTGCTTTTGTGGTAAAAACCACTTTTTTTCACTAAACGAAAACCCCCAAAAAAATATATATTTAAAAAAGAAATTCGATCCTTTGGTTTTCGATCCTTTGGTGTCAATCCTTTGACCATTCGACCCTTTGGATTCGATCCTTTGACCAGACACCAACATTTTCTTATGCCATGTATCAAAAGCTAAAACAAGAGTTGCTGAAAAGCTTTAAAAAGTTCACAAGTAGTGCTGCATTGATTACCCCTTCAATCCAGGTATATAAAAGCTAGCGTGACATTGCGAACGCCATACTGTGCCAGAGGATCTGGGAAGATCTTCCAGTGGAACACTTTGGCAGTTAGTGACAAGTGGTCCTTTTAGCAAACAGCCAGTCAGCAGTAGCGAGGAAAATGCAAGAGCAGATGATCAGTGCAATGTCTCTGGTGATGTACACAGCATGGATGTCTCACGAGATTGGTCTACTCAAGATAGGAAAAACGTTGCACTCACTGAAGGTATAAGTAGGATACAGACTTCAGTAACCCTTTCAGGATCAGGGTCTCAGGGCACACTTGAAAGTCCGGGATTAGATAGAATTCCATTGGGTCTTTTGTGCTCCTTTAGGACTTCTGGACACTCATACTCAGCCAAGTTTTTAGTGTGGTTGTGGAAGAGTCTTATTACCAGAAAAATGTAGTCCTGATTTTGTAAGGAGGGTGACTAAACCCTACCAAATTCTCATAGTATCCTTGTTCATAATTCAGCAAAATTATGTTGAAAAATAGCACATTATTGAACAAGCTCCTAACCTGTATCCTTCCTTTGCTTGAAAAGTATACAATGAACACAGAATTGGGAATGTATATGGCATTCATGTACCTTAGTAAAGGCATGGCACTAGAATGAATAGATCACAGCGCTGATCATTGGTGAATATGGGGGACCCTGCTACCCATGATAGGGTTCTTAGGAAATGGCGCCCTTCCGTCTTGAAATTGGTTTGGACAGAATATTCTCTCTCCCTTGGCACAACTCGTCGGTCCACATGATATTTACCTAAAACGGCTAACTTGGTGTACTTACATACCATCATTGAACCATGCAACTCACTAACATATCACTTTCTAAGTGCTTTCCACTACCATGAACAAGCTCCTAACCTGTATCCTTCCTTTGCTTACAAAGTATTCAATGAAGACAGAATTGGGAATGTATATGGGATTCATGTATCTTAGTAAAGCATTTAACTGTGAATCTCGTGAACATGTACGGAATGTAATGGAGGCTCCCGACTCGCTGCGGAACTGGGATATTGTCTTCCTGAGGGCCAATGTGCTATGGGAAGATACATGAAACCTTTCAGGAGGACAAGAAGACTGTTCTAGGAACATGCTATGGGACCTCTTCTTTTTAATGGGCCTCATTACGACCCAGGCGGTAAGTTACCGCCTGGGCCGTGACTTTACCACCATGGCGTAAACTATGTTTACGCCATGGTGGTTGGCGGATTTACCGCCCCATTCCAACCTTGGCGGGGCGGTAAATCCCCATTTTCCCATTTACCCTTCCCCATTCCCATTTTGCCCCATAGGGCATAATGGGAGTGGGGAAGGCGTTAATTACGCCACCGGAAATTACGGTGGCGTAATTAACTCCATGGTCCCTTAGCGCCATGGATTTTAACACCTGCTAAAAGCAGGTGTTAAGACCTCCATGGCGCTAAGGGACCTCGTACTCAGGCGGTAAGGGTCGGCGCTGTTTACGCCGCCGTAAAACCCTTACCGCCTGAGTTGTAATGAGGCCCAATGTCTACGGAAACGACTCATTCACTGCATTGCTAATCGTGACGACTGATGCACTGCAGTTTGGCGGTCAGTGAGTTCCAGCACAGTTGTAGGCTCATAATGTGGTTCTAATTGCATGCAAGCAAGAGCTCTGCCGTGGCTAATTGATATATGTGTGACCTATATAATTGTCTAGGATTTCCTTGTACATGCAATGAAAAGCAAAGGTGTAGTTGCTGGCCAGAGAGGTGCAAAGAGGGAGCCCTTTTTCCTAGAAGGCACTCAGCAGAGAGGAGCATTCAGTTGTCCAGGCATCTGCTTTATGGAGAGTCTAAGGGATTCACAGCATTTGAATAATCCATCGGGAAAAATGAGGCAAACTTTTGACAGTATTTTTCACTTTTGGAAATAAAATGGGGAAGCAGTTGTTGCAACATATGTCAATCATATGCAAAGCAAAATCGGATGCAGCGAGTCTTCAAGGCTCTAATTTATGGGTCTTTGAATCAATTGCGTACATGGAAAATATTTTTTTTAAAGGGATGCTAAGAGTATCGATCTCAGCACCAAGCTTTTTAATTCATGACGTTGTAGGACTTCCTTATATGTCGGGCTGAGCCAATGAAAAAATCATCCTACTACGGTTGCCTGTTCGGAACATTTAATGAAGAGGGAGAATACCCTATAATGCCTGCCCCTGGTAAGTTAGAAGGCCACCTACCTGGATTCTGACTATGTGTGGATTCCAGGAACTGCCGTTAGCAACCACAGTGGGTGAGTGGCAAGCACAGCCTGGGACAGACCTTAAACGTCCCTGTTGGCGCAGGTGCAATAGAAATACAAGTGCAGTTTGTATTGTTTTGCCTAAAATATGGGGACTTGAGAAAAAATACATTCCTCCCCTACTTCATTTCATTTCATTTTCATTTCATTTCGTCTTTTGTATAGCGCCTTTCACCATAATCATGGTCCCAAAGAGCTGTTGGTAGAACGCCCTCGGATGGACCGAAGTCCAAATTATGGAAGAAAAGGGAGGCGCTATTATGCGTGCGTGCATTTCGGCCATTACATTTATGTGAGGGTGGCCAAGACCCTGCCAGTCACCCGTCTCTGAATGGCGTGTGGATGGACTTAAAACAGGCAAACTATGAACTAAACAGGAGGGGGTTGTGTTTAAGTGGATAGAAAGTTATGTGATTAGCTACGTTTGAATATTTGTGGTGAAAGGCAGCTGCATTCTTATGCCAGACGTGTTGTGCAATAGTGTTTGTGTTATATTTGAGTGCAGGATGTGTGGAAGTGATCCTGTGCCTTCCACTAAGTTGCAAAAGTGCAGCGTTAGAAAGGAAAAATGGGTTAGCTCCAGAAACAACATCTACCTCCTGGATTCCATCTATGTACAAATAGCAGTGCTATGTCTGACATACCATCTAAGTGCAATAAATAAATAAATAAATACTCACCCTCTGAGTGGATCTTAGGCAGGAACATTTCAAATAATGTGGAACCACCTTCTTTGGCTTCTTTTAATCCCAGTAACCTTGAATTGTTGAGCTCTGCCCATCTATCTTTACTGTGCACTGTGAATAAGGGAGCCAATTGGATGCATTGGCGGAGGAGATGGATTGATAATGCCTTTTCAGATTGTATTTTGCATTCCTTTGCTGCTTTTAATTGGCTTTGCATTATGCCATTCCTATTGTGATATTTCTCTGCATTTGTACTTTTATGGGTTGTTGTGACATGCCTGAAAATAAAGCTGAATTGAATTGGTTCACTCAGTTCTGCTTCGGTATTTATAGTTTACATCAATAGGATACGTTTATTGGATCATTCTATGTATCTACCAGTCATGGATCAGTTAGAATAGATGTACACACCCTCCACCGAGAACTCTTGATACCGGAACACACACGCCGCTAATGCCATGTGGCTTCTGCTTTGTTTCTAGTACACCAGGTACCAACTTTTTTCACTTCAAAATTCAAATCCACCTTCGTCCACTCAAGGATGCATAAAATTGACAACATGCATTTGACATTGCCTAACATTTCTGATAAGTACCCCAGCCGTAGACTGATTTAGCGAATCCCTCCTTTACCAACAAAGGAGAAATTGCATTAATGAAGGTCAGATTGACAGCTGCACCCACCAAAGAAATGTTACTTGCGTAACTTGCAAAAATATTGAAATCACTGACATTACCAAAATGTGATTGAGGAGGTCTCGGGTTCTCACACCTCACTGCTTACCCGACCGGCTGCACCATAGTCCATGCCCTTTGATTTCCTGGCAAAGGAGGCCATGCTCCCTCAATATTTAAGGTCCGCGAAAAGCTCATGCGATTCTTGTAAAATCATAAATTCTCTTCTGCTGTAAGCTGTCACAATAAATATTGCTTCTAAAGAAACTGATCTGACAACTCAAACCCAAATACATTTGAACCAGAACAATTCAGGATTTTATCAACGCTGCAGAGTGATTCTAAGCCCAGACCCAGAGAAAGTGATTTCAACTTTCACCTGAGCAACCCATTTAGCCTTTTGAGGTGACATTATTAGTCTGCTTGCAATCCATCACCCTATCGTGCACAATTTCAGTTCTTACGTTGGGTCAGACATTATACAGATTGAGTCAAAACAATCTTGCACTGACAGATTTAATGCTTGATCCACTAGATTAGCCACCCCATGAAGTGATCGCATTTCATTTTGAACTATTACGAAGATCCTCAAAGTAACAAACGTGTTTACTGTCACCTCCACTTGTAACTGGGAAAAATCTGCCCAATTACAAGAGGCAGGATGGTGGTGTTAATCCACATTGTCGGTGTCCCTGGGGATTTTGCCTGAATTACCTTGTGCAGTACTTTGGCTGCAGCAATTCCTACCGTTTCTGGTGGTAATGTGAAGGAAATATCTCTAGACCAGCAATAGAGGCGTCTTATGGTATCGGTTTGGCATTACTACCAAACTAGGGTTCTAGTGATGCGGAAAATGTGGCAGCAATTATGTCACTGTCACTTTTCTGTCCCCCCCTCTATATTCAAACCACAATGTTAAATGTTAATGTTAATGTTAAAGGATATTTGTACCGCGCACTATCACCACCGGAGAATGACTCAACCAGAAACAATTCAGACCTTAGAAATAACTAATGGTGGGAATTAGCATGATGACGTATAAACTCACCACTGAAAGATCCGTACCGTGAACAATGACTTTCACCAACAGACGACGGCCACTCTTGCCTCAATACGGGCAGTCTAGAAAGCAACAAGGTGACTGCCAACTGTGATTCACAACAAAGTGTAAGTATAATAGCAATGCAAAGGTCACTCAGGAAAGCCCAGACCATTTGGCTTCAAACAGATTGAAGTTGTTCATGTATAGAAACATTGATTTAGGGAAACAATTAAAATGAGGAGCCCCACCACTACTGCCAACTTTAGGGAGCATGTGGTGCAGCACTTTTCATGGGTTTTTGCAGAATTGCTGTTTGATATTATTTCTCAGGTAATCAACTCAGACAAAGTGCCTATGTGCGTCATTACATGTTGGCCAGTAGTATACTGGAAAACTGTAATACTGTTTCCAGCACTTGGTCTTTCGGAATTACTGTCAGATTCCAAGTGGCAGAAATGCCAGTAAATCCCCATCGGAGTCCCATAGGACTGCTTGGGGAGATTTGCCGGTATTAGCGGCACCGGTATTACCGGGTAGGTAATACCAGCAGTTTTTTGCCAGTAGGGTGGCTGATATAACTCCAGCTCAGATCTGGAGGATAACCCACCACCCTAACGGAAAACTTGGAGTGTGCCAGTGCGGTAACATGTTGGTATGCAGTAATACCGCCACGTTGTTACCACACCGGCACACTGGTAATGAGGCCCATATGTGTCAATAGGCAATAATAATAACTTTCATGATAATAGCAGTAACCTGTTTCTATGTATAGTGCTTGCTATCATCATGTTTGACGTTTCACAGTACTGTAAACAACAGGTTGTTATAGGTCATCTTGTAATGGTCCTTGGCCTGGTGGTGGTGTACACATAGGAGAATTCTGCACATCTCTTGCACTCAGGAGTGGAGCAAGAACCGTTTAGAGACCCAATCGCTTGAGTGTGACTAGAGAACCTCCTTCGAAGCACCACCTACTATCACAATCACCCATCGTCAAGCCCAGTCCTGGAAGATGACAGTCATGTGCCCAAAGCATGGTGGCCACTACCACTTTCTGTTGTTGCTGGTGGCCCTGACCCCCAGAAACTGCCTTGAAATGGCTGAGGAGTTTGAGTTTAGGGCCCTTTAGGAACATGTATGCAATGGATGGGTTCACAGAATACCTCAGAGTCCAAATAAACGAACCAACTCAGGAAGATGGCAAAGTACTGTTTTAACAATTATCTAAAACAGCGAGTTACAATGAACATCAACGGATGTAGACTCGATTTCAATCTCCAATTTTTTCACAGAACAAGACTTTATACTAAAAACACATCAGAGGTGACGTCATTCTACGTGGCAAATAATGAAAAACCTACTGAAAAACCTACTGGGGGTCGGGATAGGCTTAAGAGGAACATCTAAGTACACATTATATAGGAACTAGGATTGTGATTGCCTGCCCGCTGTCAGATGGACAATGGGACCCATTGCAAGTTTGCCATTGGTGAACTACGGTACCGGTAAACTTGCCGGTACCATAGTTACCTGACCGGCAAACTACGGTTGGACCTGCCGGGCAGAGCGGCACCCGTGAGCACGGTATGTCAGATGCACCGGCACTGTTCATAACCGTGCCGGTGCATCAAGGCTTCCCCATTCCTATTTGAGCCCTATGGGGCTCAAATAGGAATGGGGAAGAATTTTTCCCGGCGCCCAGGAATGGGCAAATACCGGGTCCAGAAAGGCCGTAATGACCCGGTAATTGCCAATTTCTGAGCGCCGGAAAAAATGAAATACCAGCGGCAGCCTCATAATAAGACCCAATATATGCCTACCTCTAAAACATGTACACGGTTTCTCATTGGTCTTCAAACTATGAGGTCCTTCATTATATGAACCTCCACAATAGGTTGGCACATTCGTGCCATGTCTGGAAAATTCAGTTCACTTAGCAGCATGTAAGCCCAAACCCAGGTGCAAGGAGAAGGGGCTAACTCTAGCTTCCCACCCAATTAGCCCAGCATCCCTCATCATCCAAGCCTTCTGCCATGTAGATTGTCTTGAACTTGGCCTTGCAAATGTATTCTTGTCTTCAGAATACATGGGAGTGCGAGCACTCACTATCGTATTTTTTGGACTCCAAGTTGAACGCTATTTTCATCCTTGGCTCACGTGACAGGAAACCAGGATTTAGTCCATTTTGCAGGTTTTAAATCCTCTAAATGAATACAACTTGGCACACTTGGTGGTCTTCCTTTGTACCTTAACAAGGGATGATTCATCCTTCGTACGTTCACTCCTTTCCAGAAGAGATAGCCAACCTTGCCTGCTTCAGTCTTGACTTCAGGCCAGACAACCTCACCATGCAGCTCCACGGTTCAACCTATTCCTGCTGTGACACAATTTTCCCTCTCCTCTTCATTGGTCTTGGCTTACTAAATTCATGATACCGATGTCCAGCTCCTATACAATGGCGTTTCCACCTGCATTCTATTCACTACGTATAGCCAGCTTCTAAGATGACTTAGTCTACTTGCGATTCAGCGTCTGTACAATTATTCAACGGTTGAGTCGCTGTAGCACTTCGTGCACGTGTAATCTTCTTTTTCGTATTTAAAAGTTCACTTGATTCTTTACTTTGTCATTAGTTTCTGTAGGATCCATACATCCTCTTCAGCCCAGATCCTAAGACGTCGTTCATACTCTCTTATGACATCACAGGCTTCTTTCTTTGCTCTTTTTCATATTCCTTCAGGGAGTTCCTCCCTCAGATTGTCGTCTCTTCGGGGATACATTCGATAGGGTTGTTTCAATGGGTATCTTATATATGCTGCGGTATTGGCACAACTGCTGGTGTCAAACATGGCACGATCTCAGGCTTCCAACATATAGGAGCTAGTGGGGCGTGATTTCCTGCAGAGGCTGCTCCTCTACAAGTTGACCTCCTACACCTTTCTCTTCCACGGCTCTTGAAAACCATTGATGGTTACTTGTCTGTCATTCAAAATCATAACTCTTTTTTATGCATCCAGGTCTGCTGTCTCACCTGAAACATTTGATAAAATACTATAAAAAAGTACACCAACAACCTTATTCCACAGAGCACGAATGTGAAAGAAATATAGGCAAAGCAGCATTACCCACTTTTTAAACCTTTTGCACATTTTGCCATGTCCAGAATTCTCTGGCACCACTTGCTTGCAAACTCACCACGTGTTTGTGGTGCCAGAGCACTCAGAGATAACCACTTATTCCCCTGTACATTCTTTCTCTGCAGTTGCATGCCCTGTGTCCAGGTTTCCTGCTCGAGCAGAAATTGCTGCAATCCATGCAAATGCATGGTAGAGGTGAGTGGTGCAATGGTGGCTGCCGATGCCACAATGGCCACCACTATTGTGGATGTCTGACATTACCTCCACATCGTCTTTCCTCCTCCCTGTACTTACCTCTGAGGCCCACCTCCCTCACATGAACCTTTATTCTCTTTCTTAATGGAGGTATAAAACTCAACTTACTCACAATCCCTTTGTTAAAAAAAAGTCCTGTCCTCCAGTCAGGTATCCTTTCTTTCAGGTGTGGTCACTAGGAGCAACTTAGCAGGCCTCCTTGGTATCCCTTCCATGGGGTGGCAGGAATGTCACTGTATGGCATAGCTCCTGCATTCGATGCAGGGAAGGAGGTGCCGTGGAGCACTTCTTGGCGATTTGGACAAGACTGACCTCTCGGTTCATCTGCAGGATGAGAGTACAGGAGGGCGGTGCAGCGGTTCACGGGCCCGGGACGCTAAGGTAAGCGCATAGTAAGCATAGTAAATGTTGTGAGAGCATAGAACGATTACTTGGATACCAGCTTCCATGTCTTCCGGGCAGTTTCCCATTCCTCCGGCATAGTTGGTGCCGCTGATGGTTGGCCAGTGGTGCCACCATGTAGCAGAGAAAATGTATTGGAACAGACATGCCAATCGCTCAGGGTTGCTTGGCAACCTCGAGCATTGTTCTGGTGATTGATTTCTTGGCCGGGGGGGTCACCCATTTGTGAACAGGATTAGTGGAGGCTATTCGACAAGTAGTCAGTGGGCATTTAGGAGGCACAGTCCTGTTGTTATAGATATTGGTTGCCACGTCTTTCTTGGTTTGGCAGTAGTATTGATCTGAATCTCACACAGAGTTGCAGAGGGTTTACAGCTCCCTAGGCACGATGGGGAAACATACGGAGAGAAAGAGACATTTGGGATCTGAGGATTCTTGCAGTTCTAAAATTGAAGTCCAGCAAGAGGAAGTCATCTAAAATGAAAATTGAATTAACATTTTCTCTCTCTCAAAGGGAAATTACGAATATTATGAGGGAAACAATTCAAGAACATGTGTGAAGGAAGAAACGGAGAAGGTCCCCCTCAAGCTCCTCTTCTGGTTGTTGTTGTTGTCGTTGTTGTTGTTGTTGTTCTTCTTCTTCTTCTTCTTCTTCTTCTTCTTCTTCTTCTTCTTCTTCTTCTTCTTCTTCTTCTTCTTCTTCTTCTACTTCTTCTCCAGAAATGGTTTCCTCCCCCTAGTCTGTTATGTCAGTGTCTGAGGACCAGGCTGAGGGGAAATACCTGGATAGAGACGAGGTTGAGGTGGTACTGTCCCAGGTATGGGAAAGCATGGGGTTTTCCAAACCCGTTATCCAGGGAGGATCAGCCGATCTTAAGATCAGGCAGGATGAACATGGGTCTGCCAGTGGTTTCTTATATAAAAGAAAAAAAAATCCTAAATGAGTGGAAAGATCCAGAGCATATTGTTATGCCTAATTTTTTGGTGAAATTATACCATCTCAAGGGCACTGAATATTTTCTTCCAGAAACGGTGGAGGTCGATGACGTCCTGGTCAGTCTGATGGGAAGGTCATACATGGTGGGTGAAGATACAATGGTCTGTGCCCCAGTTGACCGTAGGTCCAATACAGCACTGAAGAAGGTCCGTACAGCTGCCCACCTGCCCCTTAGAGCTAATATGCATTGGTCATATAAGGCTGAGACTGTTCATGGGTTTAAGAAATTTTGCAGAGCCATGGAGGATAGCTCCGAATGTGCACCCATCCTTACAGGGATGCAAAAGCAGGTGGAACTGTTGTTGGATATATCATGGAGGAGTTTGGGGAACAGCCATGGTGTCCAGAGCAGGCAATTCTGCTAGAAGCCATATTCACATAAGGGATTGGAAGAATGAAGGCTCTCAGAAATCCACTGCCTTCAAGATTCTCTTCAAGCAACTCAGGCTGTGCGGGGACTCCTTAGAAGACATACTTCATAAGGACTTCCAGGCAGATAAACCTCAGAAAGATTATTGGGTTGGATCGTCTCGTAAGGGCAATCCTTACTTCAGATGCCAAGAGCTTGCGATGGTTAGTTCTCTGGGGTCCCTGGTTGTACAGGAGAAATTGAGTCAGGAGGATTCTCTCAGATCCTCGGATTGGGGAGAATTGTCACCATAGACTTAGCTCTGAAGAGGTTTACTGGGTTGATCAAAAGCAGGGAATGACTAGTCCAGATGGACAACACCACTATTATGGCTTACGTAAACCACCAAAGGGGCTTAGGGTCTTGGTTCCTGAATGCCCTGGTTAGCGAAAGAGGGTTCTGGGCAGAGGTCTACCTTCTGTCTTTTGAAGCAGCACATGTGAGAGGAGTGGACAATCTTGAGGAACACTGCCTCCGCAGAAAGTTCCCAGTCACTCAGGTGTTGGTCTTGTCATACAGGACCTTCACAGAGATCTGTCTCAGGTTTGAGTGCCGAGTAGTGGATCTCTTTGCCTTCCTTTCCTCTGAAAAGTCTCCCATCTTCTGCTCCAGGTTCCAAGTGCCAGATACCTGGGAGATCGAAGCCTGGAATCTAGAGTAGCCGTAGGTGCTCCACCATGTCTTTCCTCCTATCTCCTGATTCCCAGGGTAATACAGAAGATCAAACATAGCAGGGAAATGTTGATCCTGGTAACCCCATTTTGGCCTTGGAGGGGGTGGCTCTCTTCACTTTGGGCCATGTAGTTACAGGCAGCTTGGAAAACTGAAGCAGGTCAGGGCTTAGGGACGCTGGCAATACAATAGGCAGCCAGGAAATTGAAAGGGAGAGGATGAGGGAAGAGGGCTTTTGAGAACACTACCCTCAACTCTAAGCACTCTTCCACTTTGAAAGTCTATGAGAGGAATTGGGGGATCTTTGTAAAGTGGGGTCAAGAATCAACTTTTTCACCTATTCTCTGTGATATCCCGGATGTGCTAAAATTCAGTCAGGAGAGTTTTGACAAGGATTTGACTCTCTCTACTCTTTGCTCTCAGTGGGCGGCTCTTTGGGCATTCAAAGGATTTCCAGAGGGGAAGCTGGAGGGTATAGCTCTGGTTGGCAGATTCCTTAAGAGTCCAGCCTCTGCTCAACCTCTCGCCTACAGGAGCTTACTTCCTTGGGATCTCTCTTTAGTTCTAATATTTCTCCCAGGACCCCCCCACCACCAGCCTGTTGAACTGATTGAGATTAATAATATCAAACACCTTACCCTCAAAACAGCAGTTTGTGATTGCAAGGTTGGGTAGAATTGGGGCCTTTTTGTGTAGACCCCCCCTTTCATCGAGTCCTTCCTGAGCTGTGTTATTGTGCCATGATCCTAAATTCCATCCTAAAATAGTTTCCACGTTTCACACTTCTCAAGATGTGGTTCACCTCTTAGTTTGTTTCTGAACCCCAAACTCTGGAGGAAGAGTAATGGCATTACATCAACATGAGGAGGATGGTCCTGGGGAATCTCTCTAGAACCAAACACATTCAGAGAGCTGAAACCCTTATGGTGACTTTTGGCCCAGCGGGGGCAGGCAGGAAAGCCTTGGTGGTGTCCATCAACTGCTGAATAAGGACTGTTAGCTCCATGTCTACATGGCAGCTGACCTACCCAGGAAGGACGCCCAGGGAGTTTCACTACAAGAGATATGTAGAGCATCCACATGGGCTGATCAGAACATGTTCAATCATTACTATAGATTGAACATGGCTAACCTTAGGGATGGTTCCTTAGTGGCGGGGTGCTTTCTCGGGGCAAGGTCTGTGTTGGGAGACAACAGCAGCTGGTTTGTTGTGTCTCTTTGGGACCTTTCCAGATTCCTTTACTTGGTATACCTCAGAGGTAAGTACTGAGACGAGGAAGACGGATGCCGATTCGATGCCCTAATTACTTACTGGCAATCTTCATTACTCCTAATACTACTCTTTCTGTTCACAGTACTGATGACACTCCCTTCCTGCCTTCCTGGGTGTGGATGGTCCCATGATCTGGCTTGGTAAATTGGTTAACTAAGGGTGTGTGGACACTAAGGGTGTGTGGATACGTTGGTGGTTTACACCTCCAGTAAGAAAGAGAAAAGGGGTTCACGTGAGGGGGTGCTGGGCCTCAGAGCTAAGTACTGTAATGAGGAAGAGTAGAATTAGGAGTAATGAGGGTTACCCGTATTCAGAGTATGCATGCGTTCATGGCAGAGATCACTGCAGGGTGACTGCATGCATGGTGTGAAGGGTCCGGTAACCTTGGACTCATCTCACCCATTCAGTAAATGAATGATGGCAAAGACACTTCAGAAATGCCAGATGAGCTGGACTGACAGTGGCATGACCAGACTCTTTTGACTGGGGTGGTCGAAGTGGGGCTCTGACTAATGCAGGGGTCGCATGAAGTATGAGCGCGCACACACACATAATGATTATAGTTTAGGATAATGGCGTGGCCCCTCAGGTGGCAAATCAGAATCCAGGGGTAGCACAAGCTGCCCCAGGCCACACGCTGGACACGCCACTTCCGACTGACCTGTCACAGTATCAGCTAGGCTATGTCTGTGGCCACTACGGAAATCAGAATGGCCCTTGTGGGTCACAGTTGCCTAAATACTTGTTGGGGATTTTCTGATACTTGTTTTTCAGACCGCCCTGGCATACCTGTATGCTCTCCCTGTGATGGAGCTGGGCACAAGCGTTACATTTAGGCACACTTCTCTACTTGCAATAACAGGTCTAGGGCACATCCACTCACAGAAAGAGCATGCAAAGGAAAGAAGGGTCGCTGAAAGGTGGAGCGGTGACTCCAGTCCAGGCGTTCAGCATCACTATACTCCTGCCAGAGTCTGCCCTCTCTACTGAGGATGTAAGTCCAGTGTTCCTTCCTATTTAGCTGTCAAGCACCGACCACAATGGGGAGAAATGCCCTAATGGTGCATTTAACACGCGGTTAATGGAGGGGCTGAATGCCTCCTCGCTCGTTTCAGGACCCTGGAGAGGGACCCGCCTCTGATAGCCAGGCTCTTCCTTCACTGACAAAAGAGTTGGCGATTAGTGTCCGGATAACCGGAAAATTAACTTTTATTTTAGCGCGCATATCCATTTTTTTCAGGGAAAATGTTTTTGTGAAAAGCTTTCAACCGAGCCGCGCTGGAATTCAATTAAGAGCATTTGCGTTGTTTATATTGCTTCGTGTGCCTTTGAAAAGGCGGGCGGTTTAGTGGATTAGAGTGCTGGAGTGTCCTGAGTGATTGAAGGCCCTAACTTCCGGTTACACGTGTCTCCGGACGGCCTGCCCTTAAGGATGCATAACAGGATTGCTCGGATCCGGATCTCCGTGCATACATGCCAAACCTCCCGATTTAGGCGGCAGACTAACGAGTTTACAGTCAAAAATGTGGCTATTTTTTTACAGTGTCCTGCCAAAAATATCCCTAACTCCAATGCCGAAATTTCATGCTCCCGATTCGCGTGAGAAAATATCCCTCCCAGGTGTCCGAAAGGTTGGCATGCATGCCCATGGTCCTTCCTGGCATGGCCACTGCTCGCGTTTGACTCTTTTTGCTTTCTAATCAATATCACAACCACCGATTGAAGATCAGGAAGCCATAAAAACACTACTCTTTTGTTTTGTTTTTCACCGAATCGTAGTCTGCAAAGTATAATGTACATCACCAAATTCATAGCATTTCTGTCCCATAACGGCACCAACGCCGGTAAGATGGCACAGGTAGAAACTGTGGGACACTGTAGCATGGCGGATACCAGCATACATGCCAAACCTCCCCAATTAGGGTGGAGACTCCTGAGTTTTCAATTAAAAATAGTGTTATTTTTGTCTGTCTACCACCTAAAATAATTCTATCCCCAAGGCAATCCTATGGAAAAATTACATTCTCCTGTTTCTGTGGTGAAATCTCCCTCTTCGGGCCTCCAAAATATTGGCACGAGAACCCCAGCCAGTTATACACCTACTTGCCTTATCTTCACAACATGAGAAACAGCCTGTAGCCATAAACATTACTGGGAAAACATATTGATCTCGCCAGCAAACCTATTAGAAAATGGTCTAACTTGGACTGAAATCGACACACCGGAAGTGGAATCAAACGATTATGACGGCAAACTGAGGTGGATAGGCAAGACAAAATGCCTGTCCACCTCACCACCAGGCGCATAGTGCCTCAGTTCCAAAGGGCACTCGTTGTTTTTTCTCTTTCCCACTCCTTGTCCCCCTGTTTTTGCCTACCGCTTAACGACTCTCTGGAGTCTCCTACCACCTAACATTACAAATGCATATCCCCAACAGACGACGGTCACAGGCCTTGTCAAGACCACCTAAACACTATTGAGCTATGACGCAGCTCCCCACTTTAGTTCGTTCACGCTCCCACACATCATTGGGTAACATTAACCAAAGCAAATTTAGCAAGGCTCAAGTCGAGGGAACATGCAGGTGGATGGCATCCACCCACGTTTTTCAGAGAGCGGACCCTGTGACGCCTCCTGGGGTTTTTGAGGAATAAAAAATAAAATCCTGCTCTCTTTAATTCGTGTAGTGTGTTTGGCCTTCTCCAAACGATCCGAAACTGGGATCTGAAGCCTGGATTTGAACCAACATAGTTAGGTTTAGGGGCGAGACACTTACCCACAAGACCACATGACAGTCTGTTTTCGAAACCTGTGAAAAATATTTTGGTAGTAACATTATAGAAAACGCTTCTCTCTTGGATTAATTTTCGGATCTTCACAATTAATCTTGGAAGACAGAAATGCGTATTTGTTCTATGCACTTCCTTTGAGTGGGAAAAACGAATTGAATGAAAAGTGTATATTTCATTATAACAGCTGTTTACTGGCTGTGACATCACTTGTCATTATTTATGTTAATGCGTAGTCCCCCGCCACTTTTTTTTAGGACCCATGCCCTCGTGTGTCACATCTCAGATCCGGGGCTCACCCTCCCAGATAACATGTCAGACTCCACCAAACACAGCATTCCAGAACACACAAGACCGAGGTACGAGCGACCTGCAATGATCACCAACACAGGATCTAATTTGCCTCCTCAGCAACCTGACTAACACACTCTCCCTTTCACTTACAGAGCCACGCGCAGCGATGCCAACATCAAATGCCAGACGGATACTCTACAAGACCACATGACTTACTTTGAGGTGGAAACAGGAAGCCAGGGATATAGACAGAAATGCAATGGGGTCTCTTTACTATTGATGTGGCGCGTCGAAGGCCAATGAGTCTCTCCTCATAACACTGCACCCACCAGTGGCGCTGGACGCAGTGGACTACATGTTACATGTTGGATCAGTGGCTCCAGTCGTCAGAGTGTCTCTGGACTAGACTCGTTCTGCTTCTTCTTGTCAAACCGAGAAGAGAAAGTGAAGATTTCATATTTCATTTCCCCTTTCCCCTTTTTTAGCAGCCTACTCCCTTGTATTGATTCATTTTGATCGGCTCCCCTCGCCTCGTACACCCCCCTATGACCTGTGAAGCACTCCTTTGCTTCCCAAAGTTAGGTCTGCACTCAATAAATACACCCTGATAATAATAATAGTAAGGCAGGTCTGGCACTTTCACCTCAAGTCCTTTTCCAGTGTATTCTGAAGCTCCACAGTGCTCATCCCTATCTCCCCTCTTATGTAATATGCTGTGTTCCCATCCTTTGGCTCTTTCTAGGGACTATGACATTGTTTATTTATTTATTTATTTTTACATTTGTATAGCGCACAAACAGCCCATGGGCATCGTGGCGCTGTTACTTGTCGGGAACTTAGTTGCAGGGAGGTACAAAATACTTTTTTTTACATTTGGCATATTTTACATTCGTAGCACATTAATACATATTTTAGATTGGTAGCAAATTAATACAGTCAGCTAGTTGCAGGTACATTGCAGATTTATCAAGAGATGTGGCGAGTAGTCCCGGGGACTGAGGTGTTGATCAGGCGAACAGAGTGGTTTTGATGTCTTTGTGGAAGGCACAAAGCATCATAGGGAGGGCGTTCCAGTATAGGGAGGCAAGGTAGGGGAAACTAGCGCCTCCTGCCCTGGCTCTTTTTACTCTAGGCACAGTACGCATGTTTGCGTAGGGTGTTCTGGTTGGCCTTGTAGATGTGGCAGGGTGGATTCTTTGTGACAGGTAAGCCGGTCAGAGAGGTGGATGCATTTATGGGCAGGAGTCAGGGCTTTGAATATAACCCTCTCCTTTATTGGGAGCCAATGGGCTGATTTTCTAGCGGCCGAGATGTGTTCTCTTTTAGAGATACCTTGGGCTGAACGCAGAGCACTGTTCCGGATTACTTGCATTGCGTTACATGGTAAAATCTACTAGAGAGCATCCCGCACCCAGCCATACAATGCGGCTTCAATACAACCTTCTCCACCCTAGTTAGAAACTTGAATGTTGTTCGTGAGTCGCTCAAGTCAGCGCTGTCCCTCAAGATGCCCACTTCAGACTTCGGCATCGTGAAAGGATTCTCCCCTTACACCATTAGACTTTCAAAATATGGAGTTGGGTGCCTTTATTAATTCCTTCTAGGACTATATCAATCCCTTACATGCTGGACTGCCCTCTTATCTTCTGCGCCACCTCCCGGGGGTTCAGGATGCTGAGGACCAACTGATGTTTGGTCAAAATAAGAGAGACCCTCTCACTCTGCCTCCTTGTTCTCTGGATGCATTGCCTGTGAGGTGTCTTGTGACCCTTGATAATCTCTGCCCTGTTTTTAAGCCCTGAAAATGGCTTGCCCCCTCCATTCGGCTGAGAAAATCACACTGTATACTCCTGGTTGGGATTTAGGATCCTCTAACCAGCATCTTCTGTCAATCCCATGCAGGAATGTCAAGATAAAGGATGAGACAAGGGTCGTGGTGGTGGGTCTGCACCACTGGAAATCCATAGGCTGATCAACCTCCTGATTTTTAATGTTTTTTTTTATTAGATAGTATAGGCAATAGAATTTGTTATCATTAAAGAAAGAAACAAAAATTAAAAAGAAGCAATACTGTAGTGGAGATCAAAACACATAAAACAATTCCATCAGAAACACGTTTGTAAGA
This sequence comes from Ambystoma mexicanum, assembly GCF_040938575.1. Taxonomy (NCBI): domain Eukaryota; kingdom Metazoa; phylum Chordata; class Amphibia; order Caudata; family Ambystomatidae; genus Ambystoma; species Ambystoma mexicanum. The sequence continues at coordinate 126,121,534 of NC_090933.1, read as the reverse complement.
CAATTCCATACTAATTACATGTGAGGCAAAACAGTGAAATCATTTAACATGAGTTAAATGTTCCTGATTTTTTGTAAGGCATTGAAAACTATGTTGTTTAGCTCGTAATCTCCTTCTGCTTTGGGCCCAATTCATGGAAATGTACACAGAAATCCTGCAAGAGCCGCACGCCGAGAAGGACATTGTGCAAGCCTAAACTCAAAATGCGCACCCCATGTATTCATGGAATTCACTGCACAAAGTAACCGTATTCGCAAGTCGCACCCCTGACACGCCCAAATGCAAATCATAAACAGCCACAGCAGCTACCTTTGCATGCTCCCCTGGGTGCAAATGCATGCACCCTTCAAACAGTGTGTGGGGTCCACAGCAAGCAGGCGTGCATCTTGGGGACTCTGTGCAGGGTCCTCCATAACTGTTGCCGGCACCCCCCAACAACATGTGTATGAAAAATTATAACTCTGTAAAATCTCAGAAAATCTGCGTGCAAACCCACGTAAACTGTTTGTGCACCCCGCTACACTGCACATGCGCACCCCTAAGTTAGATGGGAACCACGGTTGTGTACACGCAGCCCTATATCCAACATGAAAACCCACCACCGCGCTGCGATTTCTACACGCAAGTCTACTTATGCCTGCCTTCAGATGGTGTAGAGATCAAGGGATTTGCATGGCCATCACTATGCCAAGAGGCTGTGGGGGTGGTTCCATGAATACGTATCATTTGCCGCAATTATGGGCATGCCAGGGATTGCCACCTTCCCCGCCCTCTGCGCAAGCCATGCCCTCGCTCTGCGTGGTGTTTCCCGCAAGGCGCTCAACGGCACGCAGAGACATGCCGAGCCTGCGCAAACACCAATCAAGCCCTGGAAAAGTCTTGTGCAGTCGATTCCATGAATCAAAGAGCAGGGATCTGCGCGCAGTATGGCACGCAGATCCACGATTTTACACGTAAATAATTCCATGAATCGGGCCCTTTGTGTCTGCTGATGATCACATATAACCAGCGGCAGGCATGTTCCAGGAGCCCAGGAGCAGCAGAATGCAGTGCCACAACACATTTCTTATACCAGGCGCCGCTCAAACACTACCTGCTGATGTGCATAGAACAGCACAGTGTGTGATTTCCAGCTGAGAAGGGATTACGCAATTTAGGATGTAATGGGGAGATTGCAAATGGCAAAGTTGCGAACACCACACATGTGCAGATGTTTTTTCACGTGTATTTATCATTTGGGGGGCTAAGCATTTTTCCCAGAATAACACATACTTTGTTTTTAATGAAGCACCTCGCCAGCATCAGAATAACAGCCCAGTTCACAGGTTGGAAGGTCAGCAATATGTAACAGAGGTGCTGTCTGGGTATGGCCTGTCAGGGTCCATGTACTGAAACTAAAATAGGATTTAGCAGAGGAGAATTCCCTCTACATCACTCATTAAAGAGCGCAAAAGGCTGAATGAGTGGAAATAGCTTCTCTCAGAAACATCACGCAGGCTGTCTTCACCATTTCTAGATCGACACATTGAAGACCATTGGGATGGGTACGACTTAGCTCCAGAAGACAATTCAATTTGTAATGGACGCTCTATCAATGCTGTTATTAATATATTATTATTGACAAGAACCATAATATGAGATGGCATGACATGACTACGAAGAGCAATAACATACTCAACCTTATCTCGCAGATGGACTGTCAGAGCCAATACACCTTTGTGGTTCCATAGTGTCTGCAATCAGGTCACAATTCTTCCGTCCTTTCGAATAAAATGGGAGGTCTCCAAATACCGGCCGCAAAACTCTAGCATGTGGATGGCATAATGGGCCTCATCATGAGTATCCCGCTCTGGTAACAACAGTGCTAGTAAGCCACCGGCACCGTTTTTACCGGACCAACGTACTCCGAGTTCTGCGTGCGGGTGCCTTCCCGCCCGCCGGTTCTGACTTGACGGTAGCACGGTCCTCCCCATTCCCATTGAGTCCAATGGGACTCGAATGGGAATGGGGAGTAATTTTTTCCGGCGCCCGGCATTGGGAAATTACCAGGACCGCCAGCGCTGTAATGCCCCGGTAAGTTCCCAATGCCAAGGGGCGGAAAAAAATTACTCTGGCGGCAGCCATTTTTACCGGCACAGCTACCGCCGGGGTCATAATGAGGCCCAATGTCTTGAACACCTCGCTATTGCAATGGAAAGCATTGTGAGAAATTGTAGCTTTTGGTTATCCCTCAGCCTTCTTCCCTTAACCGGATCTTTATCTTGCATAGTCGTCTGGTGTGTGAACCTTCATAAGGTAGGCCACACCTTAATGGCTGTTTCCTAACACAGCCAAGCCACAGGCGACACTTTCATTCCTGCCGCAAGTGATGGACCGCTACAATAGGGTCGACACTAGAATGTGGACGTCCCTGTCCTCCGGAATGAAGCGGTTACATTGTATGAAAGTGACTGCATTCAACAACAGAAGACCACAGCTGTTGCTGACACTGCGTAATTGGTATTATAATACCCACACTGATCTTTAAATGCTAATGGGAAATTTACGGTTCGGTTTAGCATCTGGACCCTCTCGATCCTTTCATGGTCAATAACTATCGTAGCGTGCTGATAATGGTGCCCATCTATATCATGTAGCCTGATTATTTCAGGGGTCTGCAACCTTTGGCTCTCCAGATGTATTGGACTACAGCTCCCATCAGTCCTAGCCAGCAGAGTCAAAGGTGATCATGAGGGTTATAGTTCAAAATATATGGTGAGCTGCATGTTGCAGGCCCCTAGCACAGGTTGATTAAGACCCCATTAATATTTCACATCATTAACACTCAAAACAATATATTTCAAGCAATGAGAGTTAAAGTCGATTTAGACCTTTCTGTCCCTCCCATACATCTATGTAATTGGCTTAACGGGTATTCCTTCTTTTCAGGGCCTCTCTAATCCCCCATTCATCTGGCACTAGACAGCTCTCCATTAAGCAGCATGTAACTGGTGAAGTCTTTATTTCGTTGGTCCATCAGCCCTGCTCTTTGCGGGCTGAACAGAATGGATGCCAATGATTAATTTGCCTCACCTGCACCAATTCCCTTTTAGTTTTTCTTCTTACAAAGTTATAATTTAATTGATCTTTCGTGCAGTGCTAAATCACCCTTGTCTTGATGCGCTGGTAACAGATGTTTCAATTAGCTAACCCTAATGACACTCATTTTTCCCCCTTGAACGATGAAAGGCTGAGTTGACCTCAACAAACCAAAACATATCGCCTGCAGATCTTTGCAGCCCGAAGACTAACCCAGTGGGCATATGCCTGCATTTTTCTTTCAGCCCATGCACTTGCTGAATAATGGCTAGTGATAAGTCATACAATCTTTGTTTACCTATTCTCCTGCTGTTTTGTTGGCTGAAAATGGTGAATTAAAAATTGATTTATGAAAAAATGGCTAGTTTTCAATACATTTTTGTGGCCGTTTTTGATTACTTATAAGGTCCCTACTAAACATTTTCTTTTCATATTTAGGAAAGGGCATATTGGCTCATTTCTATGCACATGTATGTCATGGCATGGATAATTTAGATTTCTAATGTAAATACCTTCCAGCGGGCAGCCATCCACATGTGTTGGCCCCCGACGTCCTTTAAATGTGTTTGGCCACTGACTCCCAAGATCCCTCGCCCTTGACAATGCTGGCTCGGGCTGATAACATTTGTTGTCCAAAACATCTCAAGGGCCTCAGGTTGCCCAAATGAATCTCCCTTATCAACAACGTTGCAGTTGCACTAATTTACCCTTTGCCCCCCCCCCCCACCCCCGTCTCCTCCGACCTGTCTACGTGCATCCAAGAAACAAACAGCATTGCAACATTCTCCCGGTCAAGGATCTTGCCGTTTGTCTTACCAGTGTGTTCGCGTTGCACTTCTAACATGTGATAAACCAGATTATTATTCTGTTTGAAAAAAGTCTTTCAAACTTGTCTAAGACCCCAACCTCTTTGGTGCAGTAAAATGGAGTCTGGTCATAATCACATGTATCAATGAGTGGCAGTATAGTATGGTGTTAAATTATTGTACTTGAAAAAAATATATATATTTATTTGCTTGACAGTGGATAATTGCATACATATACTGTTGCAACATTAGCATAAGTCATCTAGAAACAGTAGCAGCGGATAATAACAATGCAAGCATTGGTCCAGCGCTTATGCAGCGGTGCCTGAACGCTCAAGGCGTGCGGTTGAAATCAACGTATAGATAGATATATGAGCAGGACAGAAATAGTAATTGGGGCATCTATCATAACACATGCCTGGTGAACTAAGGGGGCTCGTCCATGGAGGGCTTTTTAACAGATAGCTTCAAAAGTATGCCCAAATATCCTTGGGTTTAGACGTCCCCACATTGTGGCAGAATGCAACTCTTCAGGGTCATTCTCCCACGTAACATCAGTGAGCCAGCTATCGACCGACCTCAGGTGGTGATCCGCGGGCCGGTCTAATTCTTAAGTATAGAGTGTTTGCCACCAGGCAACATAAGTTAATAAATCTGCGCTGAATTAGAGGTGCATCATTACGTAAGCTGAACAGGCACAGTTGTGGGGTAGGTTCTAATTCGCCCCCCCTACCCCCTATTGTTTAAGAAGGAATGTAATGAAGGGCAGGCCCAAAGCATGTGAATGTAATTGGCCGCCTCAGCATTTCACCTGGGGCACCGCCCACTCTTGTCTGCATCCATGTGTTTCAATCGTGCCGATGTGTAGTGCAGCCGGTGTAGCACCTTAAAGTCTATAATACAAAATCGCCATCCGTCGTGTGCAAGGTTCATTCCTATATCTGTTCCCTACTTCTGGCGGAGCGAGCACAGGTTGGCAGATATAGCTGTTTGTAATAAAGTATTCAGTGTAGTAGACACTATGTGCCGGCAACCTTGAGAGTTTACTGTGTAGGTGAGTATAGAATCTTCAGTTCAGGTTCTTTGGGGAAATTACGCCATTTTGCCCTGAATGCTGCTGTATTAGTGCAATCTAAATATCAGTGTTAAAATGCGCTAGGGGCTAGATCCTGCAACGACCTGAATGCCCCATCGCTATACATGTCCCAAGTACATTGGAGCGCTCGCCCTGCCCATTAACCAATGCGACTCGGTCCATTCTAGGCGGAAGACTCCTTTATGGTCTGTGTTCAATCCCGCTATTCTTCTGTTTCTGTTACCTCTGCGTTCTTCTGTGACTTCCTCTCTTCATTCGGCGTCTATTCTTTCTTGTGATCTTTGCCTTACTTTTCATTGTCTTTGCCTGGTTTACAAAGCCCTACATGGTTTGGCTTCCTCCTGTCTTTGCTCTCTAGTCTCTCTTTATTCTCCTTTCCGCTCGTTACCTTCTGAATCTCCATTTCTTCTCTCTGTGCCTAAGCCACTTTGTGCTTCTTCTCGTCTCCATTCTGTTTCACTCCTTGATCCTAAAAACTGGAATACTCTTCCACTTTCTATTTGTACTTCTTCTAACGATAACATTTTGCATGCTCTACTAAAAGCTCACCTCCTTCTTCTCATGATTGTCAATTATTGTACCGTCGGTTTTAAAATTTTGAAAAGCGCTTTGGCGAAAGTGCTAAATAAATATGAACAAATGCAAATACAAATCCAAGTCAAGGAAGACACCTCTACACTAAAGAAGCAAAGAATAATTTAAAAAAATCACAAACGTCTATGTCAGGCCTCAATTCTTCATTCTCTCCATAAGTATGCGATTATCATGGAAATAATGTACCTTGTGTCTTTTGCAAAGGTAGCAACTAAGGACCAATTCCTCAACTGATATACTCTGTCAGCTTCATAGACAGTAATGATGCATCCTGGTGCTAACAATAATGAACCATAATGTTTCCAATACATAAGTAGTAACAGTAACTGAAACTGAATGAGTAGAAAGTAACAAATGTACATTCCTTACCATGTATCAAAAGGCCAAAGCCCTATGTCACCAAGGATGTTTTTTGTCAGTGCAGGGCCAGGAGCAAAAAAGTGCGCCAGATATATGCCCAGTGTGAGAAACCTGAAGGTCTCTTGCTAGTCCTTGGGATCTGTCATCCATGTGGATGGGACATAGCCATCACTATTGGATCCAATTCCTGGGGGTGGACCAGTGAGGGAGGATCACCTCGATGAGGGCTCCTCGGCGAGTGGAAGTGGGACACCAACAGGTAGGATGCGGTATCCCCTTCTTATAACACCTTTCCCCCAACCTGCCCCGTAGGATACTCAAACACTCTACCCTCCCCTTTTCCGATGCAAACACTTTTGCACACCATGAGAGATGATGGACAAAAACCAACGCTGTCTACTTGACATGTCCCAAAACCAAGGGTCAGGCAAAGACAGGCAATTGACCAAAATCACACACACCTGATGATCCTTTCCCTTCCCCACAGGGATAAAAGGTGGAGCACAAGAGCACAATGCGAGCAAGTTAGACTGCACGACATGAGAGCTAACTCAGCATGGCAGTTCAAGAGAAGGAGAAAGACGGAGCAAACCGAGAGTGTGACAAAAAGAGAAGCGACCTTGCCCATTCCGACCAAGGCCTGTGAAACTTCTGCAGAAGGAATCGTAAGACCGTGAACAATAACATCGTGTATTGCAGCAGATGTCACCAGTACACGGGACCCTCCTCCGCTGATAAAAGCCGGGTAGAGACGCTTGTCTCTATGGTACCAACCTTGACTTCGTAGAGAAGTAAAGCCAAGCGGCTCATCACAGCTGGTGAGTCTTAGGGGAGAGCCGATAAGAAACCGAACTGTGTTGAAAGAAAGTAGCAAATGGCTAATTGAACTGTGAAAGTACAAAGAACTGTTGATATCAGAAGTTGGAAAACCAGCAACTGAGGAGTCAAGCACCAGGTGGGTTCTCACTCAGGAAACTCTGGGTGATTACCAGATTGTTCAAACTACTGTTGCCAGAAGGCCTTGGGAAAGGCGAGAAAGGGGTCAAATCCTCTGTACAGTCGAAAGTCTTTGACCGACAGAAGATTGTGAAGTTAAGGGAAGGAATCCTGCATCATACAAGTTGATCAAGGAAATGTGCGATTGACAAAGTTGGCAAGAGGGAACCCAAAGGAGGGATGCCGATAAATAGTGGGCGAAGTCTAAAAGTCCCGATATACTGTGTGTTGACAAGAGTGAACCTGGCAGAGGGATGTCCACGGTGAACTGTTGAAAAGGACATTAAGATTTTTGAATGTCTCAGGGGAGATTGGTTTGAGAAGCCGTAGTCAATCCGGCTGAGGGAGGCTAAAAAGCGAGAATGGTACCAAGGGGTGAAAAAACCATTGCCAAGACATAATAAACCTGATGCAGGAAAGCTGGAAAGCTGAAAATTGAGAGGGGTCTGAGTCTGGAAGAGAAGGACCCAGTTGTAAGGAAGCTGCAGTCAAAGAGCAAGCAGAAAAGAACTTTTGTTGAACTTTTTGTTTTGATACGTTGAACCTGTCTGGCCCTCGGAAGCGAGAAGAATTGACTACCGAAGGTCTTGATAACATTCAGAACTTTTTGTGGATCTGAGGCCAGAAGCAGGGGATCCAGGGGTGAAAGGTCATTGCACGCAGTGCATACAGAAAGGGACTTTTGTTTATTGTTTTGAAACACATCAGGTCCTCTGAGGTAAGAAACCGTTTTTTTTTTTTTAGAAAAGAGACTTAACCACTGGAAGCCCTGATTGCTGAGAACGGAACTGTTCGCTCATGCTGGGAAGGCTCAAGCATGTGCTGTGCTACATGAGCCTACCTTGTCCGTGCTTAAAACGTGGGGAAGGAAGAAGCCCGCCTACCGCATCCTGACTTATTATTTGTATACACTTCCTTCTTTCTTATGAAAATGATCCCACACTTCTTTTTGTATTTAGTGTACGGATTGGCAGTAGGTTTTTTAGTATCAGCCCTTTTATTTTACAAGACGCCACTAGGACTGCCTTTATTGTTTGATGGTCGAAGCTTGCTCTCATCTTAGATTTAGGTTTAGATTCGGCATTTTTCCAACCTTCCTATACAGTTTAATAAACACCCTTGAACTGTGATCAATTGTGTCTGTCTTTACTGTTGCCAACATGAGTTCCTTATACCAAAGACAACACAGATTTGTGCACGAATTACCGTGGTGACATCATCACGTGTAGCACAGTGATATCACCATCGGTGCTGCACGTTAAAATAAAATGTTCGTAAAAAGCAAGAATATATTAATATCCCTGATCTAATACAAATAATCACTACTGTATGATAGTCCTAAATACAGAAGTACTCTGTGTGGATATAGCAGGTGTACAGCATAATAATCAACATGTCATAAGGACGCACACGCAACGTCGCTTTAAGCAAAAGCAATTCAAAGAAAAGTAAGACATTATTTATTTCACAAGTACTTATGCTGCATAAGCTGAAGCGTAATACTGGGCCTCAAGGACTGCTCACAGTGGGGTTTCTAAACAGAGAATGTAGTTGTACAGCATAGTGATTAACACGTCATATGAACGTGTGTGCAACGTCTCTCCAAGCAAAGCAATACAAAGAATACATGAAACATAAGAAACCATTTCTTTCACAGGCACTCATGCCGCATACACTGAAGCCTGTTCAAAGTGGCATTTATAAACAGAGAAACCTGTATTTATGATACCAATCACAGTTCACATTTTGATTATGATCATACAAACAGAATTCTGTTGATGCACGATTGATAAACAAGAGGTATGTGAACATAATATCAACCTATGAGCCAATAAACATGCCCCAAGAAAATCTGTGTACACTGTATGGTGTACAACGAATTTCGTTGCTCAGGCTTACACATGAGTATATTGAATCATGATCACAGAAAGTCTCCATCATAAATACGAATATAGAAAGACCAAATTATGAGTGATGCCAAGACATACAATATCCGTTCAAGTTTATCAATAATCTCATCTCACTTATGTATACATGAAATGTAACACTTTGTCATATTCATCATTCATCCCTCTTGGAGAAACCGAAACAAGCCTATCAATCCAGTAGGCCTCTCTCTGTATCAATCTTTTCTGAATGTTCATATTCCTCTTAGTCAATGATATCACTTCTCAAATCTGAAAGTGCATCTGGTTAATATGAGTTCTTTCCGCACAAAGGAGCCTCTCTACTGAAGAGTTCATATCTCTGGTTACAACATTGGATCTATTTTCATTCCATCCTATATTCGCTCATCTTGTGGTTTGACCCACAGGGGCACCTAATGGAGTACGCATTGTTAGATGTATTGCAAGTAGCATATTGTCTCAACAAAACGTGTTCTCCGCTTCTTGGCTGGAACACTTTATCACCTTCCACAATGTTGTTGCAATTAACGCAATGGAGACATGGCAATGTACCTCGTCTGTTTGTTTGACTACACTCGTTTAACCTATTGCTAGTTTTCATCATAAGATCTTTGATATTACTTCTATTCTAGATACTAGACACATATAGGTACTGTACGGAATACATCCCTATTTTTCTTATCACACGACAAGACATTCCAGTGATTTCTGATGATTTGTTTGATGTCTGAGCTTTGCACCAAATATGTTGATACATATACTAAAGACTGGGATGAGAGTGTGATTTTAGTATGCAGTAGCCGTTCTCTGGTTTTTGTAGACGTCCTCGCTTTTGCTGACTCTCTGAATAACCTCTGTAAGAAAAGGTATCATGTGTCTCCTCAAATACATTTGTCCTCATCCCTAACAATCTGCTTCACCCTTAACGAATGGAGGGTTCTGCCTGATCAGATGCCTAGGTACCAGCTCAATGCATTAATCTCAGGTGAAATCAGTGTAATCGTCAAGCCGTCGATAAGTGCCTCAATCACGTCCATTAATTTGTTGTCTTGTACCTGATACAGGATGGAGTAATATTCGTAGAATACCTCATTTATGCCTGCAAGCTTGTATATTGCCTCCACTTTTTTTATTAGGTATAAATGGTATAGAAGTTCCCCCAGACTCAGTTTTAAGCATCGTAGACAAGTGCTTACCCTGGCGGTCTCCCTAACCATAGCAGCGGGCTGCTGTGGGTATTACAATGTATCTGATTTCTCTGTCAGCGTGCTCATAGAAACAATTTAATGCCTGCTTTATATTTCGGCTAATATGGCTCTAGAGGGGCTGTTTACCTATAGTGTTTCCAATCTGTGGAGCTATCTTTCCAGATGGCTTTCAATAAGCCCAGCTCAGTGGACATGGTGAAACCTCTGATGATGAACTTACATGCCTGCCATAGTGTAACCACAGAACCAACCGTACCCAGATTTTGGCAAAAGTATAGTTACATATTGTCACGCACAGTAGTGCAGAACATTAGTCTTGCAGCACCTGGGGCTTAAATGTCCAGTAGCCGGATGGTTGTCCTATTGGTGTGATGGTCATTTTAAGGATCACCAGGGAATGTCCTGTTTACGTGCGAGGGAGGATATCTATCGCCAAGACTTTATATAGAATTGAGGACGAGATTAGGTATAATCCAATTCTGGATGGAATGGGCATACTATGAACAGACAAGTAGTATTTATAGGCATTAGACATGGGTTGTAAAGTTCTCCATGTGTCATTGAGCACCAGAGTGGGAACAAATAGGATATTGAGTGTATACCTCTACCACGGCAGCTTCACCTCAGATTTCAACCGTCTTCCGAGCTGTTGGGATTCCTCGTGTTCGTCTCTCCTGAGAGAAAATTACATTCTTCAGAAAATTATTATTTCTCCAACTTCCTCCATCTGGAGCAACCGACGTCCATGTATACTGTTCCATTTACAACCATGGAGACCTCGGGGCCAAGAAGTCCTTATTTAAGCCTTGTGACACTTGCAGCCTAAAAAATGTGTATGAGGAAGATAGACATACAGAATGTCTTTACTGTCTCTACCCCAATCATTCCACGGACGGATGTGACATCTGCCAGGGTTTTTCACAAAAATCCCTTAAGGACACAAACAGTTGCCTAATCTGTTGTCTCATTGAGGGAGCGTATCTGGCATCGGAAGTGGGGTCGCCACGGAGTGGGAGAGCTACCACTACCTCTGACAGGCCAAACATTCTTTTCCTGTTAAAAAACCACCAGGTAGTGGTGAGGGGTCCCATACTGGGACTAATCACTCAGCCAAGGCCCCGTCGACGAAGGCACCATCGGAAAAACCGAGGGATAAAGGCTCACATCCGTCGACAAAGCCCATGTCCAATCTGTCCAGGAGATCTCCTCCACCGATGGACAAACACAGATCCAAATCAGCTACGAGGACCTCCGCTTTGTCTTCGATGAAAAAGAAGCACTATTCATCATCGGAATCTTGCAGATCCTCCTCCGGGCATGAATCATCAACGAGACACCTGTCGACATCCAAACCATTGTCGAAATCCACTCCGGCAACAACACTGAATGTTAGAGCCCTTTTGACAGCACACATGCAATGGATGGGTTGCAGAACAACTTTGACACCAAATAATCAAACCAACTCGGGAAGATGGCAAAGTATTTTCTGTTTTAATATCAATTGTCTAAAACTGGGAGTTATACCGGACATCAACGGACATCGCACAAGCATTCTCAAAGCATTTCATAAAGAATCAGTCCTTTATACTAATTATTCATCATAAGTGACATCATACTACGTGGCAACTAAGGAAAACCTACACAGGATTGTGATAGGGTCAAGGGAAACATCTAAGTATACTTTCTATAATGGGTTGGGTTGTTATTGGGTCTCTACTGTTAGGAGGACAACTTATGCCCACCTCTAGTGCAAGTCATCCTTCATCATTATTAAGTACACAGAATACTATTGGCTTTCAAACTATAAAGCCCTCGGTTATATAGCCCTCTACAATTGGTTGGCATGCTCATGCCAGTCTGGAACATTCGGTTCACTAGCAGCACGTAAGCTCATACCCACGTCCCAGGTGCCAGGAGGTGGACATGACTTTACCTCCACACCCAATTAGCCCAACATCTCTCATCGCCCATGCCTTTTGCCATGAAGATTGTCTTTGAACCTGGACTTGCAGTATTTTCTCATCTCTGGGAATAGACGGGAGTTTGAGCACGCATTATCATAGTTCTGGGATTGCATGCCCAACTCTATTTCCATCCTTGACTCACATGTCAGGAAACCACAATTTGGCCCATTTTACAGCATTTAATTGCCTTGAAGGAATAAAACTTGGCAATCATGGTGTTCTTTCGTTGTACCTTAACAAGGGATGATTCAGAATCTCCCATTCACTGCCTTCAGGAATAGATAACCAGTCTTGGCTGCTTCAGCCTTGACATTAGACCAGACGGTCCTTCCAGACTCTTCCACAATCTTAGCTAATTCCTTGCTGCAACAACGCTCAGACTTTCCCCACCATGGGTTTGAACTTAATATATTTGTGACACTGATGCCCAGTTTCTATACAATGGTGGCTCCGCCTGCAGTCTATTCACTACTTATATCCAGCTTCTAAGATTTCTTAATCTGCTTGTGTTACTGCATCTGTACATTTACTGAATGTCTTGCATTTTCTGCAGTGCTTCTCACACGTCAATCTTCTTTTCGAACATGATAATTTGCTCGATTCTTTATTCCATCATCAGTTTCTGTAAGGGTCATGCATCTTCTTTGGTTAATCTTCTCTGTCACCAGCTCCTTTTTCGTTCCTCCTCATATTCCTTTGGGGAGTTCCTCCCTCAGATTGTCCTCTCTCCGAGCATACATCTGGTATGGATTTCTCAGTGGATATCTTTTCTCGAATATTCGCCACAGAATGGTCACATCTGCTGGTGTCAAGCATGGCACAATTTCAGGCTCCCACCACATTGGTAGTAGGTGGGCGGGACTTCCTGCACAGGGATGAGGCTGCTCCTCTACAACGGCATTGACGACAACGGCATCAACGACAACAACTTCGTCAGCATCAATGACAACCAAAAAACATAAATCGTCTGCAGAAAAACCTACGCAACCGTCGACCACCATCATGACAAAGACATCGGGATTACCTATGCAGGACAGTATATTGTCTCCCAAAGATATTTTGAAAACCCCAACAGGGGACACGGTAGAGCATGACCGGGCTCCTCTAGGAATGTGTCCTATAGATTACCCAGATATCATGCCAGAAGAAATTTTGCAGCATGAAATCACGTCAGATTTTGAGCCTCTACCACAAGAAAGTCCAGGTGTCACTGACTCCGATCCTGAAGAAGGAACTTCACATCCTTCTATCCAAGGACCATCAAGAGAGGAAGACACACCTCTAGGGATTCAGACACCGACTCTACCATCAACGCCTGCTGGAATGGGCGATATGAAAACACAATACCCCCTTATAAGTGCGCAATTCTTGCTTTCCCTGCAGGATCTTACAACACTACAATCACTTTTGGGGCAGCTTGATGCCAGGCTTCTGCTCCCACAGGCTCAGACAATTTGGGCATACATAGAAGGACAAGTTACACCGCAGTATCAAAGGGACCTAAGCCATCCCTTTAGAGTCCAAGTCAAACTTCCTAGAGGTCAAACACCTCCTAGGCTTCCACCTTCCTGAGGATATAGTCCACGTAGAAGAGAGCAAGAGGAGGGAGAATTGGTTGACACAGACCAGGACACTGGTCCATGGGATACAAGCTCTAACACCTCTTCATCTCCACGCAGAGCAGACACGTGGGACATGGATGATTTTGACCAAGAAGCGCAGGGTAGCCCTACTCAACCTTCGCCTCTAGATGACATTGGGGCTTTTCACTCCATGATGTCTAAAGCATGCCAGGAGTTTGGTTTAATTCTGAAGAGGAAAAGAAGGATTGTTTCCTCTTCGCCCACATGGTTAAATGCAAGAAGGCAGTGTTCTTCATACCCATCCTGGATCAAGTTTGGCAGGAGGGCCTCCGTACTCTTAAGGATCTATTTACAGAACCGGCAGTTAAAAGTAGACTGGATAAGAAGTTTAAAGCACCAGACACAACACCAAAATGCCTCACCTCACAACCCGCTCCAGAGTCAGTGGTATCAGCTGCTGCAAGCCGCAAGGCTCATATGCAGCATAACTGTGCCACTCCCCCAGACAAAGAAAACAGAAAAATTGATGCCTTTGCAAAAAAGGTTCTCGCCATTGGGCAACAACTGTCAAAGCAGCAAATGCTCTTGCAATAAATGCTCGATACGATCGAGAGATGTGGCATCAGCTGGCTCCTATATTGGAACACTTGCCAGAACAGCAGAGGAAGTAAGCCATGATGCTAGTGCGTGAAGGGGAGGAAGCCTCAAATCACAGCATTAATATCACTGTAGACCTTGCTGAAACAGGGTTCAAACAGGTTGGCAATGGGGTAGTCCTCCGACGGCAAGCGTGGTTACGCTGCACCAATTTCCGGCAAGAAGTACAGCACAAAGTCATTGATATGCCATGTTAAGGGGAAAATCTGTTTGGGGACAAGATTGGTGAGGCCCTTAAAGCCATGAAGGCAGATTCGGACACTGCTAGGTCTCTTACAGGCCTGCAGTGCAGGCGGTCCTTTCGCTCCTTTTCGAGGAGCCTCTGGTAATTCAAGATTCTCATCCTCTATAGACAACAAGAACCACAGTAGATCTGGATACTACTCTCAGGGCTACAAGAAAAATTACAAATCCACCAAATCTAGAACAGGGAATATCATCAAGGGCAGCAAAAGTGTGGATGCACCACCTCTCAAAGAGGTAGGCAAAATAAGACACAACAATGACTGCCTCAGGGGAATACAGGTGGGGGGAAATGTGGCTTTCTACCTCAATGAGTGGCAAACAATAACAAAGGACAGGTCGGTTCTAGATGCAATCCAGTACGTCCACTTGTTGAGTTCAAACGCTCACAAATCCCAATACCTTCCTTAAAGGTATTTCTCCTGCACCTTCAGGTTTTACAGGAGGAGGTATGGCAAATGCTAAGAAAACGAGCCATCGAAAGGGTTCCTCCTTCAGCAAGAGGAAAAGGAGTATACTCCAGGTACTTTGTCATCAAAAAACCAGACGGGTAGTGGCGCCTTATCCTGGACTTGCAAAGGCTAAACAAAAACATCGAAAAGTAGAAAAGTTCAAGATGGTAAAACTCCTGGAGGTCATAAAGACCATACAACTCCATGAATATCTGGCAGAGTTAGATCTCAATGATACATACTTACATGTGCCAATACACCCAAAGCAGTACCTCAGATTCGTGGTCGGCGAAAGCCATTACCAGTTTTGGGTACTTCTATTCGGCTTGAAAGCAACACCCAGGATGTTCACAAAGTGCCTGGCACCGGTGGCAACCTTCCTCCGAAAAAAGGGCCACCACATCTATCCGTACTTGGACGACAGGTTGGTTCGGGGATCAACATGTCAACAAGTCTTGTGTTCTCTCAGACAAACAGAACCTTTGCTCCAACAATTGGGATTTGCAATAAATTATTGTTTCCTAAATCTTGCACAGTTCACTCAACAAATGTGGTTTTCCTGGGCACCCAATTCCTCACGGATCAAAGTCTTGTCAGACCCTCATCAGACAGGATGGAAAAATTGATAGTCCTAGCAAACTATTTCACGCCAAACAAGCTAGTGACTGTCCGCACATACATGTCTCTCCTAGGGACCATGTCCTCCTGCATCCCGCAAAATTTCCCATTGCTGCCAGTGCAAAGGTTTATGGCTACCAGATGGTCCCAAATCTGGGGTTCCTGGTCAGACAAAGTTACCATCACTCGGACTTAATCAAGCACACTAAAATGGTGGACATACCATTGCAAGATCGCAAAAGGAATGCCCCTGATGGAACCCAATTACCATTTGACGATTGTGACAGATGCCTACCTGGCGGGCATCCGTCACAATTGTGAGACGGTAATTGGACCCCCGAAGAAGCCATCCTCCACATAAATGTGCTGAAACTGCGGGCAGTACATTGGGCTCTAAAATCTTTCCCCCCACTAATCAAGAATTCGGTGGATCGAGTCCACATGGACAACACATCCACAATGTTTTATCTATGGAAACAAGGCGGAACGTGGTCAAAAACCATGTCCCAAGAAGGGCAGACCATTTGGCATTGGTCCATCCAACACAACATTCTGCTTCAAATCTTCCACCTGGCGGGGATACAGAACAAGCGAGCAGACACCCTCAGCAGGGATTCCTGCAGTCACACAAATGGCAACTGCACAACATCCAGATATCCAAGAATTTCTCAATGTGGGGTCATCCCCTTCTAGACCTTTTCGCCACTCATAACAACAAGCAGTGCAAGAAATTTGCAGGCTGGATCCTACATCCTGACTCTCAAGGGGACGCATTCTCGTTCCCATGGAAAGGCGCATTCGCATATGTGTTTCCCCTATTTTCTTGCATCAGGAAAACGATACAGATGATACGCAAAGGTCACTGCAAAATAATCCTGGTGGCGCCGTACTGGCCCAGGCAGACCTGGTTCTCGGACCTCCTGCAGCTGTCTGTGGACGATCCAATCCATCTAGGATCTCATGCCAATCTTCTATCCCAGAACAACGGGATGATTATTCTTCATCACAATCCAGGCTCTCTCAAATTAACAGTGTGGCTCCTGACCATGCCGAATTTGGCCATTTAAACATCCCTCAGGACTGTCGGCGCATTCTAGCAGCTGTTAGGGTCCCTTCTACTAACGTTTCCTATAACCACAAATATGATATGATAGGTTATTTATAACACGCTTAATACCCAGAGGTTTCTAAGCGCGGACCCGGGGATCGAACCTGTGGTGCTCCGTGTCGTCTTGTTTCCAAGGCGAGCATGCAACCCCTGAGCTATCCTCCTGTTAATGGAAAAGATGCTGTGAATGGTGTGCACAGTGCACACCAGTCCAACCTGCACCCACTGGCCATAAAACCTTCTATAAAGGTACACTTATCAGCAATTTCTAGATTTACAAGAAAAAGATCTTCCCCTCTCCACAGTGACAGACAAATCAAGCACTTCTTAAAAGGGCTTTTTTGTACTTTTCCTCCAAAGAAAAGGATTCCGCCAGTATGGAGCCTGAACCTGGTCCTGACAGGGCTTATGAAGCCCCCATTCGAACCTATGACTAGAACACACATCACATTTCTCACATGGAAGGTGGCTTTCTTAGTAGCCATTACATCCTCTAGACGCGTTTCAGAGCTACAAGCCTTGGTAGTAGACTCTCTGTATCTATGATTTGCGTAAGACAAGTAGATACTCTCCACCAATCCTCATTTCATCCCAAAAGTTCCCTCTGAGTTGCACAAAAATGCAAACATAACTCTGCCTACATTCTTTCAAAACACCACTTCACCAGCAGAGAAAGCCCTCCACTCTCTGGATGTGAAAAGGGCATTGAAATATTATCAAGACCAGACAAAATCTTTTAGATCGACTAAACAGCTGTTTGTCGCCTTTGGCCCATCCAACAAGGGAAAATACATTTCAAAACAGGGCATCGCAAGAGGGATTTCATCTACAATCTCCTTTTGCAGTTCGAAGGTCAATAGGCCGTTGCAAACTTCGCCTAGAGTGCACTCTACAAGGGCCACAGCTGCCTCTACGGCTCTCTGGTCTGGAGTACCCATCAGAGACATTTGCCAGGTGGCAACATGGGCAGTGCCCCACACATTTACCAGGCACTACTCTTTACATCAGCAGCATGCTGAGGGCGTGCAGATGGGACGAGCAGTCCTTCAACGCTGTTCCAGTAAGGTAAGCCCCGCAGCTTCCGTGTTTTTTTGCTTTGTTGTCTACTTGCGTATGTATTGTTCTTGCATTATCACAGAGAATTTGAAAGTATCTAATCTGTGTTTGCCTGGTTATCTCCTCCTAACATGTAAACTGCTATAAAATCTACACACAGCATGTGAATCCACGAAAGATCCAATGCTGGAAAAGGGAGAAGTTTCTTACCTGTAACTCCATTTCTCCAGCGTTGGTATCTTTCATGGATTCACATGCACTCTCCAGCCTACCCCTACAGGCAAACATCCTCTATTAGGGGATATCCTCCAGCTGGAGTGTTTAAAATCAGAGGGGAAGCTGCTGGGGCAGAGCTATACACTACGTCCTATTGGTAGGGACCAAAAGCACCCACAACTACGTCGATGGGACACTCAAGGTGTCAAGTTTATTCCAAAGTAAAATTACTAAGTCAAGCTACCTGGGGATTCCCAGCCTGACCACAGGGAATATTCTCAGCATGTGAATCCATGAAAGATACCAACACTGGAGAAATGGAGTTACAGACAAGAAACTACTTCCCTTTGGCCCAATTTTCACATTCGATCAGGATCTCTGCGTAAGAATGGCATATTCCAGTCATGTTTTCATAGAAGGCCAGGTTGTCAGTGTCAGGGCCATAAGTGTTTATGAGCAACGTCTCTCTGTTTAGGAGCATACCATGAACAATTACATAGCGGTCCTATGGGTCAACCCTTGCGTCAATGAGTGTGAATTGCAGTGATTTATGTACGATGGTCATGACACCCACTGGCTTGCGACAATAGGACGGTTAGTACCTGTGGCTACACCAGGCCCTTGCACACATAACATTAATGGTTGACATAGCATGTGTCTCTTGCAGCAATATAATACTGGCCTTGTGCCTGCTCACATGTGCAAGAAGCTTCCTGGCTGTCACTGGGTTACTTAGTCCCCTTACGTTCCAGCTTAATATTGTTACATCAGGGCGCGCCGTTGTATAACATGATCATATGTTGCAAGATGTATATACAAAATGTTGCATTGCCCACCATACCAGAATCTGCGATAGAACGTAATATATTAACTAGCCAAACAGTTTAAACATTAGCCCTGCATCCCCCCGCTACCAACCCTCCCTCACCACCAACTCAAACTCAGCAGTGTTCACCCAGAATATCCCAACAACAATACAAAACAATTAACAAACCACCAATCTGCCTAAGGGTAGCTCTTGATGCTCCAGCCTGACATCATGCCTGTTGCTCATGGAGGATTTTGTAAATCTAGGAGTCCAGGATGGTGCCCGGTAAGGGTGAAACATTTAAATGCAGCACATTAAATATAGTCAGGTGTCTGACAATGAGGACCAGGTTTGAGTATTGCTCCGACCTACTCAATGGCATCTGCAGCTGTGCTAATGCATTTGTTGATTGCAAAGTTCGGCAGGAGAATATTAGCCTCAATAAATTTGATTGGTTCCTCCGGTAATGTAAAATAGAATGTTTTGCCCTTGTATTGGAACCACAGTTTTGCTGGGACGAGACCTGTCACAAATACGTTTCTTAAGGCTGATGAACATTTTCCACTCTGCCTGCACCGCCGCTGAAACTTTCAGGTAGATGTAGATCCTGTTAGCTTCAAATCTCAGCTCACCTTTCTCACGGGCTTGATGCTAAATCTTGTTGCAATCCCTGTAGCCAAAGATACAAGCCACTATAAGTCTTGGTGCCACTTCTGATCAGATTTCGGTTTAGATGCGATGGCTCGATGAGCAAACTCACCAGTGAATAGTGGCAACAGAGACATGGCCCCCAGCATGTCCAGTATACGTTTCTCCACAAATCTTCTATCTGACCACCGGCCTCTTCACGGACCCGATTATACAGATGTTATTGCAGCGGGATCCTGACTCCAGGTCATCACACATTCGCCATTCCACGTTTCATGTTGCGTGACAACTGTGTGAGGCTTGATTTCATAACTGTCAAGTCATCCTCTTCTGTAGTGATCCTGCTTTCCGCTTCGGCTAGAGTCTAGACAAGATTCTAGTCAGTGATTCTAGCCACCTTCTTGCATAGTGTGTTAATTCTGATGGTAATATCATCTAATTTATTGTTGACTGAGTTAAAGCCGGTTCTCATATTGTTAAAAAGGAGCTGGAAGGCATCTCTAATTCGGGCAGGTATATATTGGTCTCAGTGCTAGCTTCTCCCTGTGGCCTAGCCTTAGGGATTTGACTCGTGAATGCGTCCATTTTCCCCTGCTTCTTGCCACCTCCACTGCCTTTAGTCATGTTACAAGACGTGGAAGCCAGGAAGAAATAAATGGTGTTGTTCAGGGAGGAGGGCCTTGCTTGACTGCAGCAGGCCCTGGGTAGTGTTTGCCACACAGGCCCTCGCCCGTACTCCAGGCAGCACAGCCGACAGAGGAAGACAGGCGACACACCTGGGGGCCGGCCCAAGGGAGGTGAAGATCATCACTCGGTGGACTGCCCGCCACCCGGTCGCTGGCACAAGGCAGGGCGATCAACAGAGCGTCCATGGTCAAGGCACTCCAGACAGCAGTGGTTCAACACCTACTGTGTAATGGCAAGGACGCGTGTGGTAGACCGGTTTGCCGGCTCACTGGGACATGAGGAACACATGTGGTCGACCCAGGTGCAGGCAACGCAGGTGCACGTGGATCTTTGAAGCGACAGGTGCGAGTTGGGCCCAGGTGACCACTGCCACCAGGTAAGGTCCCACCATGTCTCTAACAGCGACAGTCGGTGCACAAGGGTATCCAGTGCTCCTCTGGCAGTCAGGGGTCAGATAATTGAAGCTGGTTTGGGCACAATGGCCCAGGTGAAGGATATGGGCATGCAGCTCAGCTAAGATGTGGCTATCTTGTTTGCTGCGCCGTAGCACTCCCCCAATCACTGTACATTTTTATGCAAGATTTTAAAGTTAATGAACTGTAAACAGACTTTAATTATGCATTATTGCCCGGCCAGCCGGCACATCAATTCACCAAAATAGCAAGGGTGGGGGAAGTAACATCACACACCTGATGACATTACATGAATCAATGCCAAATGACCTTTGACCCTTATGACATCATAGGTAGCTATGTCACGTGACCTTTGGTGGCACCAATGGAAATGACATTGCAGATGTAACAATAACTTCAATAAGGTTAGGGTTTGTGAACTATTTTCTTTTTTTTATGAAAGCAGACAAAATGCTACTTTACTTACATATTATTTTACGATTATAGTGCTGCCTTGATGTGCCATGAGTAAATTCATAATATGATGTAGTGCACCAGCAGATTCTACACAGGGCGGGTACTCTACCTTCCTATGCCGATACAAACAGATATGGCCAGTTACTGCTTTTTAAAAGCAGTTTAGGTCTCACATGACAGATAAAGTCATTAAATGCTGCTCTAGATTCCCAGGTGCTGCCATAATATGCCAGGCGTAGACTCCTGCATGCAGGTAATGCCATGTTGTGCCTGTAAAAGATTCAGGTGTCAAGAAAATGTAGAATATAGAGGGTACAAAGTGCAGCTTTCAAGTTCTGAGAAAGCAGGTCGATAGGAATGTAATGTCTCATGTACTTGTTAAAGTAATAGAGGCTCAGAAATATTGTTGTCCCGATGGTTCGGGCATGTGTTTTTAAGCATTTGTTGATCGATCGTACAAACATTTCCTATGCACCTTACCGTACATTTCCACTTTTGTACACATGCGAAAGCAACAGGGCGCAGCCATTTTGTGATAATCTTATCCGTTGCCGCATCGCCCAAGCAGGACTGCCCTTCATATCCCCCGCCTCTGAGCCTGACATCACCAAACCTAGTGATATTCTCTGCCTTTCTCCTTGACGTTACTGGGTAGCGTAGCCAAACGTGCCCAGTCATCACAAACGTGACTTGACGTAGAACCCGGAAATCAACACACATCGTCTCACAACACAGCGCATCACAATTCAGAATATAAAACTGTACTTTAAAAGCAAACAGCAAGGCTGTACAATGTGTAAAGTACTTTTATTTCACAATAAACGCTCAGAGAACATCCGGCTATTGCCATATTCAATCACATTTTTTTCTTTGCTCTCGATCCGCAAATGTTTATCGTGAGTCACGCGGGGTTCCTTTTGGGTAAACAAGGTGTTCGTTTTGGGTAAAAGAAGTGCTTTGGTCGCACAGTGAATTGCAAGGCTTGTGCATCAACTTGGGACTAGACCACCGTAAAGGATGTTATGTTGCTCCTAATGACTGGTACCGCATAAGGGTATATCGGCCCTTGGCGATCGTCCCAAAGAAGAGTCAAATATATCCAGTTATTGACATGTATCTGCAGCTGCCGGTTGAAAAACCCATAGTTGGTATCTGGAATCGATGACAATCGCAGAATAGCAGGATGTACCTGTTTGGAAAACATAATAGAAATGTGTCTCAGTAGCCGATCTTTATTACAATTTATCATTTTACTTATTAATTCGGCATCAAGTTAAAACTAACGATTAGCACAGACGTGAAACAATGTGAACAATGTGAACAGAGAGAAAACAACGTGGAAAGAACTACACAATTTGCTTCCGAGGATAGTGCTATGGAGTATGTTCAGCTCTAAACGGGATGTGGAAGCTGACGCTACAATTGGAGGTGCACATAGATGGCATTTTAATGAAATATTAGCGTTGAACATGGGGGATCGAGTGGTGGTCTACATGCATCTCGATGCTGGACTGCCCATGTGCCCGGTAGAAAGACCAGTAGACACAAAGGTTGTACTTGCATTTCATTGCATTATGCCACACAGAACAAACAAGTAAAATGTAAACCAGCAATAACAGTCAACTAATGATAAGTTGATGCTTGTTTGTGTATAAAATTGTTGAAAGTCCAACTTACATTATATTCCGCATTTCCATTCTCTTGCCGTAACACAGACCATAATGCATACTCCGTTTGCATCAACGATTTTTCATAAACTAAACTTACATGTTCCTTAGTCCAGTTTTGGAATGGAGAACCTTATCATATCTCACGTTATTACAACCCTCCTTTAATTCAATTCGTTTCGGAATGGTCCCTTTCTCTCAAGCTCAAAAAACAATTGAAACTTATACTGTGTGTGTGATGCGTGGGCTTCCTCAGCTTGCAAGCAAAAATTCAAAGCTGGTGACCTTCACTCAGAATGAAGATACATTCTTAGTTTGCAACATCTTGGCTCACCGCATCCATGAGAAAAGGAATTGTGAAGCACAGGCACAGGAGGAAAAATGTGGGGGCTGTCCTTGCTCGATGTTTGTGCCGCTGCTGAGGGGTAGGGGAAACTTGGCAATGACAGAATGCGCCCTACTCCAAAATTGGAGTCGAGGGTACACAAAATGGAGCCAAAGTGTGTCTAGCAATAGCCCCACCTCTGCTTATGTCATGGCCTCCTTCCCTTATATAGCCTAGGTCTCATCCCTATTTTTGTGGGATGAGCAGTTATTCAGGTATTTGGGCAACTGTATGGTAAGGCAACTGCTGAACCGCAAAGTTTCTTTCACACTGTTATCCATCTGGCCCTCCCACAATCATGAAGGACCCACAGTAGCTCGACGAAACTACGAACTGTGAAAGCACAGCGTTAAATTGTATGGCAATCATAAAAATGGTACTAGTTGAAAAAAAAGAACAAAGAGGATACATTTTAAAAGACAAATTGGATGCTTTATTTGGACACTTCTTAAAAACATTGTTAATAAAAAAAACAGATGGTAATCATGTGTATCTGGATTTGAACTGTTCCACAAGCTCTGCTTTAGGTGGACAGGGCAACTTGGCAATGTTTTGTGGCAATGTAGGTGTACTCGGAACAGAAACGTGCGCAATTCTGTGATTATGCAACTCCAAAACATTCATAATAAGATCTTTCACAAAATCGAATTCCATTTCCTCATATAATGGCTTGACCACCCATTTTTTGCTTCTTTTCGTAAAGGCCATAGTGTAGCGAAGCATCTCAAAGTTTCCTGCAGTCCTCTATTGTTGACGGCCTACATTCTCGTTATGCACTAATACCGCTTGTAATGTCCTAAATTTCATCCCTTCAATGCCGAAATGCAACCTCTTTGGCCTGTACTTTAGGCACATATTGTGGAACACCTCCAAATCTCCCATATGACAGAATTCTATGAGTCCCTTCAGATCTCTTGATAGAGTTTTATCAAACACAATCTTCTCAAGGGCTTTGTATGGAGGTGAAGATGGAATCAACCACTTCTTCTTCCGTTCCTGCTCCGGTGACAAAGGGCCATGTTCACATTGTTGGAAATGTTGGTTTTCTGTCCAAGAGTGAACATTGGAACAGTGGTGCATTAGTGACTGCCATTTTTCTAGTAGAATATCCACAGACCCATCACAAGTTTTGGAGCTCCACCAAAGATGGTTGCTGAAAGACTGGCACCACTGTGAAATACTTTCAGAACCTTTTTTTTCCCTGCAGCTGAGATTTATTTCTTGATGGATTTGGCAACGTGCCATACATCAAATTGATGGTGAATATTTGGAAACTGCTCTCTCCTTGTCTTGGCTATTGAAACGTGTCTATCTGTGGCTATGAGGTTGATTGATATTAGTAGTACTGCATTTTAGAAATAAAATGGAGTCCCACAAATTGACAGAAACTGGACAACTTAATGAAACTAGAGCCACTGAAAAGTAAAGCTGCTGCACACAGTAGATTGCCAGCTGGCAGTTTCCCCAGTATTGGTTGAGTGGACCATGACATTTTTTCATGGAACATTTCACAGGTGGCATGTATTTTGAGGTTACTGCCTTGTGATACACGAGTCACATTCACCAGTAGCTTCCCACATATTTCCCCTCTCACTGAATGCACACATTTCAGCATCTTTATAATCTCCATCAAGCTGCTGTCGAATACTATGTATTTGGCCTCCTTTATTAGACTGTCATCCTGCATTAATGTTGTTTCTGACTGAACTGTGGTTGACAAATCAGCCAAACTGGACATACTGTAGTCGAGATCTTTGTCTAGTTCCTCGGTCAATTGTATTGATGCTTCAGTCACTGTCATTTCAGCGTCTGTTACTTAAACCTGAATCAGAGAAAACATCAATGTCGACTGGTTTGCTTTGCTGGCTTTGCCGGTCACATTAAATGGTCACATTAAATTCATTTTCTGGCCATTGGGCAAATGCATCTCTAGTCTAAACATGCCGCACCTCAATTAATAGTTGCTCCATGGTGAAAGCAGTTTGGCAAGCACCATCTTTCATTTGTGTCGCTCTCTGTGTCTGCAAAGTCTGTACACCATCGGGCAACTAGAAGACAGGTTGGAAAAAGATGATCAATGTAAATCCAGCATACAGTATTAGACAGTTTACATTAAATAAAAAGCATATTATGAAGGCCCCAGCACAAAACACTGGTTAGAAATTGAAATTGTTTATAAATTACCTTATCTTTCTTGATTTTCGTTGAAACCTTCTTTACTGTAACATCAGCAACAGCAAGCTGGTCCATTGACCCGGATCCACGTGCCTCCTCTTCTATATCTGGATCTTGCATGCATCCCTAGAAAAGAGTATCCACTTAAAATAAGTCATTTGTTAAGTCATTTGTATTCAAAATCAAAGTATTCCTTGCACACATGGCTTACACAGATAAACTAGTACATCGTGTACGTCGTTTAGTCAAAATATACATTTGGGATTTCACCTTATTGATGGCTAGTTTACTCGATCAAAGTTGACTGTCCGAAGCACACTATTCTAAATGTTGCACTCAAGCAATTTGCAAAAATTGCTTGTTTCTAATACTGTCACTGTCTAATAGTATCAGATCTAGGACCAACTTTCTATCATCCGAGGGAACTGTCAGTACGCATACCTCTTGCTCTGGATCAACTACAAGGGATGATGTAATTGTAGTCGAAGCTTCATCATCTACCTGTAAAACAGTACTTGTATTAGTATGGTTGAAAACATTTGAAATTTAACACACACAATGTGACAAAGACAATGGTAAATATCTATAAAAAAAACACAAATGAAACATTGTGTAAACGAATGACATGATGTGTAAATATGATAAGATTATCTCATTCGATGGAACTGTCAGTACGCATACATCTGGCACTGGATCAACTACAAGGGATGATGTAATTGTAGTCGAAGCTTCATCATCTACCTGTAAAACAGTACTTGTATTAGTATGGTTGAAAACATTTGAAATTTAACAAACACAATGTGACAAAGACAATGGTACATATCTATAAAAAAAAACACGAATGAAACATTGTGTAAACGAACGACATGATGTGTAAATATGATAAGATTATCTCATTCGATGGAACTGTCAGTACGCATACATCTGGCACTGGATCAACTACAAGGGATGATGTGATTGTGGTCGAAGCTTCATCATCTACCTGTAACACAGTACTTGTATTAGTATGTTTGAAACAATTGAAAGTGAACACACAAATTGTGATGCATACATTGGTACATATCAATAGCAAACCACGAAAAAACGAAACATTGTGTAAACGAATGACACGATATGTAAATATGATCAGATCATCTCAAATTGTTAGAAATTTTGCAAGCCAGTAATTTGCAAAAACTGCTTGTTTTTAATATTGTCACTGTCTAATAGTATCAGATCTAGGACCGACTTTCTTTCATTCGAGGGAACTGTCAGTACGCATACCTCTGGCTCTGGATCAACTGCAAGGGATGATGTAATTGTAGTTGAAGCTTCAGCATCTCCGTGAAACACAGCACTTGTATTACTATGGATGAAATAATTGAAATTGAACACACACATTTTGACACAGACATTGGTACATATCAATAGCAATCCACGAATGAAACATTGTGTAAACGAATGACACGGTACGTAAATATGATCAGATTATCTCAAATTCCATGCATAAAACAATTCTGGAACTGAATAGCTAAGTAGGACTACCTGGTACGCGTTCGAAGTGGTTGTAGACTCCAGGCAAGACATGGATGCTGAATCTTGCTCCTTCATATTCAGTGCATAGTCATGTAGTTGTAAAGGGAAAATATTATTTGATTTAGAAATGCTAATCTTAAAAATTGGCATGTAAGGAGACAGATTCTGAAAACATTATGCTTATTTCAAAGGACACTATAGCATAGTCATCTGTGCCGATGAATCAATTTTCTATGAGGCTTCTAAAACCAAGGACAGATGTTTAGCAAAATGGTCTTTATTTAAAAAGCAATACAATCTTACTTATATGAAAAGTATTATAAGGGACATAAACACCTAAAACACCAATCCGTCCATTTAGTTACCTGTTCACTACCACAAGGGCTACAGCTAAATCCGGAACCGTGACTCACCTGAGGCAGCATGTGAACGAATAGAGTCGGTATTGCATTTGGGAGCAATTTTCGAGTCGTACTGAGTTGATTCTTCTTTGTGTACATGGATGGGTTGTACATATTCTGGGTAAAGTGCAGGCTGCAGATGCGGAATCGATCACCCCTCTTGTCCTCCAAGGCATCTTTGACTCTACTTTCAAGCTCTGCCAGCACATATCTGCAATATCTGACCCATTCTCTTATTCGATCTGCAGTCTTTGGGAATACATACATTGTAGTGCCTTCAGATTTCTGATGGGTCTTAGAAGGGCAACCTAAAATCGCACAAATTTTGCATAAAAACGTGAGAAAGAAGGATTATACCATACATTCCTCTATGCAAGATATGTTTTGGTCACCACAGCAAAACCAGTGTAGCGTGGGCGGCTGTATAAGAGGATAACTTTCATAAATAATTCTTTGATGTGACGAAAATCAGAACATGTTACTTGTCCCTTGAATGTACTATCGTGCATGAAAAGGAAACATGCTTATAATATTGACACGATCCGCTAAGTATGCAATTCAATGCCAATTGACACTGATGACAATTGATATATCTTTAACATAACAAATTAAACGCAAGTCAATGGCCCATGAGACGAATGAACATAACACTACTGGGTACGTTCGCCTGAAATAGATAGAAATTTAGAGATCAAGGAGATATGATTAGGAGACATACCCTTACCTTGACCAACAAACGGTTAGATTCAGCATGCTAGGTAGTTAGTGGCAGAAGAAAAGGGAGATGTTTACAGGTAGCATGACGACGAGCTGAGTCGCAGTGGTCACAGAAGTTCTCAGGTAGCACGACGACGAGCAGATTTGCAGTGGTCACAGAAGTTCTCAGGTATCACGACGACGAGCGGATTCGCAGTCGTCACCGAGGTTCTCAGGTAGCACGTTCACGAGTTGACTTGCAGTGCTCAAAGATGCTCTCATGATAAATATCAAGTGGTTTATAAAGAATTAGAAAAGAGGGTGTGTATGAGAATGAATTACGGCCTGCTTCAGGGGATCCTGCCTGGAGACACAGGGTCTATATAGGCCATGTGTAGAATGGCCGCTGTGCAGAAGATACCTTTGAAGTGTACATGGTGTTTGGTACCTTGGCCATTCCTGCCTCTGCCAGCCCCCTTTGGTAGCGCACATCCACTGGTGCCATCTGCCTTTGATAATGGAGGGGGGATGGATGGGCCTGAGGCGTGCAGGCAAGGGCCGCAACACTGCTGATTGGAGACAGACTTATGTGGATTGCAGGGGCGCGGCCTACTTCAGGGGATCCTACATGGAGACACGGGGTCTGTATAGGCCATGTGCAGAATGGCCCCTGTGCAGAAGACACCTTTGAAGTGTACATGGTGTTTGGCACCTTGGCCATTCCTGCCTCTGCCAGCCCCCTTTGGTAGCGCACATCCACTGCTGCCAACTGCCTTTGATAATGGAGGGGGATGGATGGGCCTAAGAAGTGAGACATGGGCTGGAACACTGCTGAATGGAGACAAATTTGATTCACTGAAAAACTGAAACAACCATTGATAAAAGTTCTGTTGTGCTTTATTTTGTTTCTTAATTTTATGGCACAAATGTGCTACACATTATAAAGTTCAGGTTGCAGCACAGTGAGGGAAAATCCCCTGTATTGGCCGCTGCCACTGGGGAATGTGTCTCTAATGGCACCAATGGCACAGGTGTGTATTACTCATCGAACGCGGTGTCCAAGCCTCCCATGAAGCCACCATGTGTATGAACGATAGGCCACAAGCCTGTACCACCTGTGAAAGAGAAAGATAAAAACTGTTTTTAAATGACCAAGATAAGTGTATTAAACCTTAGTTGCCAATGACAATTCTTGTATCCAATGGCATTGTTGCCAGTGTAAATGCTAATGAGACACTGTGCAATATTGAACGACTATCATACAAATATTACTAGAGAATTGAAATACTAAATTGGTTTGACAATGATATATTGAAGTTACAACAATATAGGAGAAAATCTTGAAATAGTAGTGGCCTAAGTGACATCACAACCATAGTATACTTACTCGTTACTTGGATTCCGAGGGCGAACTGTTGCTGTAACGCTCACCTGATTCCCGTAGAGGCGCCGGTCTTGACTGGGCGTATACCGTATCTTCAAAGGTGATGTGTAACACACGGCTGGCTCTTTGGGCTGGACCTCTGTGCACTGTATGTCTGACTCGAAGGGTAAGATGTCTGCAGATAGAAAATATGGGATTAATGAACTGGGTTATTGAATGTCTCTCTCTTCTTCCCTTTCTCTTCTCCTGTAGAACCCCAAAGGTTAACGCTCTCACCTTAGGTAAGTGAACACTGTGCTCTCCATCTGCATCGGGGCAGGGTGCTGTAACCAGTTTCTTCACTGGATAAGGGGAGCAGGCCTCTTGACTTCAGAGGACTGCTGTCCGTCGTTTACTGCACGAACGGTAAGTTTCTCTAATGTCTTTAAAAGTCTTTAGTAATGATGTCTCTTGTTTTGCCGGTGATGGCGGATGACGGGCTGAAGTGAGTTGAAGATGGAGCCCGTGTGATGAATGGAAGCGCCTGGAAGCACGTAAGTAAGCGCTTGTTGCCTGCTTCACGATGTGCTCTAACTGTCTTTTTATTTTGCAGGTACAAGTTCGGAGCGGCTGCAGGGTGCCGGAATACCCACTGGGTTAGATGTGGAAAGGAGTAATGGCACGTGAGTATTAAAGTTCTCCAATGTCTTTAAACGCACCTTGTTTTGTCTTTCAGATGCGGGATGCAGCGCCGAAGGCCTCCGGAGCGTGCAAAGAGCTGGTAAGCTTTTGTCTTTCAGATGCCGGAATGCAGTGCGAAGACCTCCGGAGCGCACGAAGAGTAGGTAAGCCTTTGTCTTTCAGATGCCGGAATGCAGCGCGAGGCGTTGGTGACAGCCGATGGACCAGGTAAGTGAAGCGCTGTCACTGAAGACCGTAATGCTAACCTGTTCTTTCTTGTCTTTATAGGTGTTGCTGAAGACTGGATTCAGGATGGTAAGCCTTTTTCCTTAGGCCCAGGATCAGATGCAGAAGACACGATGAGCGTTCTGCTGCAGAGGATGCAGAATAACGCAAAGCAAGATTCATCCATCGGGTGTGGTTTAAATAGCCTCCTGTAGTGCTTAGGTGTCTCCTTCCACAGCCACGCCTAGGTAAGAAAAGAGTTCCTGCTTTCCAGAAGAGTTCCAGTGTTCTGAACCTAGGGAGTGGCTCCTGCCCCACCCAACAGGAAAAGTAGTTCCAAACAGAAGAGGATCAGAGGCTCAACTGGCAGGCAAGTAAGCAGCATGGTCTGCTGCAGGTAAGTCCACCCAAGCATTATGAGCCCGGCGCTTCCAGCGCTGGGACTGGGCATATTTATGAGCCTGGTGCCACTGGCGCCAGGACTGGGTCCAAAAGGTCCCAATTGGGACTGGTTGGCACTCGGAACCTGGGTTATGGATCTGCTTCCAAGGGAGTTGGGAAAACCCTGACCTTTTGGAAGCAGAGATCATGACAGTACCCCCCCTCAAGGCCCCTCCCAAACCGGGCTTCTCCGGGGGTTTTGGCTTGTCAGGAAATGTTCGGTGAAATCTTTTGATTAGGCGAGGAGCGTGGACATATTCAGCAGGTTCCCAGGATCTCTCTTGGGGGCCATAGCCTTTCCAGTCAATTAGGTAAAATAGTTTAGATTTGGAGATCTTGGAGTCCAGAATGCTTTTGACTTCAAACTCGAGTTCTCCATCAACTAGGATGGGTTTTGGAGATTTAGTTAGTCGGGTTTGAGGTTGCACGGGTTTTAATAGAGAGACGTGGAAGACCGGATGTATCTTCATGTGCGGGGGCAAGTCCAATTTGACCGCTACTGGGTTTACTATGGTAGTGATGGAATAGGGACCAAGGTATCTTGGGTTGAATGTGCGTGGCCCTTTTAGAGGTAGATATTTGGTGGATAACCAGACTTGATCCCCTACTTGATATTGAGGGGCTTCCTTCCGATGTTGATCTGCTCCTTTCTTGTATTGTTCTTTAGCCCTTTGAAGGTGAGAAACAGCTTCCTTAAAGGCTTGGGTGATTGTAGAATGCAGGTAGTCTACTGCTGGTGTTTCAAGATCTTGGAGGGGATCCAACTCCGAGGTTCGAGGGTGACTGCCGTATAAAAGAAAAAACGGGGTTTTCCCAGTTCCCGAATGGACAGAGTTATTGTAGGCATATTCGGCTATCCAAAGGATGTCTTTCCAAGTTTTTTCAGTTTGTTGCAGCATGCAGCGTAAATACTGTTCCAGAGTTTGATTGGTCCTCTCGGTTTGTCCGTCGGTCTGAGGGTGGTGGCTGGTCGATAGTCTCACATCAATTTGAGCCGACCGACAGCAACTTCACCAAAAATGAGAAATAAATTGACTACCTCGATCCGAAATTAGAACCGAAGGAAAACCGTGCAGTCGGACGATGTTTTCGAGAAATTCTCGGGCCAGAGTTGCTGCTGTTGGCAAGCCTTTGAGCGGAATGAAATGCGCCATCTTGGAGAATAAGTCCACGATTACTAGAATCATATTATATCCGGAGCATGGAGGTAGATCGGTGATGAAGTCCATAGAAAGCGTATGCCAAGGGCGAGGTGGGATGTCAATAGGGCGTAAGAGGCCTGCTGGTCTTTCCTTTTGACTCTTGTTTTGGGCGCATACTCCACAGGATATTATAAAGTCTCTGATATCTTTTTTCCAAGACGGCCACCAGAAGTAGCGCTTGATCTTTTCTGAGGTCTTGGCCATACCGGGATGTCCTTCCATTAAAGAATCGTGATAACAAGAGATTACTTTTTTCTGTAAATCTGTGCTGGGCAGGTATAATCGTTCTTGGAAATACAATAAGTTGTCCTTTACTGCAAAGTCCTTTCCCTGGAGATGCCAATTCTGTATGTCTGCTGGAGTTACAAGTTGCCTGGCTTTATCCTTAACTTCCTCTATGGATTGTGTGGTGATTACACCCAGAATTCTTTGTTCGGGAATGATTGGTACAGGTTTAGGGTTGATCAAGTGTTCTTCCACTCCCATCCGAGAAAGGGCATCAGCTTTACCGTTTTTTGTACCAGGTCGATAGGTAATTATGAAGTCAAACTCGGCAAAGAATAATGCCCAACGGAGTTGTCTAGAGGATTGGGTTTTTGCGGTTTTCAAATATTGCAGGTTTTCGGTGATCCGTAATCACAGTAACGGTGTGTCGGGCCCCCAGCAGATAATGCCGCCAAGCCTTAAAGGCAGACTTGATAGCCAGAAGTACTTTGTCAGTAATCGTGTAATTGATTTCAGGATGCGAGAATTTGCGGGACCAAAATGCCACGGGATGCAACTGATTGGTTACCGGGTCCTTTTGTGATAGAACTGCCCCCATGGCAAGGCTTGAAGCATCAGTTTCCACGATGTAGGGGAGTTCGGGGTGAGGGTGTTTTAAGATTGGTGCAGAGATAAATTTAGTCTTCAAATCCTGGAAAGCTTTTTTCCGCCTCGGTAGACCATTCAAAACGTTTGTTTTTCTTTAACAAGGCAGTGATGGGCTGGACTATTCGAGAAAATTCGGGGATAAACCTGCGGTAAAAGTTAGCGAAGCCTAACATGCTTTGCACACCTTTTACGAAGGATGGTGATGGCCATTTGAGAACTGCATCGACCTTCTTTGAATCCATACGCAATCCGCCAGGTGATAATATGAATCCCAAGAATTCAACTTCAGTCACGTTGAAAACACATTTTTCCAACTTAGCGAAAAGTTTGTGTTGACGCAATCTTTCGAGGACCATTTTCACGTGTTTCCGATGTTCAGATTCCGATGAAGAATAAACGAGGATGTCGTCAATGTAAACAACAACACACACATCTATGAGCTCTCTGAGGACATCGTTCATAAAATATTGAAAGGCGGCCGGGGCATTGCAAAGTCCGAAGGGCATGACCTGATATTCAAATAGCCCATATTTGGTGCGGAAGGCCGTCTTCCATTCATCGCCCTCTTTTACTTGTACCAAGTGGTAGGCTCCTCTAAGATCCAGCTTTGTATATATGCATGCTTCTCCTTGGTCCAGGAGTTCAGGGATCAAAGGTAACGGATATCTATTCTTGACGGTGATCTGGTTCAGGGAGCGATAATCTATACAAGTTCTAAAGTCTCCTTCCTTTTTTGGAACGAAGAACAAAGCTGAAGAAGCAGGGGACTTGGAAGGACGAATAAACCCATTTGCCAGGTATTGATCCAGGTATTGTCGAAGGTGAAGGTTCTCAGGCTCGGTGAGGGCATAAATTCTACTACAAGGAGGAGTAGATCCAGGTATCAGGTCTATCTGGCAGTCATAAGACCTATGAGGAGGTAGAGAGTTAGCCTGGTCCTTCCGGAAAACATCTTGGTATTCTAGGTATTCGGGAGGTAACTGGGGAGTCTCTGAAGAAATTGCTGCCAGTGCAACACCAGGTGGAGGGTGACAAGTAGAGACACATTCTGGAAACTGGACTGTTCTTGCTCACCAATCGATCAGAGGATTGTGTTTCTCTAACCAAGGTATTCCTAGAATAATCTGAAACTGAGGAGCCTTGATCACATCGAACACGATCTTCTCATGGTGTCCATCTTGACTTACTAGCGTCACTTCTTGAGTGGTATGCGTTACTGGTCCGGAGGCTATCTCCGTTCCATCCACCGTAGTAATGACGTCCTTTACAGCCTTGGGACAAAGAGTTAGATTCATCCTCAAAACCATTTCATGATCCACATAATTGCCGATGGCACCGCTGTCGACGTAAGCTTCAATTGCATGTAATCGATCCGGATTATCAGGGCTAATGAGGACCATAGGTATCACGAAATGCGAGGTCACGGAACTGGTTTTCACGCTCGGCAAGAGGACCTCTATTCTTGTCGGGCGAGGTCGTTTCCCTGCTCAGAGTTTGTAACTTTGGTAACTGCAGCTCCTACTGCCTTCTTGGCAGGTTTCACCGGACAGTCTCGAAGAAAGTGCCCTGAGTTTCCGCAATAGAGGCATAATTGCAACTGTTTTCTCCTTTCCCGCTCCTTTTGTGTTAGAGGACCTTTCAGGCCCCCTATTTGCATGGGTTCCCCGGAGTCTACTCCTTTGGAAGGAGTTGGCGGTTTGGAAAATACTCGAGCATCAAACTTGGAACGATCGGCCTTCCTGTTCTGCAGTCTGTGATCTATTTGAACGACTAAGTCTATATAGTCCGAACAATCTTGTGGGGGATTCACTACTTGGGCTAACACATCTTTGAGCTCTCCACGTAGACCTCTATAAAACAGCGTAATCCTTTTGTCCTCAGGCCATTGAGTTTCCACTATCAGTCTGTTGAAAGACGCAATATAAGCCAAAAGGTCTTGATTACCTTGTCGCAAGGAAAGAAGCTCATTGTCCAAGGCCTGCCCCTGTGAATGTCTTGCGAACAGTTTTTCCATACTGAGCTGAAAAGCTTGAAAATCATGGAGGACCGGATCATCTTGATTTACTAGAGGGATCGACCAGTCTGCCGCATTGCCACTAAGGTACGAAAGCACGAAAGCTACTTTAGCTTGATCAGTTGGAAAGGCTGCTGGCCGGCATAAGAAATGCAACCGGCACTGATTGATAAATACTGCAAACCTCTTTGGGTCACCAGAAAATCGTTCGGGCGGAGCCAGAGGTACATTCCCAGGTAGGTTGATCTGCACTGGATTCATAGAGGATGTAGAAGGAAGATTTCCCCCAGATGCGGGTAACGGGGTCTGTCCGGCTTGTGACTGTAGCAATTGTCTAGCGAGATCTTCTGTTCGCTCCTTGGAAATAATCAGTTCCCTTCTTAGAGCGTTCGTTTCCTGACGGGCTGCATGCACTTCTGCCCTTAGTTCCCCAAGTAACTGGGCTAGCTGGTCGGTATCCGAGGTTTCCATAGCGCCTGGACGGGAGTTTTGCGGTAGGCTTTGCGTTCTGTAACGCTCACCTGATTCCCGTAGAGGCGCCGGTCTTGACTGGGCGTATACCGTATCTTCAAAGGTGATGTGTAACACACGGCTGGCTCTTTGGGCTGGACCTCTGTGCACTGTATGTCTGACTCGAAGGGTAAGATGTCTGCAGATAGAAAATATGGGATTAATGAACTGGGTTATTGAATGTCTCTCTCTTCTTCCCTTTCTCTTCTCCTGTAGAACCCCAAAGGTTAACGCTCTCACCTTAGGTAAGTGAACGCCGTGCTCTCCATCTGCCTCGGGGCAGGGTGCTGTAACCAGTTTCTTCACTGGATAAGGGGAGCAGGCCTCTGCACGAACGGTAAGTTTCTCTAATGTCTTTAAAAGTCTTTAGTAATGATGTCTCTTGTTTTGCAGGGTTCCGGCGATGGCGGATGACGGGCTGAAGTGAGTTGAAGATGGAGCCCGTGTGATGAATGGAAGCGCCTGGAAGCACGTAAGTAAGCGCTTGTTGCCTGCTTCACGATGTGCTCTAACTGTCTTTTTATTTTGCAGGTACATGTTCGGAGCGGCTGCAGGGTGCCGGAATACCCACTGGGTTAGATGTGGAAAGGAGTAATGGCACGTGAGTATCAAAGTTCTCCAATGTCTTTAAACGCACCTTGTTTTGTCTTTCAGATGCGGGATGCAGCGCCGAAGGCCTCCGGAGCGTGCGAAGAGCTGGTAAGCTTTTGTCTTTCAGATGCCGGAATGCAGTGCGAAGACCTCCGGAGCGCACGAAGAGTAGGTAAGCCTTTGTCTTTCAGATGCCGGAATGCAGCGCGAGGCGTTGGTGACAGCCGATGGACCAGGTAAGTGAAGCGCTGTCACTGAAGACCGTAATGCTAACCTGTTCTTTCTTGTCTTTATAGGTGTTGCTGAAGACTGGATTCAGGATGGTAAGCCTTTTTCCTTAGGCCCAGGATCAGATGCAGAAGACACGATGAGCGTTCTGCTGCAGAGGATGCAGAATAACGCAAAGCAAGATTCATCCATCGGGTGTGGTTTAAATAGCCTCCTGTAGTGCTTAGGTGTCTCCTTCCACAGCCACGCCTAGGTAAGAAAAGAGTTCCTGCTTTCCAGAAGAGTTCCAGTGTTCTGAACCTAGGGAGTGGCTCCTGCCCCACCCAACAGGAAAAGTAGTTCCAAACAGAAGAGGATCAGAGGCTCAACTGGCAGGCAAGTAAGCAGCATGGTCTGCTGCAGGTAAGTCCACCCAAGCATTATGAGCCCGGCGCTTCCAGCGCTGGGACTGGGCATATTTATGAGCCTGGTGCCACTGGCGCCAGGACTGGGTCCAAAAGGTCCCAATTGGGACTGGTTGGCACTCGGAACCTGGGTTATGGATCTGCTTCCAAGGGAGTTGGGAAAACCCTGACCTTTTGGAAGCAGAGATCATGACAGTTGCGTGAAGTTTGTGCATAAGCACCATCATAATCCTCAACACGGACCGTGTGAGGCAGGCTGCCCTGAAGTCTGGCAGCTCGGTAACGCATTGCGGCCGTGGATCGCCTTGCGATATCTAGGAGAAGCATCCAGAGTTTTCTCGGCAGCAGCAGTTCTCCTCCTCGGTTGGCATTAGCACGCACCGATTGCAGGTACACCAGATGGAAACGCTGTCCATGCGACTAGGACCAGGCTCTTCATCTGTTTGATCTTCCTCCCAACTTTCGTCCAAAGCCCCATCATTTCCGCATCTTTCTCTTTTGAATAATTCCGCCTCAGAATACTCTGGCTCGTACTGTAGGGCTGTATTGTTGCCATTGTGGGGGAAACAAACGAAAATTATTTATAGTAATGGTACTGGTATCTGTTCGCACGGGCTACAAGCAACGAAGGTAGCTGACCAGAGCACACACACACGAGGCACAGAATACTCAAAGAAATTCAGTGAGAGGAATGGAAAGGAAAATCTGATGTCTGTTGTGAAGCGATCTGTTTATACTTATTAAGGAAAGAGGAGTCCTGCCATTTCCATGGCAACACATCATTAGCTGAGGCGCAGAGAATGTTGACACGAGGCGTGCTTTGGCATTGTGAAATGTGTGGTACGCGTCTGGTGATGTCAGGCTCAGGGGCGGGGATATGATTTAGTGCTGCAAGTGCAGTCCGGCTTGGGTGATGAGGCAACGGATAAGATTATCACAAAGTGGCCATGCCCTGTTGCTTGATTTCGCATGTGTACAAAAGTGGAAAACTACGGTAAGGTGCATAGGAAATGTTTGTATGATCGATCAACGTATGCTTGAAAACACCATCGGGACAATAATATTTGTGAGCGCACTATTCCTTTACCGCCATATCTAAGGTACCGCCTCCAATGCGCCTGCTCAGCTATCACATTAGAAGTGCAGGTTTTTCCTTCTCTTGTAAAGCCTGTCTCACCTGTCCAGTTGCTGTGGTCACATGCTAAGCGCAGTCTCAATTACACCCTTAACGACAGCCAAGGCTAGTACATGCGTCAGATTGATAAGAGCAGGCTGTTATAATTTCCCGATTTAATGGCACAACATTTGTTGAACGGTTGAGTCTGCCCTGCCGAGTTTTGAACTTTGAACTTGAAAAGGGCCAGCTGGACCCAGGCTAGGGTTAACCCCTTCAGCTGACCACTATCATAACAATATGCAGTGAGGAGCCACCAGAAATAATACGATGGGGCCCCACATGTCCAGATGGCACCAACATATACTATGCACACCCTCCAATTCCCCACACTAATACATTAGCAAAACTAGCAAGTCCCCTTTCACTATTTTGCAAATAACAGACTATCTGTAGATTTTGCCAGGGAACACATACTTCAGTTTATAGTTCAACTTAATCCCAGGCTTTGATGTTTAATGAACATTGTTGGGCCTGTTTTTATTAAAAGCGAATGGAACATCTGAACGCTGAACTTTAGCTGCTCTCTGTCACAATGAAAACAAGAACAAATAAATCCTCCGCCCAACGTTCCACAAAAGTAGAAAAGCAGTAGCAGTGGAACAAGAAAAAAAGGACTGCAAAAAGTCAGCAGCCTGAGTCAGATCTGATAAGGAGGAAGTCTGGCCAGCACTGAGTGAATGTTACCTTCAGGAGTGTGCCAGCCGCTTCTGCAGTGCTGCCTCCTTAAACAGCCTCATGCTTCGGGGGCTGGTCACTCTTTACATGAGAGCCCTGCCGGCCTACTGTCCTTTGCACACCTTGGGGTCGCAAGGGCAATGTCAGCAGTGGCGGACTGGCCTGTAGGGAACTCTAGAGATTTCCCGGTATCCCTACGCACCCTGGGCCTCTTTTGTCTGGTATTTCCAAATTTTCCCTTAGGAAAAGGGTTAGGTTTGCTGAAAATGTGTATTATGGGCCCACGTTGAAAATGATTTCCAGGGCTTCTTTTTTTGGGTATACACGCATTTCGTCGACCACTTTTTCATCGTGGGACTTTTCATTGGCGACCCTTTCATCGCCAACATTATTTTTTTCAAAAATGTTTTAGGGGGGGGGCGTTTGTGCGGGTTGGGGTATGATTATTTAAGTAATGGGAGGTTTGAGGGGGCGCAGCCCCCCCATAAATAAAAAAATAAAAAATGTTGGCGATGAAAGGGTCGGCGATGAAAAGTCCCACCATGAAAAAGTGGTCGACGAAATAACATAGAACCCGTTTTTCATTTCCCAGTCCACCCCTAAATGCCAGCGATAGCAAAGGAAAAGGCCGGGGGATCAGCCACTACTCCTGGCAACACCTAAATGACGTTCCTGCCTACACTGGGGAGCAATGACAGGCATTAGGTGATCAGAAGTATTGCTAAGGAAACCGCCTCCCTGCATTGTCCCATGCCAGGGGTGGTCCTGATTTTAGAACCTGCCTCGGCCCCGGCAGCGGACAGGTTCAAAACCAACTGCCACGTGCTACATTAGCAAGGGAATGCAGCCCTGTGCAGAGAGGAAGAAGCGGGGGAAATCCATGTAAGGAGATGGAAGACCTGTTCAACAGCATCTGACCAGAGGCCGGGGGAGAAGGGAAAGGCAGACGGGGTAGGGGACCAAAGACTGCGTGGTGGAGGAGGGGAAATGTAGAAAACTTTGGGGGTGGCCAGCATTGGTCAAAGTGCACAAAAAGAAGTAGTGGAACTATGTTCCCTGCTGGCTTGCCCAGCTCCCCACAAACCCCATCGGCACGCGCAATCCAAACCCCCAAACAAACACACCTGCTGTTCAAGGGAATGTTCAGTGCAGTGCCCTGAAGTGCAAGTTACAACTTCTTCCTACACTTTTATTTTAAAACGAAACCATTCCTGAAAGTTTATTTTTCAAATAAAAGTATAGGAACCGTAGAACGTTAAAAAAACAAATTAGAGGGGCACCGCTAACCACTGCTCCCACCCACTTAAACAGCTGGTGGCCAGCTATGGGAAGGGTGCAATGCTGGGCACAATTCGAGAGAAGCGACCGGAATGGTGCCTTCTTCATTAGCTGCGATGCTCTCAACATTCTCAAAATGGTGCCAACCTTCCTTCATTTCCATGCAGTGACGTCAGACTCTTTCCGTTCATTTTCATTGTATTGAAGGATTCCTGCAGTGCAAGGTTTGGAAATGTCTTCTAATTCAATGTAAATGTGATCCTATCAGGTTGTTTAATTTTACTAACCTAAGCACATTAAAGGACACATTAATTAAAGTTCAAACCCAACAGTTGTATGATCCATGCCCACGTACCTTCCAACGTTTTGATCCTTTTTGGAACTGGGGTTGCCATCTTTGAAGCAAAAACCAGACTCGAAGCCCTCCCCACACAGCGGAAGCCCCTCCCTTTCACACACCCTTTAAAAAAAACTGTAGTGTAATAGCAAGAGAAGAGATGAAAATCATGCTTGCAGATATGTTTTAGTGTACCTACATCTGTTTTTTTAATAGCAACCTGCATTTAAATAGCAATCAACATTATTACAATAAATAATTAGGTAAGGCTGAAATTATATTTCTCAAAATTATATACCCTACATTTTTTCACTTAGAAAATATAAAAAGCTTAGCTGGTTCTGACAAAATCGGATTAAGTGTCAAGCTATTGAGATTTTAACAAGAGGCGCATTAACCCACTTAATCATTTTGCCAGATTATTTAATTTCTGAAAATGTTATTGGTTTTAAAAAACAACTGTAAAAACATTCCTATAAGAATTGGTTTAGGTCTGAAAGCCAGTGAGTCCTTGGAATAGCTCTGTGGGTTAAGAACCTGCTGCAGAGCTCTAGCTTCAGGTGTCACATAAATCACTGCAGCGGGCACAGTAACCCACCAAGTCAACATTCCAAAAGAATCTCCCTAGGGGAAAAGATGAGAGTGCTTCTTTCACCATTCTATAAAGCACACCCCAATTACAGAATGGTCTGTGGCAATTTGTAAGAAACTTTGCATTATTGCCCAACCAAATGAATTTGATATGAACACAAAGGTTTAAAACCTGGTGTGGGCACATCCAGCATTAAGATTGCTCCTCCGAAACCCTATCAACTTTGTAGAGGCAGAGGCCAGGAAAAGAAATCCAGCCAGCAAACATTTTCCACGGAATTGTATTTGTTTTGTCACATGGTTGAACTGAGTTTACTGACTTGCAACTGACTCCCAGTTCCTCCTAGTCTTTCACAGATGCTGACTGTTATCACATCGCCCTATATTATCTTTGTCGTTGCACTTGTTAAGCATATCATACACCAATGTTATAGATATCAGAAAGAGAGGTAGTGGTGGACTGGAAAGAGAAGGAGCAGTGGGCCAGCCAGAGCAAGGGAACAAGGTGCAGATTGGGAGATAAGATGGGGAACAGCATGATAGACTGGGAGAAAAGTTGCAAGATGGAGAAGCAGGGAGAAGTTCTGAAGGTCGGTAGATAGCAGGAGGCAATGGAGAGGTGTGAGTAGAGAGCAGGATTGGGAGTGTAGCAGGGACTAAGGAGTGTGATTTGCGGCTTGGCTGTGTGACAGCAAGTAAGAAGGCACATGATTGGCAGAGTGAGTGGCTTGGGAGTGTACATTATGATGGGGAATTCTTGAGTGTGAGGTGTGTTGGTGAGTGGTGGGCGTGGCAGTGCTTTGAGGGATTGGAGAACATAGAAGGGAAATATTTGCACCATTACAAATGATAACGATCGGTTAAGTTATTAATATAAAATAGGCTTGTATAATAAATCATAAAAGTAGAGCAAAACAAAGACTGTTCAGTCAAGTCAAGGACATCTGGGACTCTATTAACTTGATAGCAGAAAGTACATACAAAAAGTAGAAATAATGACAGTCTGACTGTTTTGCAGCTGTTCTCTAGCACCCTTCCGTCAATAACAAATGTGAAGCAAAATTGCTGCAACAAAAACACATTTGTGGTAAATGTTTGTTTTTTTATGTCATAAAATGTTAAATTTCATGCTGAAAAATCCTGGAGGGTCTGAATAATGAAGTTTAATGTTTCCTAATGGAAATGCAGATATACAAATAGGTTTGAAGGTTAATGTGGGCTGGGAGGCCAATAATTGTGTAATTGATTAGCTAGATAGAGCTAAAAAAGGGGGATCCATTCCAAAAAAAGCTTTAAGCATAGAGAAGTGGTCCCATAACATGCCTGATACCTGCCATCTAGCCCTGGCTATTTATACAACTTGAGCTTTAATTCTGGGACTTGTACTTCAGTTTTTCCCAAATGTGTGTACTACAAAGCAAATGCAGAATGGCAAATGCAGAACCGGACAACCACCTCTCTGCACAGCAATCCACACGTACTTCACCACATTGTAACAACAGACTAACAACATTTAACAAAGCACAACAGCACATGGGAGTTCGCACAGACCCATAAACCATGCTTAAGCTCAGCGAACGGTGCAAACCGAACTGAAGCTGCCAACACGACATCACAATTTCTCTCTTTCCTATTACCAACTACAACCTACTAACCCTTCACCACCCCACTGTTTTTTTCACAATCTCCTTTTCAGATCCACCAGAGTGCCTGGGGACCACTTTGGTGGTGACGGTGCGCGGTACAAATACCTTTAACTTTAACATTAACATTGGCTAACAAACCAACACTGAGCACTAGTCAGCTTCTTTCACATCACTGCCTGTCAGTGTCAGTGAGGTGTGGGTGGTTCATCCAGTGTGAAGTGTTTCCCTGCATTCTGGTATTCATTTGCTCTTCATTCACCATTGTAAGTGACAGAATGCAAAAAAGGAGGCAAGCCTGAATGCCATATTCACAAGTGACACTGTGATAACTTAATGTGTCTGAAGTCTGCTCTGGGTTGATTGCATTATTAATAAAAATTGGTTGCTTTTTTCATTTTTGAAAACAGGCATCCAGCACATTGTTGTGCATAGAGCGCCAGGGGACCACTCCGGTGGTGATAGTGTGTGGTACAAATATCCTTTAACATTAAGATTAACATTAACATAGGAGTAAATAAAATTTGCAGTTTTTCAAAAAAGGGATTTCCTTTTGCTTTCAAACAAGCAGGCAACTTTGTCAATTTCTTTACATAAACAGTTTATCTTTTCTTTCACAAATACACCAAATATCTAGTGAGGTCGGATATCTGGAGTTTGCTTTAGAATGCATATCCGCCATCAGAATTAACAGCCCTAACATTAGCACTTTGCATGCAGAGCTGGACTTTTGCACATGAAAGAGTCAACTTGTGACCATGACCCATTTTCAATTAATTTCAAGCCATTATCTGACAAAGAATATAGTGGTCGAAG
The DNA here is from genome assembly GCF_040938575.1 of Ambystoma mexicanum. Lineage (NCBI taxonomy): Eukaryota > Metazoa > Chordata > Amphibia > Caudata > Ambystomatidae > Ambystoma > Ambystoma mexicanum. The sequence goes on along the minus strand of NC_090933.1, from coordinate 126,078,692 downwards.
TGTACGAAAAGAAGTAGTGGAATTATGTTCCCTGCTGACCTGCCCCCGCTGTCCACAAGCCCCATCATTTCGCCCCCTTCCACACACAATCCAAACCCCCACACAAACACACCTGCTATTTATGGGAATGTGCAGTGCACTGAAGTGCAAGCATCAACTTCTTCCTACACTTTTATTTTAAAACTAAACCATTCCAGAACGGTTTCTTTTAAAATAAAAGTATAGGAACAGTGAAGCTTAAAAATAAAAAGTATGGGAGCACTGCTAGCGACCACTCCCGCCCACTTCGACCTCTAGATGCAAATCACAACCTCAAGGAAAACACCACACAATTCCTATGCAATTGATAGCCTGGCAGAGTGACACACACCTTAAAACCCCAAAGGCCGCTTCGGCTGCTCTGCCCCAGGCTGTACCTGGCTTCTGAGTCTTTCTTTGAATTGTGACTGACCCACAGGAGAGATAAAAGCGGACAACCAGCACAGATCTAAAACTACAGTCAGTCTGGTATAAATCCGGATGGGTGGCAACTCTATTTGGAACACTTGGAAGAGAATCCATATTTTGAATAGCAGTGGAAGCTGAACTACACTCTAAACCAATTAAAGAGTGTCCCACCATGCAAGACTATGGCAATCACACTTGCATCAGGGGCGGACATGGCCGGTACCCGCCTGCCAGCCGGAGCCTAGGCAGGTGGGAGCAAAGCGGGCATGGTGCGAATGGTTCCATATATATATATTTTTTTTTACAGAAGTTGGGCTGTTCCTGTATTGTGCAAGCCCATTCTCCTGTAATAAAAAATATAAACAAGAGGGCCGCTGCTGGATTTGGTCCCTTTTCTATTTCTATGGTGGCCATGGGTGGGAGGAGCACGTCGACCGGAACACAAAGCTCTGGTCAAGCAGGTAAGTGGGGCAGGAGTGAGGGAAGGGGTGGGGAAATGGTATGGTATGTTTTTGTGGGTGGAGAGGGTCGGAATGTGGGGAGGCAACAGAGAAAGGTTACCTGTTGCCTCCCCACAATCAAGATGGTGCCACGCAGGGAAGGGCCTCAGTTGGCTGTAAAGAGCAGGCGGTACACAGTGTATTCTCGCCCCCACCCTTCCAGCCACGTGATGGGCTGGGCGCCCTTGCCCGGGTGCAAATGAGGTATATCGATGAGGCCCTCTGATAATCTGATAACAAGGGTCAAAATGAATTGCAGCAGCATTGTTGTGGCACTGTTTTGTCAATGAATTTGCTGTTACATATGTACAGCTAATGCTATTCTCGCAATAAACTACAATCAATCTCTAACTATTGTACCATAAAATCTATGCATAACTACAGTGCTTTATTTCTTTTATAATCAGGACTGGTGTTTATGTTAACTTTTTTTTGGTGAATTAAAAAATGTGCATATATTTTGTTGGGGAGAAGAGGTTAGGAGCGTGAAAATGGGAAAGAAGATCGAGGATTAATTTACTCTACTTAACCTTCCATAACACTCATCATACAGCAACACACACCCACAGAAGTCACCAAGATTCTGTGAGGCAGCCTTAGCTCTCCTTTTGGTAGCGTTGGTCAAGCTCAATGCTTATCCACAGCGGAACCACCGGGCCTTGAAACAAACAACCACCACAATGTAAAATAGTAAAGACCTAATGAACTTCACTTGCAAACGAAAGTTTTGCCAACCTAGTGGATACTAAAATACTGTTAAGTTTACAGAATGCCCCAAAATCTTATGAACAATATCCGCTGAAATGAATTGTTTCATTTTGTTTCTTATGCATGCTTATTTTGGAAATAGTAAAAACCTGGTCCCGCATCCCCACTCCTCTCACTCTCTTGTCTTAAGCCCTCTGAGAATCCATTCATGCCTTAAGCGGTCGTGTCTGGAATCCAATGCTATTGTGAAATAAGTTAATCGATGCTATAGTGTGGCTATTCAAGAGAACAGTTGGGTGCAGAGGCTATAGATAGAGCACTATGCAAACCTCCTGCATTGGCTTCTTTCTGTTCCCTAGCATGGTTCTAGAACTATGCCTACACGACTTTATTAGTCAGAGATGTCGCAGTCTGCAGGATAGATCATCTCCGACATAATCCGTAGCAGAAAAAAAATAAGAAATAAATAAGAAATGAAAGAAAAGAAGCGGCAAGATCAGACGCAGCCTGTCTCTGACCTCTCTCCTCTTAGCGAATGTCAAATTGCCCGGGCTGCTCTTGACACATGAAGCAAAATTGAAACATAAATAAACTGCAAGAGCGGGGACAGGGAAATGGATGGGTCGCAATGACTTCACAGACACAGAATCAAATCGCTCGCCTTTTTAATAAAAGATGGGAGAGCAGCAGGGCCCTGTTCTGATGATTGAAGCTGACTCATGGAAACCCGCCCGACATTTGTGCCTATGATGGGGAGTTAAACTGTCCGTCCAGGCGAAATGAATCCCTCCCGGAAGCTCAGTGTTCCTAACCCGGGCATACATCACCGCTGGCTGCTTCAGTGCCAATGCCAACTCTTGGCAATCGGTCCGAAAGCCTTCCAAAGCCATATAATGAGCCACATTGTATATTATTTACCTAAATCTCTGCAGTGTAACTGGTAAAACGATCTGGCGAATTATGCAGTTGATTTAAAAATAAGCAGCCTAACAACTTGAATATTTGTATACATGTGCCGGCTACACGTTATATCTGTTTCTGGGTCTGGCTGAAGAGAGCTTTAGGTCTCAGCTAGTGCCATTATATGAGAAACAAGCATTGGCAACGCCAAAAGTTTGTGTTTTTGTGTAGGCAAGAGAAAGACACTTGCCACACACTGCGGTAGTGCTGTTAGCTGCCCCTTGATGGTAGCAGGTGCAAAATGGTGCGAACACCTAGGCATCTAGTAGCAGTGTCTAGAAGATGACCAATACTTATACACAAGCCAAAACTGTTGGCTTTGCCAATGCGTGTTTTGACTGGACTTCAGTGAAGGACACGAAGAGTGCTTATAAATCGAGTGGCTGAAGGCAGACCTGGTAAGACATGTATATTACATCCGTAGCGCTTTGCAACCCCTATTAAGTTAGTAACTTTTGGACAACTGCTTGAAAAAACAGTGACAGGCACTTTGAGTGCAAAGTTTGATGGTAAAGTTTGATTAAAGCGAGCTCAAAGAGTTCCCATGAGGAGGTGTTTTGAGCGGGGAGGGGCAGGAGCTGGATGGAAATGGCCGTAGGGATTAGCATGGCCATGGGCAGTCAATGGGTGGTCAAATAACCAAACAACACCTAAAAGCTGTGTGTCCCTCCTCCTACGCCATTTCTCCCCATCTTTACTCTAATGCAATAGTTTTGGCTTAATAGCCCAAACTAAAAATGAAGAAAAGCAACACCCTTACGAAAGGGATTCTGGAGCACAAAACAGCATTCGTCTGATACCATCAAAAGGTGCACGCATAGTCATTGGTTCTTCTGTGCCCCTCTCTTCCTTGAAGAAGTCTGCTTGGCAGGTTTGGAGGGTGGAAGGAAGAAGCCAGCCATGGGCCTGACCAATCTCAGGCCCTGTCTCCTGTATATCACCTTCTCTGACTGAATCTGCACCTCTGTGGTCACCCAATTCCTAGTGCTCATACCACCAGAGCCCCCCAAAACGGGAGTCTGTGTGTGTGGGGTTATTGGCAGGGTAGGGAGGACTGCAGGGTGGTCTTCATCTATACTGAATGGAACTAAGGGAATCCTGCAACTGTCAGCCTTATGGATGACATCTGCCGTGAAGGGGTCAGAGCGCATTCTGGGACATGGGACTTATTAAGCCAGCCAGAACTCTACATTCCCTCAAGAATGTATTCTGGAAAATGTACTGTTGTGAAGGAGGCAGTGGCTTTCTGGGACTCCATGGGGCCTGCGCGCTTGATGCTGGCAGAACACCTAGTCTGTAAACTACAGGGCCCTGGGGGCATCTGTACTGATTAGGGAAGATTGTATTCCTGACAATCAACCTTCTCCGAGACCATCAGACCAGAGCAATGCAAACAGCATTCGTGGAATTGTGGACTTCGTGTGATGGCCTGCGTGGTAAGTGTGGAAGTGTGCATACTGGGACATTCAGCCCTGTGTGGGGAATCTATGCAGCAACTGAAAGCACTCTGGGAAATGTAGTCTTATAGGCCCTTTTTCATGAGGGAGGCAGTGTGCATTCTGGGACATGTAATCCTCTAAACGTCTATCCACTGGGGGAGCCAGAGTACATTTGTAACGACATCTATTCAATGGCCTGTGCCCAAGGGGTGAGAGACATCCCACTCTCGAGCTCCAGAGGGGAAATCAGTGATACCAAAGAACACATTCCTGTGTGAAGATTGCCCTTGAGAAATACATGTATTGAAAATAGATGTGCACATTGTTGTATCAGTTTTGCAGGACACATGTAGCTGGCTCAATATGTGGAATGTTTGTGGTGGCCTAAAAGGAACATTAAGGTTAATGCCTTGATTATTAGGCGGTGTGCTTGAAATGTGTTCATGTGTGATGCAAACAATGCATTCATGTTTATCCGTGATGTGGCTTTGACCACTAGTTCTACCGTAGAATGCCTCTTAGTGCTTTGGGATGTGGTGCTGGAGAGTTCTGAGGGGAAGAGCGAGTGTGCAAGTGAGTGACCGCCTCCTCTCCCGCGCAGACTATCCAATTACATTCGAGTGTTTCTTAACCTCAAGAACCCATTGCCTCCTCACCGTTGGATTTCTCACAGCACTGCAGACGATTGCCTGAGAGTCTGTGCTTTGAAACCTTAAAGGGTGAGCAGAACCGCACAGGATTTCAGCTACTCAGGGGCTAGCTAAGTGAATCCATCTTTGAGCAGCTCTAGTGGACATTGGACGACCCCAAAGTTCAGCGCCAGAGTCCATAGAAGCAAGCATCCTGCAGATCTGTGATGCACACTCAGTGTAAGCGGTGCCACCCTCACAAGCGATCATTGTGGACAGGAAGAGCTGCGGATTTCTGCCTTCCTCGCTTAGCCTCAAACTCTAGCCCCGGTCGCCTGAGCGAACTGAGACCTGGCAAACCAACCAGCGTTATTATGGAGCACTCCTATGGTCTTTGGTAGTCTGCCCACAGTCGAACAGGAGTTTCTACTTCCCACTGCCCACTTGCAATCTAGGCTTTCCTACAATGTATGATACTAAGAACATTGTTATACATCCTGGCCCTAATCAGGGATCGTAGCACCACCTGTATTGGTAGTGACTGGTAATAATACAATAGCAAATGAGACTAACAATAAATGTTGTTATTAAATGAATCCCTGAATGTAAAAACATATTCAGACGCGTTGTCCAACTCCAAGGCTTGAGGGCCAGAAACCTGACAGGTTTTCAGGATATCCCTCATGAATATTCATGAGAAAAAAATGTCATACATTTAGAATCATTGTATGTAAATTGATCTCATGAATAATAGTAAGGGGTTTCCTGAACATCCGACATGGATCCATCCCTCGAGGCCTGGAGTTGTACTCTTATACCAGAAACCTCTCCACTTCTGAGTGCTAGAATTAAGTTGGATACTGCTCCTAATGCATTTTGTTCAACTGCTTTCCTCAATACCGTGACAATACAACAGATGGAAGCACAGGCGACACTGGTAACATTATTTTTGGTCAATTGGGATTTCTGCTGTGGCGGGGGCGGGGGGGTTTGGGTGTCCTGACCGACTTTAGGGGAGGACACATTGGACCCTTAGCAACCAGCCTCTTGTAGTTGCAGAGTAGCGCCCATCTACAAACTCACCCCACCCTTCTAATACCCCATGCGCAGGCTTCACATTCTGAGGCATGTGCTTCTGTGCGGCATGCACAGTTGCAGAGCACATTATGTGACATACTTGTGGCAAAGCACCGTCAATATGCAACCATCTGCCGCTTGAAAATCTACTCTTCCGAGAGCTTCATTCCCGAATAATTGGAGCAGCATTCTTGGACATGTGCCCATGTGATGTGAAGGCCTTCATATTAAGTCGGGTAGGGTGCAATCTGGGACACGCAGTCCACTCTGGGGAATCCAAACAGATTAAAGTAGAATGCTTTCTAGGACATGGAGTCCTACTATCCTTCTTAACCAAGTTTGTAGTGGGCATCGAGGGACATGTAGTCGTGCATTCCGTGACATAATTGAAACAAAGTACCACCATACAACCCTCTGCAACAGGGAAAAGAAACGTCTTCCTTCCCTTTCTTTGATCAGAAAAAACTCTCCTGCAAAGCCACAGACACTTCAAAAACTAAGAGATGTGAGGGTATGAGGAGTTCTGGAGAATCTGTGGGGAATGGAGCATGACGAGTGGAAGCTGGAAAGGTAGTACCCAAATTGACCTTTTACAATTGACCTTTTGTCCTAATTGACCTTCTGCACAATTGACCTTTATATTATTTTAGTTATTTTATATATGTATTGGGTTGGTTATGGATTATAAATAATATAAGGGGATTGTGTAGGGGGGTTGCAGGGTTTTTGGATTGCGTGGGGTGTTCTGGGGGGTTCCCCCGCGTACATGTCCTAATTGACCTTTTAAATTAGGTTAATTCTCCCGAGGTCATTTCTCCCGAGGTCAATTGTGAAAAGGTCAATTAGTATACATCCGCTGGAAATCCCACCTCCCAGGGGACCTGACAGGCCACAGTTCAGAGAGAGAACACAGAATGCGTTGTCCTGAAGAATACCAATCCTGTAGAGTAACATGGGGGAGGAGGAACCCAAGACCCATACAACTGGGGAGGAACCATATCCAACTTTACAAAAACCAAACACTCTGTAGGAATGAGGCGAATAACGGAGCACCTGCATCGCCAATGGGAGTTGAGTCATTGCATGTCTGTCAACTGGAGTTCAGCCCAAACCATGTGTTTTTGCGAAGAGTAGATTCACTTGTCAGGAAAGTCGAGAGTGAATGGCAATGAATGAAGAGAATCTTTAACTGTGTTGCTTGCAGATGTGGTCCTAAATGCCACCCCAACCGATAATAAAAGTGAGAGATACTGTATCCACATTGCATGCTGGTAAGTGTTATCCGAATGTCCAGCCCAAATCTAAGACAATTGAAACAGATCGCTCATCTTGCCTGCTGGTGGAAGTTATTCAAGGTGGGAGCCCAAGTCCAAGATCATTGGAAGCAAGCATGTGTGTTGCACGCTAGCTGAAGTGATTCCAAGTGCCAGCCCAAGTCTGAATTAATTGTAACAAGTGGTTCTTGTTGCATACTGGCACAGATGCTGTAATCCCAAGTCTTAGAAAAATGAAACCAGTTATTAAAGTTGCACGTCTATCGCAATCTAAGTTAACTGACAGGGTGGATAAGCGTGCCAGCTCAGGTCTAAAGGAACTGAAATAACACTCTTTCATGTTACATGTTACATCTTGCCACATGCACGGAGCAACCTAAACTTGCCAACAGACGTTTACGTTACTTGTCAAATAATTGTGGGGTAACATAATTACACAAAACTAAGAAAGAAACCCTTCTACTAAACAAACCATTTTGCCTTCCAATACATTTAAGTATTTATCATTTTCTACCAACACACTGAGTGTTGACCTTTTGCCTTGAGAAGGAAACCATTCCATATTCCTGTGCAACAATTCACAGTGACTGAGGAGCAGTGCATTCCAGAACTGTCAAGTGAAGGATCAGTTTAGGGTGAGGCAGAATGCATCCATTGCGTAGGCTTCCATTCTCAGGCCTGATTCTCAAGTTGGCGGAGTGAGCGTGCTAACAATCACAAATCAATGCGCCAAATGTGGACGCCAAGGCTCCACCACTATTCTCAAGTGGGCCTGGGCGCCCTCGTAGTGCACGACAGTGCACCGTGGTCATTGCGCCTGTTTTTGGGTATAACGGGCGCAATGCAGAAATCACGGCAGCACTTTTGTAAACTAACAACATAATCGTTATTTTACGAAACTGCTGTCGAGAACACAGGTGTTCATGAACACTTTCGTTAATTAATCCAGCCCCCAACCAGACCTGCCAAGTACAGTAAACCCTAGTTTACTGAAGCAAACAGTAACAATGTGGTGGAATAATTAACCAACTATCCACACCTTAACAGCAGCTTCAACGTTGTACCCTGCCCTGACACAGGATACAACGTTGAAGCTGCTTACTTTACTGGTTTGCCCACCCACCTGCACTGCGACCGGCTTCTTGTGGGACTCTTCCACAATTCCGGCACTGAAATGGTACCCGTATATGTGCTCCACTTTAGCGCACATTTAAAAGTGGAGGAGTGCCACAGGAATACCTGTCTTAAGTGGCAGGTAACAAATGTGGCAGTTGCTAGTTTGGTTTCCCACCCATCCTAGCCACCGCCACTTATATTCCGACAATTCCCCATTCATACCGACTCCGGAAGAATGCGCCACCTTCAGAATAGGTCTTAAGTACCAAAAAGGTAGTTAACGCTTTTTACAAACGTTTTGGCACTAAACAACCACTTGAGAATTGGGCCCTTAATGGGATAGAGTACATTCTCATACAATTAGTAATGTGGGGGAATGTAGACAAAGAGAGCCAAGTGCATTATGGGGCATGCACATATGTCGGGATAACACTTGCTGTAAGTTTAATAGCATTGTACATTCAATGGCGATCCGGTTTCCAGTCTAACTACACAAATTACTCCATGTCAGAACAAACTGATTACTACATGTTCCTTGCATAACTATGCATACACATCAGAATTGCTCTTGACAGTCGTGGCCAGCTGTGCTAGAGATGGAGAGCAATTCATTGTTCAAACAAACTGTAGATGGCACAGGGATGGCTTCTGATTTGCTAAATTCTGGAGGAGAACAAATGATGGAACAAACACAAATGAGCAATGCTGTCTGGCTGCTTATTCACAACATTCTGCAGGGAGAGGTGGGCGACTCAATTCTAAATACACACCAGTCTTTTGAAAGTTATAACACTACAGTGTGTCTTCAGAATTCATTGCACTGATGGCAGTACACAAACACAAGCTCCCTCTAGCTAAGAGTGCCTGCAAGTATACTGGAGGGGGGGTTGTTCGACTATTGCCACCAGGGCATTGAATAATACAAACACACAGAAATATTATAAAATGGACGCCTGCAAATGTACAAAAAAACAGGGCTTTGGAGTAGATTAAGTTGGTCATTCTACCTTTGAAAATTACTTGAAACTTGTTTCACTTATTTTTTTAGGCATGGGCACAGTTTATGTTTAATACATTGTTATTAAGATTATTGAGCACAGGCAAACAGAATGAGTACATGGCAGTGGTACAAGTAACATGAATTACCATCAAAGAGAAAGTTACAAACATAAACGTTCAATATAATATAAGAGGATCAGTTAGCGTATTAGCATTAAATCATTGATGAATAAACCATTAACCAACTAATAAATAGGGTGAAATATAAATATGCAAAAAAAGTATATAAGCCTCATCGGGGTGCATAAGAATATAAAATATAAGCCGTATCAAATGCAAAAAGAATAAATACAATGGACAGGCAGGGGAAAGACGAAAGAAAAAGACAAAAGACACACATGATACAATATGAGGAGGAGAGGGGAGATGGTGAAGTATACATTATTGTAAGAGCCAAAAGCGCAACATACCACAACTAGAATTTGCAGGATAACAAATAAAAATTGTAAAATGCAAATAGTCACAGGATGTTCACAAGCCATGCACAGTCATGTTATGAAAGGCTAAATAGTAAAGTCAGACCATTTGATATCAGGTTTAGCTGATAGCGTTAGACGACACGCCATACACTGTTGAAGTCTCTGTACATGACATATGTTGTTCCACCAGCCTTTTACAGTGATATATTGAAATCGCTTCTAATTTGCTGTAATTAATTTAATGGCAATAGCAATAAAGGGATCATAAAGAATAAATGACAGATCAACATCATCCCTATTGAGTACAATGCTACCAATTAAAATATTTGTGAAGGACAGTGGAAGATTGATTTAAAAAATGTTTGTTAAGTATTTCCAAACATCTAGCCAGAACCCATGAATATTTGAATATTCAAAGAACATATGTTTAAAAGGACCTGGATGATTATTACAGGAGCAACAGTTCCCGTTAAATGCTGGCTGGGATTTATGTCATTTCATCGGGGTGAAAAAGAGGCTTTGAGTGATATTGGCTGTACTAGATGTAAGTTTCACCTTTGACTATAACTGCAGCCAAGTCCTCTCATCGAATCCCTTGCCACAATCGATGTCCCACAGAGAGTCACCAACCCATTTCATGGTTGGTGGTCTGACATGCAATAACAAATTATAAGGTTTTGCAGCCTTAGCATCGGAAGCTATAGTCAAAAGTTGTAATCTGCAGGAATCATAATGGTCAAATTTGGCCAGACATGCATTCATTTGATTATTGTAAAAATGTAGATCTGAGTCCAGAAAAGAAAAATACTCCCTAATATCTCAGAAGGATCTCATATTGGGACTGTGAAAAATTTGATGAATTCCCCTGATGCTTTTCTTTAACCAGAGCTTCTGATATAATGGTCTTCCCTTGACAGGAATTGACTTATTGTGTCATAAATACGTTGTAAACCACTGAGAAGGAGAGTGAAAGAAAGTAGACTCCCTCCAGAGGTAAGTACACTATCCTTTATTGTCCATGGTCTGGCACGCTTGCAGGAACAGTAAACATTCAGGATGGTAGGGAACGTAGACAACAAGTACACAAGTAAGGATACTGGACTTCCCCACACCCATCAACCAGCCACTCTCACTACAAAATCCTAACCGTCACTAACAGAACACTGATGCGACCACGTTCCATAAGGAAGCTCTGACATCACACTCCAACACACAGGACACATTACTACAGAGAGCATGTAAAGGGGAAAAGGAAGCCCTTCACTGCAATAGAGGAGGCCTTCATGGGGCTGGACAGTCTAGGTGAGAACTGACCAAAAATGCAAATGAGATTAGGCATGTCAATCAGAGAAATCATTTCCTTTTCAAGAACACACCATGTAGGGACTTAATTATTAATAGATGACTAGAGACATATATGAGACTATTAATAGCAATCCTCTTATGTTTCCCTGTACCCCACAGGAAATTGACCAGAATTGAGTTGATGAACCTAAAAAAGTAAGCGGGAAGGGGAATGAGGAGCATTTACAGATAACCGAGAACAGTAGGTGACAGAATCATTTTGATAGTCTCCAGACGGCCCCACCAGGACAGATACTAAGGCAACCATAGAGACGTCAATCGCAAAGCCTACTGAGCAGAGCATCCGAATTAAGTTTAATGGTACTGGAGATCAATGAGGTACATCATAGCCCAGGATTTTTAAAAGAGGTATCACACCATTTGAAACCAAATGAGTTTATTTCATGTTTGAGACAGAAAGAGCTAAGGCACAAAACCTCAGATTTATCCCTATTAAGCTTTTACTCAGACACTGAAGAAAGGAGATCTAGTTTATTGATTCAATTGGGAAGATGGCCTTTGGGATTCTTTATAAATATAAGTGTGTCATTGGCGTATGCAGCATTTCTGTCTCATGTTCACCACTAACAATCCCTGAGATTTATTTGTAATTTCTTAAAAATTCCAATAAGGGTTCAAAAGAAAGAACATATAAAATAGGAAACAAAGGGCATCCTTATCCTGCTCCCTTTTTAAGAGGGAAGGATTAAGCCTGGTGTTAATAAAGTTAGAGGTTCTGGGGTCAGAGTAAAGGAGTCTGACGAGAGATATGAAACCATAACCACAGCCATGCCATCGTAGAGCATGGAAAAGAAAGTTCCAATCAACCCTGTTAAATGTCTTCTTGGCATTCAGCGCAATTGCAGCACAACCATCCCTGTCTTTTTTTATCGTTCTTAATAAGGTGAATAACTTTGAGTAGTAGTCTGGCATTTGATGAGATATTTCTTCCTTTAATAAACCCAAATTGATCCGATTTGATCAACTTGGGAAGTAATTACTCAGTTCGGTTGGCAAGGATTTTGGCAAATATCCTACAATGAACAATAATAAAAGAAATTGGTCTATATTTCTTTGGGAGAGCTGCGTCTTTCTGAGCTTTTGGAAAAAGAATTTATAATGCCTCAGAGAACGTACCAGATGAGAATCCCCTGTTAGAAAGGTAAGTGGAGAGTGATTCCAACTGAGAGGAGAGAATATTGCAAAAGTGACCAAAAAATTCAATAGATAAGCCATCCGGGCCAGGTGACTTCCCTTTCCATAAATCATTAATGGCTTGGGTTATCAGCAATTGTAATACAATTGTCCATGCCACTAAAATCTATGTTCGTGTAAGAATTTCTATTAATGCTATGAGAAAAGGTTTTAAGATTAGATCGATATAATTCTCAGAAGAGTATAGATTACAATAAAATGTCTTAAAGACATCCAAAAATAGCTCCAGTATCTGTGACTGTAGTACTTCTATCGCTTTTGATGTGGAATATGAAGGCACAATCTTTTTTCATTTTAAGATAAGAAGCTACTGCACTGATGGCTATGTTAGACATTTGGTAGATCTTAGATTTGTATCTCAAAATGGCTTGAGGCTTGCCCGGTTCATTTCTTATTAATATGGAAGCGGAGCCAGAAATTGGTAGGGGATTGTTAATATTGTTCTTTGGAGTTAGAGAGCTGATGAAATAAAGCATCTAGTTCCATTGTACGTTCTTTTTTCTTGTTGCTTACCAAAGTGATATCATGACCATTTAAAAGCATCCCAAGTATTAACCATGGATGTTTCATCATCACGATTATTAGACATATATTGCTGTTGAAATGTAAGGAAGTATTGTTAGAACATCTTATCCTGTAAAAGGAAGTTATTAAATCTCCACCTATTAGGATGTTTTATAATATCTGAAAAGTGAAAGGTAGTGATGACAGGGGCATGATCACATATGACAACATTTGCAATTTTTTAATCAATGATAATCCCAGATATGGTTTTAGTTACACTAATATAGTCAAGGTGTGAGAGTGTGCTATGGGGTGAGGATTGAAAAGCTAAATCAAAGTCTGTAAGATAAAAAAAATCAGTCCAACCTCTGATAGACAATGAGCAAACAATTTATGAGATCGACAGCTTTTAAAGACGTATTTAGATCTCCTTTCCATACATGGGTCAATAATGTCATTAAAATCACCACATCACCGCATACAATCACACATACAGTTTGTAATTTAACCCATACCATCTATCATTATAGCCGTAGTCTGTATGACAAATCTTATAATCAGATATTTGTCAATGAGTATAGCTATGCCATTTTCTTTACCATCGGCGGGACTCACGGTGACATCCTGTACCAAAAAAGATGTATGTTTCCTTGATTCGAGTATGGAGAGATGGGTAAATTAAGCCAGAGTAAACACATATGGTGGTACATAGGAGGGAAAGGAAGAGCATAAAAAGTGTGAAGTTTCCAACAGGGGGAGAGACGGGAGAAATGCTTAGGACTAGGTGGCACCAAAGGGACCTGGTTATTACCCATAAGTGCCGTACGGGTACTATGCCCCCATACTTACAAAAGCACATCCGGGAAAAACCTTCTTATAGGCACTTACGATCTAATATTCAAAATCTCGTCTTTCAGCCTAGATGCAAAACTAAGAAAGCCCAAGTGGGAGCTTACTTCAGTGTGGCTCCTACGTTCTGGAATGCTCTGCCAATCACTTAAGAAACTCATCATCTCTCAGCACCTTTAAAAAAGAGCTTAAGATTCTGATTTTTTCTGCTTCGCCCGCCTGCCTCTCTTGCCCCTACTGGATCTTGAGACAGCCTTATGTTTTTCTTTTTTGTTAGTACTGTCCGCACCCTCACACCCCTGGGTCTATGGCTGTGCAGTATAAATGCATAAATGCATTAAAGTAAAGTAAAGAGACCCAAGGGAAGAGCAGGCAACCCTTCAACACCCCCACCCATAAAATTTCAGATTATACATATGTGTGAAATCCTCAACACACGTGGCAAAATAATGTCTATAGCACCATATGCAGACATTCATGGGGTTGTTACCGGAGTAGTTGGTGGTAACAATGTCTCCATAGTTTCATATTTTAGGGATTTATTTAAAGGTTTGAGATCAGCAGGCTCATCAAAAACCAAGGTTCTGCCATTGATGGTGACCTTAAATGGGCACCGATGGTACAGACCCTATCTGACATTAAGTTGCTTCAGGGCTGTACGGTAGGCCATAAATTATTTCCTGCACTGTGCTGTCTTCTAAGCAACATCTTGGGAGATGTATATTCTGCTAGCTTTCCACATGAGACTATTCTTTTCCTGAGCTTCAGTAACAATGAGTTGCAGTTGTGTATATGGCAGCATTAGAAAAATCAATGTGCATGGTGCAGAGCACGCAGCCTGAGGGCCAATACTTGGGCTGATGTAATGCGTCCTTTGAATGTTGAGAACTACTTTTGGTGAGATATGCAGTAACGTAGGAAAGTTTTTTGTAGAAATAAAATAGTATCGCTCGACCTCGCACCCCTCAGGCAGACAAAATATGCAAAGGTTGTTACGTCTGCCCCTATTTTTCAAATCTTCATTGTTTCTTTGACGCTCTTTGATGGTTTTATCAAGATGTAGAACTCTGGGAGATATATCTTTCACAGTACACCTGTTTTTAATTTCCTCCATTCTACTTTCAAAAGCACTTTCATCCAGGTTTGGTGCTTTTGGTTAGTAACCTCCATGAATGGTTTAAGTGATCGTATCTCCCACAAGAGCCCATCCATGCCGGGATCATGAGTGACTGGCAGTGGAGGGGAGTCAGCTTTTGGCCTGTTATTGGTAGAAGTAGATGCCCCTGCCAGAACATCCTTCATAGCCCGCACCTTCTGACCCCTCTTTCAGATGTCATGATTACAGGCAACAAAATGGCAGATGATTAAAAGATTGTAACAAGGCCCTTCAGGCAAGATGGAAAAAATTCAAAAGGATCCCAGCTCCGACAGAAAGTTGAAAAAGCATCACAGTAAATTGTAATGACTGTAACCAGCCTTAAATGGCAATAATAATGAGCCAGAAAATCCAAATGAAAGTTGTTCAAGAGATGGAGCCACTTTCTAAGGCGAGAATAGGCCCAGCACAGCATGCAACGTCATGTAGTTGCTTCAGATGCCCCACACTCATATGAGGCCACTTCCCGCTATGTGGAACACCGCTGTCGATATGAAGCCGTCCGGAGATGCAGCGGGAGGCCGCACAGGGGTCAGAAGTGAAGAAAACCAGTACCGCTTTACTAACATGGTAAGCGGCAGCAGCAAAGGTACAAATGGGTAGTAATGGGTGCTGCAGAGTTATTTTATAATATTAAGCGGGCCGGAAAAAGATGTTTAGTTGGCCATACTCGTCGGTGCCAAACCATGCCCCCCCATGGGCACAGTTCACAACGGAATCATACCAAAATATCGCCACGATTGTGGCGATATTACTAACACTGTGCCTGAGCACAGTACAAAAATCCCGACCCCCATTCCAGAACCCAAGCAGAGCAGGGGTGTCCCCCACCCTCCTTGGACGCAGTAACAGGAGTCTGGGGTTGCAGGGGTGTCCCCCATTTACCATTATGGTAAACGGCAGATAAGATTAAAAAAACTAAACAAAAAGGTCCTTGTGGCGTCAGCACTGCCCCACGTAAGTGGGAGGAACTGACGCTGCAGGGGTACAAGGCTATCAGTGGTGCACACAGAAGTGTGCCGCAGTAAAGGTAAGTGAGGGTATAGGGGTGCAGGTTTGAGGATTGCGGGCTGAGGCAGGCGGGAAAAGTAAGCTATCTGATCACTGCGCCATGCCGTAATTGTAGTCGACATTTTCTTCGGCGGGTAGCGCAGTGATCACATAGATTCTTTACATCTACACATTTTGAGTGCATCCCTCCTTTAAGCCATTCTTTCCTGTGAATGGTCTAGGTGTTGCTGTGATATAATATTTTGGATTAAAATAACTTGACTTTGCCTATCTTTTTCTTCCATGAATCCCTCCTTGTGCATCCCTAATACTGTCTAGTGCTGTATGTTTCCATGTGGGTTTGGTTTCTTCCACACATTTGTGCAATCCAACCTGTATTATTGCAGCTGCATTGTTGCCTTCACCCTAGTGTCACACCTCCTGTGCTTTATCTGCTGGTATTATGTTTCATTTGCATCCTTAAAAACTAACCATGCATAGCTTTTTGGTTGTATGCATGCTTGTCTTTTATAGCTGCCAAGTGAGCTAATGGCATGCTTACTTCTCAGTCAATATCATTTGGCATGACAAGATTCGAAGTTCCATGGTTTTAATGGGAAAAAATAATTAAAAGTCAGAATGCAAAGTGTTGTTGGGTGATGAGCTAGTACTGGCAAAAGGGGGCACAATTGACATGGAGGACTTTGGTAGATATGGTCCTTTCTAGTCCGGTTTCTTGACCTTTGATACCAAGATACAAGCAATATTGCAATAAATTGAGGTTTTTGGAAAAGCATCATAAGCCCGTTTGTGAACTTCTCTAGAGAAACACTACTTCTACCTCAAAGGAGTGCCATACCCAAAAAAGTAGGAAGGTGCTGTATTGAAACTGCAACTTCTCCTACACAATTTTTACCTGGCACCTTTTGTTTATAATGTCCAAAGGACGGAGCCCCCAAGCATCCGGAATTCATTGCCACTTAGCCTCTCTTTTCCCCCTGGATTTCTCCAGCATTTGATGCTCGTTGGGGCTGTAAACCCAAACAGGGAGATAAAAAAGAAGCCTCTCGTCAGAAACAGCAGACCAGCCCGCAGACACGTGATATAGGGCCTCATTACGACCCTGGCGGAAAGTGACTGACCGGACCGCAACAGCGTAAATAGCGTTTCCGCCATTGCACGAAGGAGCAAAGTGCGGCTAATTACGACCCATCGGGCACGAGCATTACGCCATGGCGGAATCCGAAAGGCTGCGATGGCGGAAATGACCCCAAAACGGCCCTTACCGCCGCCGTACGCTGCACTAGGTGCAATACCGCCACCCATCTTAGCGGTCACCGTAATGAGCGGTCACCGTAACGAGCGGGCACCGCAAATTACGGGCACCGTAAATATACGGAAACGGAAGTAAAAGCATGTGGCCGGACCGGGAAACAGCACGCCGCACAACTATAAAATCCGAATCCCAACACAACCATTAAAAATCCGACCCTGACACACATCCCAACCCGTTAGCAACCCCAGTTAAAAAAATAAATATGGGAAAGGTAGCCAAGAAAGCGTGTGATCGCAAGCGGCAGGTCCACTTCTCCCGAGAGGAACTGACCGTGCTCACCGAGACCCTCCAGGAAAATGCCGCCGTCGTCTTCTCCAGTCAAATGACCAGGACGGCCCTTGCCAACAAGAAGGCCATATGGGCCCTGGTGGCACAGCGCGTAAGTGCGGTGGGGACAACACCCCGCACGCCACAGCAATGTCGCAAGCGGTGGGACGACCTGCGGATCCGCGTACGCAGCATACTTTCTGCGAACAGGAACATCGCCACAGCTACCGGGGGGGGTTCAGAGTCGCCCATCAAGTTGACCCCCTGGGAGGATATCTGCGCCTCCACCATAGGAATGGAGAGCATAGAGGGAGTCGGAGGGATGGAGAAAGGAGTGCCGACATCCGGAGAATCAGGTAGGTTGGCCAAGAGAAACAATGCGAAATCCACAAAACACGAACATGTGCAGTACCCTGTGACCCCATAGTGCAATACATACTTTGCCCTGACAGCGCCCTCTAAAAGTCAGAATGAATAAACAAATCAATCAAGATGCCATAAACAACCCCTACATGTGCAGCATGCACCCCCTAACTGCAGGCAGCCAAATGAATGCATCCTCAATCCACACGAAAATGAGACCACCTCCAAGGCCCAGTCCCAAATCAGCCTCATGTACCACCCCAATGCATTTGATACGTTGCCATTCCAAATCCGACAGACCCATAACTAACGCTCGCCTCTCTTTACTCCACCACAGGGTCCGATACCAACGACGAGCTGCAGGACACCCCTACCAGCACGCCTGCAAAGAGGGCCAGGACCAACGTCCCAAGAGCCTCCACCTCAGGTGCAAGGATCAAGACACGGCAGCAGCAGGAATCAAGTGGCAGCACACTGGAGGGGACTGCAACAGGCACCCCAGCAGCCAGCAAGTCCACAACCCCAGCACCACAGGTCCCCCCAAAGAACGTATCTGATGGCACTGCCTCTGGTGGTAGCAGCACCATAGGTGACACAGCTGTCATGCCAGCATGCTCCGACACGGAAAACAGTGCTGGCGACGTAGGTACCATCCATGACCTTTCCCAATCCCCCTGCATGTTCCATCCCCTACACCATGACGAAACCACGCAGGGGCACCCTGAAGACGACGACTGGCCAACCCCCACAAGTCCTGTGCCAAGGCAACATGTGTTGAGCAGCCCCCCTGTCACACCACCGCAAATGTCCATGGCCCAGCAGAGGCAACAGTCCCTCGACCTGCTGATCGAGCAACAGCAGGAAGTGTCCACGCTACTCAAGGACCATGCAAATGAATGCGGGGGTTCCAGGGCAGCCATGGAAACATCCACCGAGACACTCAGGGCACAAATAGAGAAAAGTAGTGAGAGCCTCAGGGGAGAAATGGAGAGAAGCACCGAGAGCCTGAGAGCACAAATGGAGAAAAGCACCGAGAGCCTGAGAGCACAAATGGAGAAAAGCACCGAGAGCCTGAGGGGGGAACTGCATGCGACGTCCAAAGACGTTTGTGCTGAACTTGCTGCTGTGCGCCGTGTGCTCTCGGAGCTCTCACAAACCCTCAGAGACATGCATGGACGCGAGCAGGCCGAGACATCATCCGTGGCAAGTTCCGTCCAGGGCAGCCCCCAACGCAGATCTGGCAGGAACCTGCGCTCCACGGGCAGGGGTGCCCCTGATACCCGTAGAGGGGGCTTGCAATAGCGTCTACCCACGGACAGCATGCATATTTGGACACTGGTGTTGGGGGGGGAGGTAGTAGGGTGGAGGGGGTGTGTTGGGCTTCACTGGGTGGCGGGTCCATAGGGTGTATAAATCAAATCACATTAACAATACAGCACCTCATTATCATCCAATGACATGTGTGGACATTGATATTTGCGTACGAGGCCTTCATAGGCGTACAGTCCACAATGTGCCTGTACTACACACACACAGTGCCACAGGTCCCCTTTCCGTGTAATAGGCACCATGCGTGGTTGCTAGAAGCATGCATCTATGATGCTCTGTCGGATTGCACGTGCATCCTGTGCCTCATGGACTCCTTGAGGTGCCTCCACATCCCCACCCTCATCATCATCATCATCTTCAGGTGCATGCAGTACAGCGTCAGGGGGCATGGGCACATTCCTACGTATGCACATGTTGTGCAGCATGACACATGCCATGACCATCTTAGAAACCTTCTCATGGCTGTACATGAGTGCCCCGCCAGACCTGCTGAGGCTGCGGAAACGAGCCTTCAGTAGGCCGAATGCCTGTTCAATGACCACACGGGTACGTGAGTGGGCATGGTTGTAGTCCTCCTCATGCTCGTTCTGTGGGTTCCGGATTGGTGTAAGGAGCCATCTCTTCAGTGGATACCCGGCATCACCTGTATGAGACGAATAAAGGGTGTCAGTGGAATGATAGTGCTAAGTAGCCCCCCCCCCTCCTGCAAGGTCATTGACGCATCAAATGGGCCACGATGTCATGCATGGAATGAGACTCACCGAGTAGCCAGGATCTGTGCCCTGCGTGTCGCTCCATGTAGCGTGGTATTCTTGTGTTCCTCAGGACCATAGAATCATGGGTAGATCCTGGAAACCTGGCACAACAACGCGTAAAGATCTTGTTGGAGTCACACACCATTTGCACATTGATTGAATGAAATTGTTTCCGGTTGCGGTACTGGACCTCCATGGCATGTGGGACAACCAATTCAACATGGGTGCAGTCGATGGCACCAATGCAACCCGGGATGCCGCCAAGTGCATGGAATCCCACTTTTGCGTTGGTAATCTCCTGGTACGTGCGTGGTAGTGTGATGTGGTCGTCGGCGTGCTTCAGGAGGGCATCGTGCACTTGGAAGAGTGTCCGTGAGAACAGTGGCTGTGAAATGCCATGCAACTGTCCCACTGTGTGCTGGTAGGTGCCTGTGGCCAGGAAGTGGAGTACAGACACCACCTTCAGTAGGGGTGGGATGGCGGTTGGGCTATCTATCATGCTCACGAGGTCAGCATGTGTCATGTCCACAATGGCGATTATGGTGTCCCGGTCCAAACGGTAGAGGGTGTGGATCTGCTCAGCAGTGAGGTTGAACGGATCAGCTCGGAGGCGTGGGATTGCGGGCCGCCTGCGTGGTGGTAGTGGCAGTGCTTGTGGGCCTTGCTGACCCTGCCTTGCCCTCCTCCTCCTCCTTCTCCTCCGTCTCCCCTGTGCGCCCGGTTGTTGTACCTGTTGTTGTTCGTCGTCTTCTTGTAGTTGTAGCACTTGCAGTGCTATCTGGTCCCCCAGGCCCAACATCGCTAGTCCTGCCGGTAGCATTTTGGAGTGGGAGTGGTTGTGGGAGGGGTTTGGGTCTGCTATATATGTGCTGTCGGCCTGTATGGCCTCCACCTGTGCTGATTGAATGAATCTGTGGCAGATGCAATCCCTTCTGGCCGAGCACGTCCCGCACGTAAGGCTGCATTTGGCCGCATGGCATCTTGGGATTGGAATCATGTATCAAATCCCGATGGCAGTGTGATGTACTTTGACTGATTTTCATGCTATGCTCCCATTGTTACACATGCTATAATTGCAGCCGCTTACATACCTGTGAAGAGTCAGTGGTATGTAGGGCTCGATCGATGGCCGACCCTCATGCAGCACAGTAACGTACTTCACCGACGGGCGTGGCGTCCCATTTGTGATTGCAGCCAGTTAGCATTATGACACACAGCCGCACTACATTGATGTAATTGTGAATGCAAGCGTTCACAGAAGCCTTTTCGACGTAATGTTGCAAGTGAGGAATTCGAAGGCCAGCATTTTTGGTTTTGAAGTAGCGGCGAGGATACGCCCACAGGTCTGGGTGGAAATGTAACGTTCTATTGTAGAATGTCCTTGGGACATGGCCCATAACGAGCAAGCAATGAATGATATGAATTGAATGGGATGCGCAATAGCGTAGTGGACGATAAGGCAGGACGTTCCCAAATCCATCTTGCTTCACAACACTACAGATCCGGCCAGGAGCACAGTGGTTTTTGCAGACTGCATTACGCACAGACGCGATGGAAGTTTCACATATTATGTGAGTGAATATTCATGCGTTTTCATTGCGGGATGAGGGAATGATGAATGGATGCATGGACAGATGATTCCATTTAGGGTCTGCCATGTACATGGGTTTTTTGAATCACTCCCCTTCCCCTGCGCTATGTGATGCAAGGCTGCCATAGTGGGATTTACGTCTATCTGCCCTTGTCGGATCCTCCCTGTCTCGACGCGCCTTCATACACTTGTGTCTAGGCACGTTACTAATCCCATGTCATGGGTTCTATCTTGACGGACGCATGCACAGTAACCGACGTTGCCAATGGTGTATTTACCTCGATTGATTTCGTTATGAATCGATACTGATTTAGGGGTGTGTATATTCCTTTGGAGTGGGCTAGCATGCATATGGGTGTGGATTTGGTGTGTTGAATGAAGATTGTAATGCATCATGAGTCCCGTAATGCAATCGGTTAATTTGTGTTTCATTTGGGTGACAGGTATCTCCTGCCCTATTGCAGATGCCATCTCTACGCCACTCCTCCAGATGGGTTTTACTCTCGACACCTGCAGCTTCGGGTGAATCAGTGGAGCACCATTACGATCTTATGGGACGATCGCCAATGGGCCACATGCCCTTACGCTGTACTGGTGGCTAGGTGCAACATTTCGGCCTTTCAGCTCGACTAGTGCCTGCCTCATGGGACGGACCTGCGGTTCTTGCCGCTTCCATGTTGCCTTTTGGAACGTTGATGTAGGCCCTGTGTGCCATGATGGTACAGGGCGTCACACAAGTGGAAGCTGGTCAATTATTGCAGATGCAGCCCTCGGTGATGATGGATGTTTTGGTGTTATTTTGCAAATTGCTGTGGGGCCTTTGTCATTTGGATGTGCATTTAAATTGTATTCCGATATTTGTCGTGTTGCGTTATTCTTTGCAGGTGATGTGGCGATTTTCGATTTGTGGCGGTATGTATTGCGAGATGATCTGCATTGTGTTCCGCCTTCTGAGTTGAGTTGTGTGGTACAGTACTGGCCGCGTTTGCCTACGTAGCACAGTATGGTCACGGATAGGGGCTGCCATTGTGACTGTTTACATGATGTGCTGTTCAGGGGCGGGGGATTGGCTTTTGGCCGACTGGTGCCTGTCAGCCAGGTCGATTGGTGGAATGATGGGATGTTCAGAATGTGGCTGGTCACAGGTGCCTGTGTTTGCGTGCGTTTGTTGGAGGGGGACTGGGGTCATGTCCATTGGAATAGCTTCTGTATTCATGCCATCTGTGCCCTGCAGCTCCCATCGGCCCCTCTTGGGATGAGCCTGGCTGCTCAGTCACTCTGCCAACTTGTGTGGTACATGCTTCTGCTGATGGTTGGTTTGTTTACTGGCAAGAGTACAGGGCTGGTGCAATCCCCCTCAGGATGCTGTTTTGGATGTTGCCTTGCGCTGGTGGCAAGCGATGGGGGACTACTGTTGTTTTGTGTCATGTGTTCTTGATTTTCATTTTGATGTATTGTACCTTCACATTCCTGTGCTGCATCAGTACGGCTATGGTGACATGCCGTACATGGATGCCCACTCACGGGGCGCTTTGAGCCCCTGCATGCATTTCTACGTTGGCATGCATGGGTGAATTGTAGATTTCACTGGTTGCATAGTGTGAGTACATTGCGCCTGCCAGGAGTTGTGCAATGTGGCCAGGGAGTGGAGTACAGGCACTCAGTGGGCCATTTACGGTTGGTTCACGATGCCGTATTTCTCGCCATGGCGGAATGGTACTTTACGACGTGCTTGATGGCGTTCAGTACATGTCCGATAGGGTCAGAATTCGCGTACCGTTGCGCCATGGCGGTGATTCCGGTTTTGCAAGGCGCGCGTGCGCGTACTTGGTGCAGTTAGCGTTGCCGTTCACTGCGGTGTCGCTAATGGCATCGTACTTTACGGTGACGGGTCATAATCGCAACGAGCGGTGTTCGATGGCGGTATTGCATTTCCGCCATCATTTTTCCATTTCCGCCAGGGTCGTAATGAGGCCCATAGAAATGGTGTGGGGGTGAGGTGGGTACAGGCCCTTATACAAAATTCTCCATCTTCAATATTCAATCTCATTTTACACTGAAGTCAATTGCCCTTGATCATTTAGTGTTGTAATGATAGCTTGTCATATGGACAAGATCAAGATCCAAAGTACTGAAATTCATAAACTATCACACATAATTATGTAAAAACGTGCACATTCACAACTGGCTCATAAATAGTGATAGGTGGTCTCTAACATCAAGTTTTGTCCCAAGTATGTGATAATGATCATAAGCACCAAATGTGTCTCATTATCAACAATCAATTAGAACACAGGGAAATCGATGTATGAATAAATACAAACCAAAAATGACATTTACAAAGGAGAGTGCGTCTGGCTGCTTGTTGTGTTGTACGTGCCTTCTTCCGGATGGTAAGCTTGGGTGGAGATGTGTAACCACATTTTTTTCTGGTAGTCATAGTTGCCTGGCTCTTTTAGTGTGTTTTAATGTTCACACACATTTGGCTTTCAAGGAAAGTGGTGGAGGGAACGGGGTGTATATGGTATGCCAGAGAGGACTGGGGTTCACACTATGCAATCACCGCTCAGAGCACCCAGCGCCTAACAAACTCTCCCCCGGCCTACAAACGGAGAACTCAGCCAAGGGCAAGTTAGAACTGTCCTTTGTTTTCCATAACAGACAGGGATCATACAGGAAAAAAACTCTCCAGCAATCACAGCTCATGAGCCTGTGTCTGGGCCTTTTTTTACATTCTGACATCACACATCAGGGCTCTTCCCCAAAAACCGAAGAGCCCGTCTGATTGGGTGATTGGGGTGGTATCACCTATAGCTGGCCCACATAGAGGTTATTCTACCGCTCTAACATGTCAGGTGGCTTGCCTGACCCTTCCCCAAAATGATCTATTATATTGTTGCAGGGTTCCAGGATTACCATGCCTTCTCCTTGGTCTTTCGTTCTGAGACCTGTGGCTTCATGTAACTCTACTATGCTATAATTGCAACATGTCTATATTGTGCTATTCCTCTTATAGGTTAGTAGTGTGTTGATTCTTCCAGGTTCCTTATGCAATCCTGCGGTTCCATCCGGTTAGTTGCAATAAGCTGCTGCAAACTTGCTCTGCATCTCTTATTGCCTTGAGTTTCTGGGTTTCTGCTTTTGGCTAATGAGAGAGAATAATAAAAGCTTTTGACAGTGCTTGTATCTATCTGTCGTCTATCTACAGAATGGTGTAAGCATGATCTTTGTGTGTGCATGTGCACTTGTATCTTCGTGCAGGGATGCAAGTTTGCTTCATGGCTAGTGTTGCTATGTCATGGTATCTCTAATGACGTCAGCACAGTTAGATAGTTGTCTATAGTCGACCAGGTCCAACGAGGCAACTGGATCCATGATCAGTGTTGGGGCACCTGTATCCATGATGACGTTAGCTGGATAAGGTTTGAATGGCTGTCTGAGAGAATATATGTTCTCATATGTATTTGTCACTGGTCCTCCTAGGGGCTGTCCAAACAGCGACTGGCATCTTGCATCTCTGACTCTTCGGGCTGTCATGCTTATAGGGTCAAGCAGGGTATTCCAGGGACCCTCTCTTCAGGGGGAGTTGTTGACATCAAGGCAGAGATGGTGGGTGGTTTTCCTGTGAACTGGTCCATACACTATTGTTGATAAATGCCACTCATTCACTATGCTTTGAAATGCCTCATTTGCCATAATCTTCTTCTATAAAATTTTGTCGAGGGACTCTCCCAAACCCCCCAGTAAATTGATCTTTAAATGTGAACAGGCGCTGACCAAGGCGACAGGGATGTCATTTGGGGGCCGCTCCCTTGCGACCTCTAAAAAATAAAAAATACATGTTTTTTTTTTTGCAATGCAAGTTCCTGGGCTGTGGCCAGCACCATGTGGCTCTTTAATTCTGGAGTAAAGCTTTCTTGTTCAGGCCCCTTAAAAAAAGAAGAAAAATAAGAACATGAGGGACACAAGTGTAACACTTTCAGCACTGAAACTAAATAAGAAAGAATAGGTATGCCAAAAAATGTGTCTTTCTGGAATTCTATACAATAATTGCTAGACTCATTAAAGGTTTATTTCAGGCACACTTCAGGGGGTGAGTCACTGATCTAGTCTGTTCTCAAACGCCTCAACTCAGCCTTTCATCCTTCTGAGGTCGAT
The DNA here is from genome assembly GCF_040938575.1 of Ambystoma mexicanum. NCBI lineage: Eukaryota > Metazoa > Chordata > Amphibia > Caudata > Ambystomatidae > Ambystoma > Ambystoma mexicanum. Next base: position 126,053,207 of record NC_090933.1, on the reverse strand, counting down.
AAATGGGTACCAACACAGGTTGGGTGATATTGGGTGTATATTTCTTCTTTGTAAAGCGCTTAAGCTTAAGTGCTATATAATAACACATCATTATCATTTGGTCATGGACGTCTGCTTGCAATCACAGTAATTTGGTAATATGGGCCTATACACACTGATCTTAAGGATACATATACATATGGCGATCCATTCAGGTATGAGATGTACATCACATTATAGTGATATCGTAACCATATTTTTCATAGTGTACAATGCTATGTGATGCCACTTCCTGTTTTGTAAACGGGTGAAAGGTCGTGTTCCATCGCTTCCCACGATATCACTTTGGGGTGGGGTCAAATTACATCACCTCCTGTGATGTCATCAGGGGTCAAGGGTCGAGTGATGTCACTTCCGCTGCCCCTGGCATTTTGGTGAAATGATGTCCCTGCAAGGCGACTACGCTAATGTTATTTAAAATTGTAATATGCGTCTCCTTTGCAAAAGAAACATCAAGATTTTCTAAAATTAGAACCGATTTTGAAGAGCACATGACCGTTGAAACCTTTTTTGCCTGGTGGAAGGACTGGAGGGGTGGGGTGGGTTGCCAGAGAATGCTCGGGTCCACCAGACAGTGGATGTGGGGGTTGTACTGCAGGAGAAGGGTGTCACGGTTTTTGACTTTCTAATATAGGCCGTTCCAGAGGGAGTCTCGCTTGAAACGCATTTAGCTTCACATTGAAATAAGCAAAAGTCCTTAGATTCATGCACAGGTGCTTTTATATTAACATGTCTCATTCCACTGCAATGCACACATTGTCATTTCTCCCAGGGGTGCTTACCCTTTGTCAGTCTTTATAAATGGCACGTTTACCGGGTTCAAACTCAAGGCCAGAATCATTGTTGCCGTCATTGATGGTTCTTCAGGGTTTGATCAACAGTTAGACTCGATGCGTTCCTATTGTCTGACATTCACCACACAGGAGCTCTTCAGAGTGCACTGTATCAAGGTCATGGCAAGCGCTGCCTATTACGAATTGTTCATACATAAGTATACACATTTCCATGGCAACATTTCAAACACAATTAAAGTTGCCAACGTTAAGGTTTAACCATTTAATAGTAAACAGCGTTATTAGAAGCTTAACTCATCCTTATGTTAGGAATTGTTGCTAATGTGTGAATTAAATCATGTGTGCAAATAGTGTTAATATTATTAATCGTGTTTTGCCTTTTGTTTGTAAATGGCTTTTGTATGCATGCGCGTTTGTACTCAGCACGTGTATGTTAGGCATTGTTTGCGGGGGGGGGGGGGGGTGTAATATGAAGATGGTGGTAAAAGTAGATTATTTTCTTAGATAGTTCTTTGTTGAAGTGTGGGTCTATGGTTTTATGTGATTTATTTCAATGGGTATATTATAACTATTGCTTAAATTGGAGTGTGTGTTTTAGAATGTATTTTATGTTTGCCGTGTTGTATATGTTGTAAAGTACACATATTTTTTTTTTTATTTGATTTAATTGTATAATACAATTTTTACAAAATAGGAATGTAATCCTCCCATTAACTGTTCGAAGATCACTAACAGAACGGCGTGGGGTCTTACTTTAACCTGTGTTGCAGTCACACGTAGTTCCCACTCCGATTCTACACCGGGATCATGCACAGGGACCGCGACCCCCACAAGAGTGGCGGGCTAAGAACACCCAATTGGCTATCCTGCCCATCCGTGGCTGCGGTCAGGTAAGCAGGCCAATCTCTTGAAAGAACCCTACCACCGCAATCACCCATGTAGTCTTTTCCCCACTTATGAGCCGGCGCCACCATTCCTCTTCCTCGTAGACGTATAGGTTTTTGAACAAATGTCCGAAAGTACACATATTTGCTCATTTTACTTGTTATTTGTGCGGGAAGATAGGGTTCCAACAATGTTGGTTTTATTTTATGTTTAGTGTTACATAATTGGTTAAACCTTCATGTTGACATTCCAAATTCTTGTAAACTTTAACTTTTCATAGTTAATAAGCATAATGTAATAGAAAAACATGTTTTCCGGTAGCCAAGATGGCGGCATTATAGGAGCAGTCTCCCGGAGCTCCATGTACATCAAGGCTGGGATACCGTGCCTTTGCCTGTGTCTGCAACTTCGAGTGCAGTCCGGGTTGAGGTGAAAGCACATAGAGGTGTTTGCTCCCATTGATGGGATTTACCATGAACTCACTTCACTGCACCGCGGTCCGATGTGCTCAACAGAGGGCGATGCAAGGATTGCAGAGCAGAGTGGATGCCGCGAATGGGAGGAGGGCTGCTGGGTAAGTGAAGTGAAACTGTGCTCCCTGCTTTCAAACCTGAATGTCTGTGGTGGGAGGAGACCTCCATGCTATGGAGAAAGTCGGGCCCCTTATGAGTGCTGATTGATGAAGACTATCAACGTTATGAGCAGCAGTAAACATTCTGGGGACTCCCAGGGATGTCTGATTGAAGGGGACTATCTCAAATGAGGGCATAATAGTTTAACACGGCATATGCCATATTTATTTATTTATTTGCTTGGTTGTACCGCACCGGAGCCCGCAGGCATCAGGGCGCACACAAACACACAGGACGACAAAAAGAGGACAGGAGAGGACAAAAAGCAGGAGAGAAGCAGGTCAGATAGGTCTAAGCAAAGAGGACAGTTCTCAATGATTTCTTGAAGGTGGACAAGTTGGAGACCGATCGCAGGGTTGTGGGGAAGCCATTCCAGATTCTGGAGGCACCATTTGCAAATGATCTACCCAGCCCTTTCGATTTCTTAAAAGGGGGGTGGGAGACAAGTTTGTTATAGGTTGATCTTAATGAAGGTAGAGATGCGTACCATGAAGCTGTTGACTTCAGGTAGCTGGGTCCCTTCCCATATAGACACTTGTGAAGCAGCGTCACTGTTTTCAATTGGCATCTGGCCGTGACTGATAGCCAGTGGAGTTCCTGTCGATAGTTTTAGATATGACCCTTCTGGGGAATTTCTTGATGATCCAGACCGCTTCATTTTGGATGATTTGTAGGCGCTTGATGCTTTTTGTTTATCAGCCCCTACTAGGAATAGTTGCCCGAGCAATAGTGGCTGAATTTTCCTCGTTAAGATATGGGCGAATATTCCTAAGAAGTCTTCGATGATACGAGCAGTTTTTAGCAACTAGGTTCACATGATCAGTTTGTTCACTGAGTGTTTTGACTTTTTCCTTAACTGTGATTCGACAGTCGTGGATGGAAAATGACTGGTAGCAGTTGGGAAGTTTAGCCCTAGCTTTAAGTGAGCCAAAGATGAGACGCTCGGTCTTGCCTTATTGAGGCCGATCCAGTTGTCCACCATCCAGGTGTCTATCTGAGTGTAGATATTTTGGAGTAGTAAGCTGTCAGCGACGTAATCCCCTGAGATCTCCAGAACCAGCTGGGTTTCATCAGCGTAATTGGTCCAAAAAACTCTGGATTCTTCTAGGAGACTACAGGGAGTGAGAATGTATATAATAAACAATGTGGGGGACATACATGCTCCTTGATGCACCCCACAGGTGGAAAGAATAGAGTCTGAGGTCGAGTTCCCCCAGCAAATGTTGGATTGCCTACCAGTCCCGAAGGATCGTATCCATTTGCAGGTTAAGACAGAGAAGTGACAGGTGTCCTTAGGATGTGTACGAGCCATTCATGATCTAATAAATCGAACACAGCCGATAGATCTAATAGCACCAGGAGTCCAGATTTTCCACAGTCCATGATGCTCAGCATATGGCTCTAAAGATCAATGAGGGCAGTCTCTGCGCTATTGGACGGGCGAAAACCTGTTTGTCTAGATGTAGAATATTCATAGTCTCTATGTGGGACTGAATCTGGCAGGTAGCTTCTTTATACAGTATTTTCAGAAACAAGTTGCAGTTCGTGATGCGTCTCAAGTTGGCTGGTTCCTTGGGGTCCGATCCAGGTTTTTTCAAAAGGGGAGTGACTGTGTCAAGAACTACGCTATGGCCCGAAACGAATGACACCAACCAACTTGTTTCCTCTTCAGGTTTACATCTTTTTGAAGGACATTATGATTCAACTGTGTAACAGAAGCAATATGCAATCGCCGGATAGTGGAAAATCTTAATATTAAATAGAAGAAGTCAATACCCGCTGGTTTCTCCTTCAGCAGCCCTAAGAGATCCGAGTTAGGTGTTGAAAAATGTGTAGGGGTAAAATGGATTCAGAAAAAAAACAAGAGAAAAGAAAAACAAGCAGATCTGGACTTATTTGCACCACGTGACAGGCAACTTCATTTGGAGGGATCACAAACTTTCTCATCGTGAAGAGATCCCGTGATGGCTGCAGTGTGGCAGATCGAAAAATCAATGTATCGACTAGATGAGTTTGATAAACTGATGGAGAAAGTGGTGCAGCTTGAAACTAGAACCTTAACAGTGGAGCAGGGAACACGCAAACTAGAGCACCAGTGTTCCTAGATGGTCCCTACAGTGAAACAAATGGGAGAGGAATTGGAAGCAACTATCAATGGTAACAGAGCTATGGAAAACAGACTCAGACACATGGAGAATATGGTGCAAGTTTAACAGATTAGAGTTATTATTCTCCCTGCTGGAGCAGACGGGGATGACCAAATCATCTTTGCTTCCAATTAAATGCCCACAATTCTTGATCTTGAAGAGTAGAAAGAACCTATATTTATTGATAAATGCTTTAGAATTAAAATACATACCACTGGCAAGCTTTCAGAATCTGAAGTAGGTCCAACATTTAGCATCAAACAGTTTTACGTCTGAGAGAGGGAGAGAATCCTGAAAGCTGAAGCAGCAAAGGGGAATCTAGACTACCAACCAACCAGGATTCTCCTGTTCCCAGATGTAGAACTTGCAACAGAGAAAAACAGGCGAAAATTGAATATATCCTCAAGAAATATTTTCTCGCTCGAGGGGTGAAGGCAGGGATTCTATGACAGTCAAGCTAAGAATCATCTGGAAACACAAATAGTAATATAGATTTTGGGACATTGAAAGAGCTGAAGATCCACTAAAAACAATCCCTGAGAAACCTGCAGACAACATGGACAAAGGATGGATGAAAGCGGATCAAATGAATGGTTACTTGAAACTAAGTGCAGTGTCAGGAAGTTTAATATTTTGGTTAACATATTCAGTTTTATTGGTTGTGCTGGGGTAAATTACTTCAGATAACTAGATTCCCGTTATGAAGTGGTGAAAGCAAAGTAAGGTGGTAATACTTGTTTGGTGTCGTTGTTAAGGGGACAATGCTGCTTTGGTGTTGTGACATCCTGGGCCCTTCAGTTGCTTATCTACTGTGTTCAAACATTTATGATCAAAACGGGCCTAGACATTAATACTGCTAAGTGAAAGGTACATTTATTTGGATCTGGGACATCTTGGCACAAGCTCTAAATCTAACACCAAGGAAGCTGAATTAGAAAGAGTAGATCATTTTCACTACTTTGTGGTCTGATTGTTAGGCACTTGTTCTTGGAAGAGACACATCGAAAGGTCTGTGATCTTGATGAAACAAGTGAATGGGGTTAGCAGATTTGCAAGTCAATGTTGGTGCTTCATGATCTGCCCAACTATCAAGATATATCAGGCCAAAACACATTGAGCCTCATTACGAGTCCGGCAGTAACCCTGCGGGTGCTACCGGTGGGTTGACGCCTGACGCCTGACTCGTAACATTTTACCGGCGCCTTACTACCCGGTGCCACCGGGAGATTACAAGTCCGGCGGCCCGGGAAGTCAGGCGCTGGTAAAATGTAAGTCCCCCTTCCCATAGAGTCCTATTGAACTCTATGGGAGAGGAGACTCGGAAGCGCTGGCACCTTTGCTAACAGTGCTGGTGCTTCTGTGACCGTCTGCATACTGCAGCCACTGCGCCCGGCATGGTCAGACCTGTCGGGTACAGCGGCCCCGGCAGGCAGACTCCTAGTTTGCCAGTCCGGAAACAAGGATGCCAGTGAGCTTACTGGCACCCTTGTTTCCGGACCGGCAAACTTGTAATGAGGACCATTTCTATGATTTCATATGTTACCAGCCTCTAGGCTACAAAAGAGCTTCTGAACTTCAAAATGCGTTCCTTCATAACATCTTAGGAGTCACACTTTACAAATACAGGCCAGAGTGTGGATCTGACTATGCTGGTAGCATAATCCAGTTGAAACAATTACTTTTATGGATCTCTATGAGGCTTAATCTTGAAGCTTCATTAAATGTGTGTTTATCTTAATGCTTCATTAAATTTCATTTTTCTTTGTAATGTCATGAATAATCACATTGAACCAAAAATACCCTGGGCATTTAAAGCTGGTATTATTCTCCAGCCTTGAGGCCATGGTGGCCACATATATGCTACAGAAAATATATGAAGATCCCAGTGGATTGGCTAGACACAGGGAAAATCATCCAGGGGATATTTTCTGTACAAATTCCAGAATAATATGGAACTTTATCTTTATATTGTTCTGAACCCTCAGACAAAGAAACACATAACAACATTTAAATTTCAACACTTACCTCAGGCACATAACCCACAGTCTTGTAAAACATTATGCTCCTAATATTACCAACAATTGAGATGGTGATTTTTTTTCTTTGTTTCGATCTCTGGGTTTTAACAAATATCGGGTGGCGTATCGCTACCTGAAGCTTGTCAATTATGGCAAAGGTATTTAAGAAAAATGTATCATCCTCACTATATGGATACAGACCTCAAAGCTAAATATGACAAATTACGGGGTAGGCATGGTTTCCTTTATTGATGTCAATAAATACCCGTAAGAGAAGTTGTATACATTAAAATAAAAACGTGTTTCAGTGATCATTTGATACATTTACTGGAACATGGTAAGATATTATATGTACTACACTATGTATATCTTTACATCTTCTGCATTCACTTCACCATGCATCCACTTCATCATATTTACCTCTTCATAACTTTATTTCTTCTGTCTTTCACTTCTTCTAACATTCACTTCGTCATTACAGGGAGAGACTCCCTTTACCCTGCTACTATCCTAACCCATATTCTTTCGCCTAACCCCTCCTTGACCCCTGCCCTAACCTTACAGCTAACCTTAAGCATATGCATTGCCAGCTTAACAATGTGACAATGGGGATAGGTAGATTCCATTGCAGGTTTTTCCAGCGATGAAGAAATCATCAAATCTTTTTCAACGTATTTTACTGCAATTGTTTGTGGTGGGGGGTTGGGTTAGGGTAGTACAAAAGGTAGGGGAGGGTGGGGGACTGCGGGGGTCCCCCCACCACATACATTTGCAGTAAAATGTCCTACAAAAATAATCGATGAATTCTCCCTTGATAAAAACATCTCGAGGAAATCACATACAACCGTGAAGATGCAGACGAAGTAAAGGTAAAAACAAGTAAATGCATGAAGATTTTAGTGTAGAAGAAGCTTTTTAGTTGAAGTAAAAGGGGGATACCACTATATCAACATGGGAATTAATTTTGTATTGATGAATATATAACCTATTATTGTATTTGAACAATCTTAAATTGTGTGTATGGAGTTTAAAATATGCTGCACATAGGTCAGTTGTCGGACTTCCTTTATTTTTATTGTATGTAATGTGTTGTTTATGTTTTATGCAAGAGAATTCCAATATAAACATTATTTGACTGTCTACCTTGCCTTTTGCACTTTATAAAATGAAAGAGGAGTGGCAAATGGAGGTCTATTAACTTTTCAATGGCTTCATGTTGTCACACTTTACATAGTTAAAGGATCAATTCATATTCTCACACTCCAAATACATGTATTACATTCTCATCCAATATCTAGTCAGTGATAGGTTACAGTTATACATATGTGTAACATAACATACCAACACCTGGCTACTTACTAAGGTATAGGATATAATTATGCCATTACAGGCACCTCACCTGAGGTCAGGACAGATGCAAAGTATGTACCTATCCAGCTTTGCCACAAATGATACAGTGACACCAGACCTCACCATATTCACATATCATGGCCCAGACAGCCATCCTTCAGGTCATGGACCAGATGTCCCATTGGTTCCCAGTGAAATCAGCAACACACATACACAAAAGTCGAGAAATAAGCATGAATGCTTTTTGGTACTGCTTATTCAACTGAACCAGCAACAACAGACACCAGCAAGCAGGCATAAAATCCTTCAGTTTGGACATTTCAGCGACAAGACAAATGCCAGTTCTCTCACCGCCATCAGTGAATTCAGCTAATTCTCTATCGCTAAAGCATCAAATAATAATTAAGAATAGCTTGTGATATCGCTTTTGTAACCAGAGCAGCCACAATACTGAGAGTTGCATTTGGCAGAGCCTGGCAACCCAATTCTTAGGTGTGTAGTTGTCAGCAGGGCAAGCCATGCAATACCTATGCATCAAACAACTCCTTATCACACATCCCTGGCTGTTTGGGGCTTCAGAGGAGAGCCCTTAAAATGTACTTAAACTAATAGGCAACAGGACACAGGCGGTTATGGAGGGATTCACATTACAATAGGGGGCAGGGAGTTACCTGGCCCCATCTGGATGGTGTCACCTCTCAATGGCCTTACAGTCTCCAGTACTGCTGCGTGTTAGCACCCAATCACTTTTCCCCAATTGGCTTGGGCAGGAAATCTTCACTCAGTGCAAGGGTCTATGTGGCGAACCAGAAGAAGGGCTCGGGCTACAGTGTGCCATTTTGACTGGGTGTTTTATTCAAATAAAATCAAGCAATGCAATCTAGCCCTACTGCTATGATGGAAGGTCCCTGCCTAACCAACTAAAAATAAGGGTGCTCATCAAAGTCCAAAGAAATAATCCTGAGTCCAAATCCTATCCATCTAACTGAACTGGCCCTACCACTTACACTGCATGGCAAAAAGAAGGAGGCCTATGCCTGTGGCTTCTGCCTGGCCCGATCCCTTGGATCGATTTGTCCATAGGTCTCACAAGTTCATCAATGTCGCAAAACACAGTTCACAACCTCTCTGCAGGTTCTGTAGGTCAAATCTCAGTTGTGCACAATTCTCTCTCTCCAGGAAGAAAATATTTTCCTTGTGTGAACCCGCGTAATTTGGGGGTGGCAGTTGGTAATGGGCTGTGTGTTCACGTTTGTTTGCACGGCCGTTTCAATTTCTTTCGTGTCTTCCTTATTGTGCGTCTCAGTGGTGGACATGGTACGCTTTGCCAGGAGGGGGAGAGGAATTGTGGCTGAGGTGATTCCACAGTATTCCTCACAGAAGTTCCCTCACACTTAGCCACAGGTGGGAAGGACCAAAGAAAATGTAAGACTCCTCAAGTGGCGCAAAGGGGCTCTCATCTCGGGAAATCACGCAGGGTGGCCAGGCCCTCAGCCATGACGGGACGTCCCCTGAGGCCTTTCATCTTCTGGGCCGGCCGTTCCCTCTCCCCTACCCAGGGTTGAAAGGGTGTGCTGTGTCGGGAGTCGAGGGGGAAAGTTGGCTGGTTCTGTTGAGAAGTGCCAGCACAGCTCTGTGAGGGACAGAGCATTGCTGCTTTCTCCCGTTGCCGTGCTATGTTTTCGAGGTAGGAGGGGGAAATCGCAAAGGGGGAGGGGTGACTGAGTTGTGGGGTTGTACCTTTCCCCTTCTTACCCTTTCATGGGGGGGGGGGATGGCGGTTAGTGAGCCCAGAGAAAAAAAGAGCAAAGAAAAGCTGCCATTTGGGGGCGCTGAGATCATAGCGCGGAGGCCCCACTATTGCGCCCCTGTGTGGTTAGGTTAACCCCATCTCTGGGGTATTTAGTAAGAGGTTGGAAGGTGGCAAATCAGGAGGGAGGAGTACTGTTTGCCCAACGCAACCCGTGTGTCATGATCTAGAACTCAACTCTAATGGTCTGTAGTGTGTGTAGTCAGGTGGGGTTTTTCTTTTCCCCTGCCTACATGTGTCGGCCTCAGGGGAATAGGGGGACCGGTTAGGGTATGTCAATGAACTCATGCTACCTAGCCACTTATTTATTTAAGTATGAAATATAGCCATTCCAACACCCCTCTGCCCAGGTTACTGAATTGATGCTATTTAATGATTTATTATCAGAGGTCAATGAACTCATGCTACCAAGCCACTTATTTATTTATGTATGAAATATACCCATTCCATCACCCCGCTGCCCAGGTTACAGAATTGATGCTATTTAATTATTTATTATCAGATGTCAATGAACTCATGCTACCTAGCCACTTATTTATTTATGTATGAAATATACTCATACAAACACCCCTCCTCCCAGGTTACTGAATTGATGCTATTTAATGATTTATTATCTAAGGTAATGGATTTATGTCATTTAAGTATTTATTTATTTCATGTATTAACTGAGACCCCCCACTCTAGGGGCACAGAGGTGTTAATTTACTCATGTGATAAAGAGAATCCGTTATAAACATTCCGTTACATTAAAAAGGTTGTTCAAGCATTGCAAATGAAATAAGGCTGTGTCTGTTTATTTACCCAGGTTCTCAGGTACAAATGTCAATCATCAGGGCTGACCTGCATAGTAGAGGCCATATCCCCCTCACAGCTGCCTGCATATGCTGAGGTCTGCTATTGGCTTTTACGAGATGGTTCACAATTTATGGGCCTGGGTTTCATTTGAAGATGTGTGCAGTAAGGTGTAAACATCCCGGCTCAGGTCCCATACAGGTTGCTGCTCACTCCTTCATACAGAATCAAAGGGAGAAACACCTTATACGTATACAATAACATCAATTTATACTTGAGCCTGTACAATGTTCTTGTTTTATACTCAAGCATTGGAACCCTCCAGATTTTCTCTCTCTCCAGTTATGTTTGTTATACTTAGTGGCTCTTGGACTGCCCAAATTACTCTGGTCTCCTACATGCTTACTTTGTCTCGATCTCGGTGGGGCATCTGCTGTTCAGAATTTCTTGGCCGCGTAACCCTGTTGGCTTTCCCAGCCTCGAAGATTAGTGCTTCTCAGCTTCTCTGGCCCTCTGCTAGGCTTGCTGTTGCCGAGTCTTGACAGGGTGTCTGCCTGTTTGGTTTTTCTCAGCTGCTGTAACCCTTGTGGCTTCTTCAGTCTTGAATATATAAAGTCTCTCTGCTTCTCAGGGCTCTCTGGCTTTCTAATAGGCTTGCTTCAACTTGACTTAGGTAGGGTGTCTGCCCGCTTGGGTTTATCAGGCTCCCGTAACCTTTTGGCTTTCCCAGCTTCAAATGTCTCTGTTTGGCCCACCTCAGCGGCATTACTTCTTTGGGAGTGTTTGCTTCCCTTTTGCTGCTCGGCTCGGCATCTTCTACACTTCTCTTGCAGAGCTCAAGGTTCCTAGCTGTCTGCTGCGGTCTGGATCAGTTGGTTTCAGCATCAGTTAACCGGCCTCAGGCCCACCACTGCTTCTGTGTGGTCACGCCACCATGAGAGATGGTAGATTTATCATCCTGAATTGTCTCCTTACTTATCCAGACCTCTTTCCCAGTCAGGATGCTGGCATATTGTAAGTGGCTCCATCGCTCTCCATGCTACCGCTGGCTCCACAGACTAGCATGTCTCTGCTCCCCCAGGATGTCGCTCCATCAGAGGCTCGCTTAAGCATAGGATTTGTCCTCTCGCTGTTTAGAAGTTCCTCTTGATTCATCCGTCGTCTGAAACAAAAGGGGTGTGTCTTTCCTCTTTGACTGTGGATTTCAGGCTTGATCCAGCATTACCAGAATGCTACTGTTTGGTGGATTCAAAATAGAAGTAACAACAGTCTTTCCAATTCCCATGCAGGGAGATAACGTTCGCTGGACTGGGAGATACTTACTGGAATAGAAGTCCTTCTTCCCAAGACGAGAGTCACTCTCAGTGAGGTCCCTCTTGCTTATACCCCAATGGAGGGTTTTGCTGAGTGGGCTGACCTCCCTAGCCTCAAGGGGGTTGCTCCTTCCTGGGGAGAAGAACCTTAGAGGCATCAGTCTGCAGGATAAATTTCTGATTGAAATCAGGCATCTTTAGCACAAGTTCTCGACATAACATTTGTTTTAAGCCTTTAAAGCTTTGTTGATCTTCTTTCCCCCAAACAAGATTTTGTGGGTGTGAGTCCTTTATCTTTTCCATAGATTGGCAGCTAAGGTGGAATAGTTTGGTATAAAGCATCTTTTTAGCTTGTCAATCTAAGGAAAGCTCGAAGGTCTCTTTTGGTTTTAGGTATAGGTGTTTCTCGTTCCACCTTAACCTATTCTGCCTGAGGATGAATCAGTCCATTCCCCACAAAGTAGCCCAGGTACTTTCAGCTGCCTGGGCCAGATTGCATTTCTTTGGGTTTGCTGTTAAACCTGCTCTTTTGAGGGGTCTGGCGATTACATAGAGATGGTGCATGTGTTCAGGCAAGGTCTTAATGTGGCTATTGATCCCGTCCAAGTAAGTTTAAGAAAAGCTGGAGTATGGTCTTAAATCTTATCCATAAGCCTCTGGAATGTGGCAGGAGCACCGGCCAAACCAAAGGGGAGTACTTTAAATTGAAAGAGTCCCTCTGGGGAGGAAAGGGCAGTTTATTCCCTATCACTAGGGGTACCTGCCAGAATCCTTCGGTTAAGTTCAGAGTAGATATGTATTTAGATGACCCTAACTTCTAATTGAGCTCGTCAATTCATGTCATGAGGTAATTGTTGAATGTAGAAATGGAGTTCAATTTCCTAAAGTCTATACATCACATCCAAGTCTTGTCTGCCGTTGCCACTTGGATGATGGAGGAGGAGCACAGGTTCTCCAGGGGCTCAATTATTTTGGCCATTATTATCTGGTGGAGTTCCGTTTCAATTATCTTTCTTATTGCATCCAGGATCAGGTATGGTCTTAAATTTACCATTTGCCTAGCTGGTGTCCTGATTTAATTAAAACAATTCTGTACTCTCCCTGGTTGTTCAGAGAAGACCTCTGGGAATTGGGCAAGCAAATCATGAAGATCTTCTTGTTGAGAGAGTGGTAGGTGGTTCTAGGTCTTGGTCCGTGAGGAGGGTGACCATGGTTACAGTAGTCTCCTCTACCGGATTGACTTTCCACTCTTTCAACAGATTTATGTGATATGTCTTTGTTTTCTGATGTCATCTGGTTCGGCCACTACATAATCAAGGGACCTTTTATCTCAAGATTTTGAGAAGACCCATACCATTTAGATATCATTTTTGTTCTCTGAGGTGGCAAGGAGAATTAAAACGGATTCCCCAACGGTCAAAGATTGGACTACTATTTGTTTATCATGTAGGGTCTTTTGATGTTGTTGGGCCCTACTTAACAGATGGTTTAACTTCTGTGCTGTCTGGTAAACTACTGAAAACACACATCTTTAAGTAAAACCTATAATCCAACCCTTCTCATGCCTTTATTATTTTAATGTCCTGTGTTATATGTTTCTGCTTCCGCCTGTCCATCCTGTTCGTGTCTCTGCGCCCTGAAGCTTGCGAGCTAACGGCGCAATACAAATAAATAAATAAACAAATGGGTAGTATGGCCTCTTCTCTCCCTTCCCAGGTCTCTTTTAGCATATCCAGTACGTCTCAAAGTTCTCGCCCATTTAATAATTCAAAAGGGAAATACCCTAGAGACACCTTAGGTGTTTTTCTAACTGCAAAGAGAGCCCAAGGGATCATAACATCCCAATGTCTACCATCGGCCTAAAATAGTTTGTAGAGGATTCTTTTTAGGGTTTGGTTAAACCTTGCCACAAGGCCATCCGTCGGTGGGTGATACATGGACGTATGTAAGGTTTTAATATGTTTCTTTCACGTCCTGCATGATTTTCCACATAAACGTGGTATCTCGATCCATGAGGATTTCATATGGGAATTCGTCTCATGAAAGGAAAGGGAGTAGATGTGTGAGGATTTGTTGACTTGCATTGTTCCTAAGGGGGAATGCTTCCTGATACCGAGTAGCATAATCCACAATTACGAGTATACATTTGTTTCCCAGTTTGGATGTTTCTAGCGAGCCCACTATTTCCATCGTTATTTGGAAAAATGTAATGGTTATAACCTGGGGGTGGTTGAGAATTTTTTTTTAAAAATGGAACTTCTTAGGCTGCCATGTAGTTCTCCATCTGTACCGATCCTATTGGAGTGTGGTCTTAAACCCATAACCCACTGTTTGTCCTGGAAGCCAGTGTTTTACTGGGTGCGACTTTGGGGTTCTTTGGCCCTGGGAAAGTACCAAGAAGCTCTTTCTGACCTACTGAACCACACGGGAGGCCGTTATTTGCAATGGCATAGCCATGTAAAACATCAGTTGGGTTCGCTGGGTCTGGGGACTTCTGGAAGAACCCATGAAGCATGCCGTGCAAAATTGGAGAACCAGGAATGCCTCTTGACCCTGTGCTTGAAATTTAAATCAGGGTTGGATTATCTTTCCTCAAAACCCATCCAAGGTGGGGAAAGTTATTTAGATCTAATAACTCCCACCTATGCGTGAGCTTTATACATCAAATTTAGGGTTGGTACCTTTCCGGTTGCGACCTTTACATGAGGATGGAGGAATGGTAACTCTGAGGTTTGCCCGGCCTGCAGTAAGGCCTCAGAGTCTGTTGCACACTTTTTGCTTCTCTGTGAATGTTATAAGGACCTGATAGGATGCGCCTGGTTCCATTAATTAGGAAAAATTATGTAAGCACCACCATCAAAGCAGTTGCTTTATGCCAATCAACTGACATTTTAAATGATGTGCATTTTGTTGCTAAATTCATTTATCGTGCTTGGCTTTACAGGAACTTTAGAGTGTGGGATTGGTGCAAAAATGTTTTACATTTTGTGTATGCTGATGGCAAATTTGCTGAATAAAGCACTTTGACTGAGCTATTCGGGAAAACAGCAAGTACCGGTAAATCCCTACCGCCTACCGTGTAATGAGGCCCATAGTTCTTTACATCTGCAAATACTCTAAGCCAGTAGGTATCACCTGGCTTTGGGTTTTCCTTATCCTCTGATGGGATAACGTTAGATGGGAATGGGCCAGCTCCAATACTATCCTCTGATGACTTGACTGCAAGGAATTATTAATTGTGTTCAGTGGAGACCATCTTTCCCAACATCCCCTCGATAGTGAAGCCCCTTTATAATGAAGAATAATGGACAAACTTGACTACACCCCTGTTCCTCTGAGGATACCTTCCCAAAGGCCTCCATTAGGGCGGGATCCTTTCTTTGGCTGAAGGGCAGATTGGGTTATGGGGCTATGAACTCAGACACTCTTCTATCTGTTTCTTCTTTAACGAGGTTGGCTTCTCCTTATCCTATTGACCCCCTTTCTGTTTGGGCTAAGGTGCTCAGCTCTTGGGGTACTTGTGCAACATCCTCATCCCTTCTTAACCCAATAGGCTGTAGACCCATGAAAATAGAGGATCACCTTCACTTCCCTCTATAGTCGGGGTATATCACGCCCACTGCAACCTCTAATGCATGTCACCAGGCCAGTCCTATCTTGTTTGCTAGTCTGACGTAGGTTCCAAGTAGAGTGGAAAGGGTGATAGAGATTAAGTGCCTTTCATTCGGTGGTATGGAAATGTTTTCTACACTATACACATCAAACCTGATGGACTGGGGAGAGGCTAGGGTAGGGATTTTGGCCTTCACTGTTATCTCTGCAAATAACATGGGTCTCCCGCTTACATCAGCTGGGCGACATCCCACTCTAACACCATATGTAACAAACCAGAAGAAGGATTCGGTCTACAGTGTGCCATGTTGACTACATGTTTTATTCAAATAAAAAGAAAATGCTTATCTAGCCCTACTGCTATAACAGATGTTCCCTGTCTATACAGCTAAAAATAAGGATGCTCGTCAAAGTCCACATAAATAGTCCTGAGCACAAACCATATTCTTTATAATCCCCATCTCCTTTCTGACCCAGGCCTCTTTGCCGAAAACAAGTCTACCAGCATCTTGTGAGCATCTTGATTGCTCTCTAGGTGACTGCTGGCTCTGTGGTCTGGCGTGGCTCCTGTAAGTGGCTTCAATCCAGCAATCCAACTAAGTCAATGCTTAGGATGGGATGCCCAATGTAAGCCCTTATTTATATATTTTTATGTCAAAGTTCTTTAAATCTGGATGATGAACCCTTATATAACGCCACTCTCTTTGAATCCCCCTGACCTCACTGAGCCAAGAAGTAGGTTTGTTTTGCAAATTAAAAGATTTATTTGAAGAATTAAACAATATATATATATATCACACTTTTATGAACAAAATAGTATCTGAATAGCACACCTTTGAATATGGACGGTAATCAACAAGGTGTAACATTACAAAATCAACAATCTCTTTAATCACTTAGGAGTATAAATATGGAGGATACGGTAGCAGAGAATACTTTATGTGATTCCAGGAAATGTAATAATGGGAAAGATTGCAACACAGAAATATACTCAATATGATTTCAATCAAAAGATAATATGGTCACTTTTTCCCCTGTGACTACTAACTCCCCCCCCTATGCAATATGAAGAGATGGAAATGAGGGCACACGGGTTTCAGGAATACAATCAAGAAGGCAGTTCAATTCCAGTTCCCCCAGCAAGCTTAGAGAAACAGGTATGATTTTAAAACAGGCAAAAATACTTTTGAATGTGATTGCAGTGAAAGTGAAAATATGCCAAATTGATTTTAATTCACTAAAGGAGATTGAGCACTAGTGAGAATTACTTTAGATTGGTTCAGGTCAACACTAGCAATGATTCATGAATGATTATCAAACTGAAAACGAATTTTAGCAATTGAGAACAAGAAACAGTTATTTTGACAGAAAATGAAATTGAGCCAAATTGCAATTCGCTGCAATTTTTCCGCGAGCGTGAATCGCGATTACGGAAAAACTATAATGAATTGGAATGTTGTTTTGAGTTTGTTAGGAAGCTTAGGATCTTAGCTTTAAGATGACAGTTAGATTTCACTTCTAGGACGTACGTTTTAAAAGTTACAGAGGTTTTTGTAGAGGTAGATTTTTCAGAAATAGAATCAAGATTTCAGAAATGACAGATGCGCTGTCACAGGTTTCCCCCTTTCTCACCTGTCTTCGTTGCTTGCTGGAATTCTTTGAAGGAGTCTTCTTGCGTACAGTTCGGGTTTTGTACAACCCTGTGCGAGCATCTTTGGGTTCAAGCGTGCGTTCAGCGTTCCGAATCCAGGACTGCTTAGAATGTCCGGGAAATCCAGGAAGTGAAGGAAGGTGTACTCGGAGACGGGTACACTGAAGTCCAGGATTCAAGATAGGATATAGAGAAAGGGAATGATAGGGGAAGGAAAATTAGGGCCCAGGAACCAGGAATCAAATGAGTTCAGCGAAGGCGAACTACGGAGCGCACGTCTAGCCACTGCAAGCGGTAGCGTTGAGACACATGGGGCCGTGGGGCATGGCTTCTTTATAGAACGTGCTACGTCTGACGTGGAGGCTGGTGGACAGCATTCTGTGTTAGACGGCCATGTTGGAAGGACCATAGAGTGTAAGCCCTGATGTGTCAGGGACCAGGAAGTCCAAAAGCGACGCGTCCTACGGTTCATGACATGCGCTTTACAGATTTTAAATCAACCGGATGGACACAAGATCCTATAATGTAGTTCTGAACTAGCTGAACTGGATAGAAGAGGATTACTTTAAACTAAGAGCTTGGGTAAGGACAGTTCTAGACTAGATACTCACTTCTAGGCTTTGGAATGGAATGCGCCTCGTCAAAGATCTGGTCAAGGGTTTGACTTCATTCGCCACCGGACAGGTCTCAGTCACTGGGTTCTGCTCACAGCACGGCGGTCTGGGTCTCTTGAGCTGGATCTGATCGGTCTGGATACAGCACTGCTCTCTCTGGGTCTGAATCTGGGTTCTAGCACAGCAAAACAGCTCAGCCAGGTTGTTGGAATTTGAGATGCCCCTTGGAAGTTAAGGGGTTAGAATCAGGTTGCTAGATTCTGATGCCTGCTGAAAAGAGTTCAGCTTTTGGGATTGGGCCTTTGCTTCAGGGTTCTAGAGCTTGGTTCTAGAATCTGGTCTCTGGATCTATCTGGATTCTGGAGTCTTCCGGCAAGGTGCTTCACAGGAATTGATGAGTAGTGGAAAAGAGTGTGTTCTCTCTGGGTCTCAGCAGTCCCTGTTAATGTGTTTTCCAAAGGGGGTTGGTAGGCTGATTCTATAATGCACAACCCTCTAAGGATTTGATAGGTTAGAGAATTCCCTGTCCCCTGACAGGAGAAAGGATCAGCATGTCAGAATGAGTCAGAGTGATGCTGTGTGTATAGCTCAACTGAAATCCCTCCCCTTTGCTTTTACCTAGAAAATCAATTTTTCCCAAAAACATATTTCCCAGATACACAAGTAGTTCATAATACATATACACATCACAGATTAATTAAGGCATGTCTCTGTTCAAGTCCCATGTTCCTACGAGCTTGGGTTCAGAAATGACCCCTTATTCTCGCTTTTGGTGGGTTTCCCAATATTGGTTCTGCACCAAATTTTACACAAACATACACACCCTCTCTGAGCATATTACTGTAAGTTTTTCTGTTTCTAGCATAAACGCCGTATCTACAATATGAATACATTCCGGGGTTAAGTCTCAGAACATCGCACAGAGGTCAGCTTGGTCTCAAACGGTGGGTGACTTTTTCATTTTAACCATCTCAAAGTTGTACATTTTTGTCAGCTTGGTACACTTTGTTATAAGCAATTTTATAAAACATATATTTGCTGGGTCATCTGAATCCACAATGGTTTGTCTCCGCCCCCAGAGCTGGCTGACTCAGAGGGTCACATGTCCTGTCTCTCCCAGAGCAGTTGTTGACCAGTCACACCCAAATCAGCATATTCCTATTCATCCCAAAGCCCCCACTGTCTTGACTGAGAGCAGCAGGCCAGGGTGCCTTGGGCTAGTTCCTGTTCACACCAGTCTGTCAATCTCTTGGCCAAGGGCAGGGGAAGTCTCCTTTGTCCAGGGGAAAGGTGTAGAATCTGTTTGATCCCAGTGTGGGAAACTTTTTAACTCTGCAACCAATTGTCTTTTCTTACAATATAACCCACATTTTTAATACATACATTAAACAATTGCTTCCATCAAGCCTTTTCAGCATATAGTTTCAAACTGTCTCCACCCGTTAGGCTTCTGATAGCCAGTATTTCTTTGGCATAGTTTGGGGTTCCATGTTCAACTTCACAAAGAATGGTTTTAAAACGCCGGCTTCTTGGTAGAGGCGAGTAACGGTACTGCACCCATTTTTGACAGTTGTCTTTCCATCAGTATCTTTAAAAGGGAATTTTGCTCTGATAGCATAGGATTCTTGCTGATATTGTATTGACATGCATTCTTGCAGTAGAGTAATGTGGAACACCCAACAAAGAGGTTGGATCTTTTAGGTGCTTTGTGAGCCATGATTCTAGCACATTTTTGACAATCAAGAAAACAGATTCCCAAACAGCTCTGTGCTTCTTTTGGCAATCAGCATTGCTATTTCCAAGTGGTTTCAGGCTACTTTGTGGGTAGCCCAATGGTGGTTTTTGGCAGTGGTCACCTGTGCTCACTAAGATAGGCAAAAGTGGATGGCGGCCTGTTTTTCACGTTTTCACTGCGGATTTTCTGGTGATTTTGAGCGAGCAGCATGCTTTCCAGTGGCCATTCTGATGTTTCTGCTGCCGGCAATGCACAGTGATGTTGCAGGGCATGGATGAGTGGGTTGATACATCCCGCAAGCCCCCCCTTGCGATGGCCGTTGATCTTTCATCGATGGAACTTAGCAAGACTGGGATGTCAGCCTCATCTCTCCGGATTCCACAAATGGCACAGTTCATCGTGTTTTCCTCCATCAGGGTTGGATCGCTTGGTTCACCTTGCCAGTCCTGATGGGAGTATTGAGCGATATCCCGGGCCCCTCGGATCTTTCCTCCCG
Organism: Ambystoma mexicanum; assembly: GCF_040938575.1. NCBI lineage: Eukaryota > Metazoa > Chordata > Amphibia > Caudata > Ambystomatidae > Ambystoma > Ambystoma mexicanum. The sequence goes on along the minus strand of NC_090933.1, from coordinate 126,033,319 downwards.
GTCCCCAGGTCATCCTCCTTGGTCAGTCTCCATGGTTTCTCTCTCCTAGGATGACAAAGCAAAAAGGCCAAAACATATTCAGAGACATTTCCCCACCACTATTAATGTAGTGGGGCGGGCATATACATTTTATAAATCAAGAGACATTTACATTATTGTATTTTATAGACTATGTGTGGAATGGTTTTAGAGTTGGAATTTTATTGATCTGGAGCGGCCCCCTCTGGGGTTCCAGAGGACTCCTCCAGTTGCTGCAGAGCGTGCTTGGGATGGCAACACTTTAGCTGATTAATATGGACCCACTTATCTTCCCCCTCTGCCAAACTGCTTTTGGGTATCCGGATCTTGTAGGTGACTGGTGAGATCTTGCCTACAATTTCAAAAGGTCCCTCCCAGGTAGGCAGAAATTTCCGCTGTTTGGCCTGGTTCCTTTGGAAATTGTATAGATAGGCCCGGTCTCCTACATTGTATTCTTTCCTGGTAGTCTTCAAGTCATAGTGGGTCTTCATGCTATCGGCTGATCTTTCTAGTTTTAGCTGATCATAGGCAAAAGCATGTTGAAGGTGTTTTCTTAAATTTTGACCATACTCATGAGTTGTGGAGGCATTGATCAATGTCTGCTCTTTGGCCCTGTAAAGCAGATGCTGGGGAAGCACCATCCTGCGTCCAGTCATCAACTCAAACAGTGACATTTTAGTTGCAGATGAAGGGGTAGATCTGATGGCCATTAGGACAAGAGGTAAACGAATATCCCAACTTGGCCCAGAATCTGCCACACATTTTTTTAATATGCTCACAATGGTTTTGTTGTAACATTCTACTGCACCTCTAGATGCTGGCTGGTAAGCAATATGTAGCTTCCTTTTAACCCCAAGTATCTCCCACATCTTTGTCATTACTTCGCTGGTGAAATGGCTACCTCTGTCTGACTCAATCCTTTGGGGTAGTCCAAAATGTGAAAAGATGTGATTGATCATCAGGGCAGCTGCTGTTTCTGCCTTGCAGTTTGGGGCCGGGAGACATTCTACCCATTTAGTAAATAAGCATGTCACAGTCAACATGTACTTATTCCCCCTAGAGGAGCGAATCACGGGCTCAATGAAATCTACTTGCAAATCTGGCCATGGCAGTGTCATCCCCCTCTTTTGGAGAGGCGCACGGTGTGTGAGGGATGTTGGCTGAAATTGTGGACACACAAGACACCCCTTCAAGTATTGTTCGAGGTCCTGCCCCATGTGTGGCCAATATGCAACCTCTCTTAAGATTTCAAGTGTTGTATGAAACCCCCTATGACCGGCTGTGGCCGCATCATGGGCGTGACTTAACATCAGGCTTCAGAATGAGGTAGGAACCACACACTGATCATGGCCAGCTTGGGATTTCCTTACCAACAAACCGTCTTGGATTCAGAACATTTTTTGGACATTTCATCAACACTCTGAGGTCCTCTTTCCCAATGTAATCGGTATCCGTCAGGGGAAAGTTCTCAGGGTCCTCAATGTGTTGGTAAAACTTACCAATTATTGGATCCCCTTTCTGAGCCGTAATCAAATCAGCATCTGGGGTCTCCTTACACCATTGTGCAGTTGAAAGATCATTGTGAGCATTTGTCTGGGACCTAGTGATAGCAGTGACCTGGATGTCCCCCAACAGGGACTCGATCTCTATTAGATCCCCTTGGATGGCCCCGGTTTTGGCCAGCTGATCAGCTAAGTCATTTCCAGTTTTGTCTGGTCCCTCTACTTTGGAATGACCCTTGATTTTTTTCCAGTAGATGGTCAACCCATTCAAGGTGACCAGATCATGAATATTTTGGATTAACTTCCCATGTTTCAAGGGTTTGTTATTAGCACATAGCATGCCTCTGGTTTTCCAGTTAACCAGGTGCTCCACGAACCCGTTCCATACATAATCTGAATCTGTCATTTTGACCAGTTTGTGGAGTTGATGTTGGCCAGCAGTGAGGATGGCTTGATGCACAGCCATCAACTCTGCCACTTGACTACTTTGGGGACCAATCTTGTACCCAGCGGAGGGTTCTGGGAACTCATTCACCCATGCATTCCCTACGCCGGCCACAAGTTATTTTCCCCGTTGTTGTCAACATGGTAAGAGCATCCATCCACATAGACAGTGGGCATTCCCTCACTCTTGTCTTCTTCAAACACTTTGTGTGGGGAATTGAGGTAGACCTCTATGTTGTCCTTGATTTTTCGACTCTCGTCCTCGAGACAGTTTTCTCTGGCACAATCATGCAAGTCAGCCAGAACTTGCGCAAGGGGACTCTTCTTGTTTTGGCCATATCTGACCTCCACAGGAAAGCCTTGCATTGACAGAATCCAGGAAGTAATTCAGGAACTACTCACATTTCCGGCCCGGATTTTGTCACTTTGGAGATATTGCAGAGGCTGGTGTGGAGTCTCCACTATGATGTGTTCCCCCTGGATAAACGGGTGGTAATTCTTCAATGCCCACACCGTTGCCAGGAATGCCTTCTCACAATTGTTCAATTTTTCCTCCACAGAGGATAAAGTTTTACTCGCATAGGAGATTACTTTATTGACCTTGTCATGCTTTCGGTATAACACTGCAATCAAGCATGTATTATAGAAGTCTGTCTCCAAGAAGAACTACTTGTTTCTGACAGGGTAAGCTAGGCAAGGCGCTTGTGTGAGGCTTCTTTTGAGTTGTCTTACTGCCTCGGATTATAATCCAGGGACTGGGAGAGATGAAGGCCTCTGGTACTAGGGCTCCTGAGGTTATGCTCAGGTGTTTCCCTTTCCCACAGAACCTCATCTCTATCAGCCCCTGCTCCCTGTTGCCATGCAAGAGCCTGAGCTTTCTGCTCCTCAATCAAGGCCTTACTAGACTCTATCAGTCTCTCTTGCATGGTTACCTGTCGCTGGAGCCTATCATTGTGCTGACAGAGAGCCTCATTTTCCCTTTGTGCTTCCTGGTTGGTCCTGGAGTACTGGGCCAGTCTTTGCTGCGGGAGGGTTACCTCCTGAGTCCCATCCCTACTGGCCTGCTCCTTTCTTGCCGGAGCATTTTCCACCCTCCTGGTGTGCTCCAACAAGTTTTGATGCTCTTTTTGGAGATCACCCAGTCCCTGAAGGGCCAGGTGATTTTCTTCCAGCTTCCCTTTTAAGTTACAGACTTCCTGGCCTAAGGTATCCCTTTCCTGAGTAAGAGCTTGCCTCTGTGCCGCCCGGTCATCCCTCTGCCTTTGAAGGGCACCAGCTTTCTGGCGCTCTTCCTCAAATTCTGCCTGGGTGTCCAAGTCTTTCAGAAATAATGTATTGCTCTCTGCCTTTTCTCTGTCCAGGTGGCTTTGCAGGGTGTCTACCTGTTCTGTGCATACCCTATTGAAATTCAGTTGTTGCAGCTTTTTCTGGCTCTGCAGTAGGGAGTCCAAACCTTCTTGGTACTCCTTCTGCAAGGCCAGAATTCTGGTATCCTGGTCTGCCCTTTCCTGTTGCAGGATACCCATATCCTCTTTGATTTTAACCAAATACTGCCTACTTTCGTTTTCTGACTCCTGGCTCCTCTACAGCTTCTGCTCAGAGGATTCCAGATCAGAATGGGACTTTTCTAATGCCATCAGTTGCCTACTTGCCAGATCTTGGCCTTCAGCACATTTGTCCTGTATGGCTCCCACATATAAATATAAATATTCCGCTACCCTGGCAATCTTGTTGTGCTCATCCTTGGCCTTAGGCCATATATAGTTCATTCAGGGCCACATGTAAGGGACCCTGACCTCTCCAGATATCTAACCCAGTTGCCCTCCAGGAAGTCTCTCCATCAGAGGCTCGCATGTGCATAGGATTCTTCCTCCTTGCTGATTCAAAGTTCTGCTTGGTTTTCTGTATGTCATCTGAAGCAAAAGGGGTGTGTCTTTCCTCTTTGACTGTGGAGTTTAGACAAGATCAAGCATTACCTAAAGCCAAACAAATTGAAGTAATAATATTGTTTGGTGGATTCAAAACAGAAGTAACACCAGTATTTCCACTTCCCAGGTAGGCAGATAACATACACTGGACTGGGAGTTCCTTACCAGCATGGTAGTCCTTGTCCCCACGGTGGGGGTCACTCCTAGTGAGGTCCCACATGCCCAGAACCCTAGGGAGGGTCTTGCTAGGCAGGCTCACCTCCTTAGCCTCAAAGGGGGTGGCTCCCCTCTGGGGAGACGAGATGAATGGTCCAGATTTGTCACATGGGCAAAGGATGGCTGTTTGTCACTCCCATAACATTGTGTACCTCTCCCAACATTGCTGAACTCCCAGACAGAGCTCAGCAAGGCTGCTTATCTGGGAGCCCTGCTGTCTGCATGGACACTCTGCTGCCTGGATACCACTTGAACAAACACTGGAATCCTACACTGACTGCCAGGATTTGACCTGAAAGCTATTGCTGTGCACACATCTGCTCTTTCAATGAGTGTTCTGTCCGCCTTCTGTTTGAGTATTGGTTAGCCATGCAAATTGTGTGATCGTTGCTTAGAACTATAGAGAACCTGCATAGCACTGTAACTATTTTAATCATTGTCTGGCTCTCACAGTACCTTTCTTTTTTTCTGACGAAGGGAATCATACTTGTTTTTACAAGCTTGTTTTGTATTATATCAGCTTGACTTCTTTTGTGAGTTGGTGCTTAGCAAATCATATTTATTAGAGAGAATCAAATACAGAGCATTGTATTTTGGTTTTAAAAATGATGATGGAATAGTTTGCAGTACTTTTTAAATAGTATATTGTGGAACCAGAAGACAAGGGTTTAAAACCCAGCTTCTAACACTATGTGATCCTCAGCAAATCACTTTATTTATTTATTTATGCATTTATTGTTTGCTTGTTAGGCACTTATATAATAAGAAAATACTGTTTCAAAGTGCCCACAGGGCAGGGAGGGAGCAAGTGTTGGAAAAACATTAAAATACAATATTTAAGAGCAGAGGGGGAAAAGGTAGAAGGGGCTAAGCTACTATGCCTTGTGAGTATTCAGTACGTGCAAGTGCAGCAAGGAAGAGGGAAGAGGGGGTAAATGCTGGGGAGTCCGAGCACATAGGTGAGCCACAGATGAAGTGCTAGGAATGAACCACCGATGAACCACACATGAAGTGCTTATATCACTTTGCCTTTTTTCCCTTATCTACCAAAACTGAAATTCCCCAGCAGTGAACCAATTAGTTATGTTCCATATAGCCAGCCCAAGAAACCATTTGTTAGCCTTGAACAACTAACACAGATGCATTAACGTATCAACTGTGCACCAACTCGTGCACCTAGCCCTATGCGTGTATCACTGTATTTTGATAACTGCATTTGTGTTTGTATTTGTCCAACGAACCCGAGGATTGCTAAATTGTACATAAACCACCATGACTGCCAAACTGTACTTGATGGTCGTTTTTAGCATTGGAGACTTTGCACCTAGCTCTATGTCTGCTAAACTATATGCTGTCGCTAGTACTTAATATCAAATTCTTGCTTACATCATCTGGCTCATGATTCCAAACCTGGGCTTGCTAAAATTGTGCTCTGCATCCTGTATTTATCCCCACGCCTACCACACTCTGCATTTGATTTTTGTACGCAAAACTGAATGTTGCACCTAGGCCAATGCCTGCTAAACCCAGCAGTGCACACCCTTCCCACTAGCCCCACTCCATCCCGGATATAGATATGCTAGCCTGGCTACTTATCACAATGCTCCCTTTCTGCCTGATCCAAGAGAACACTCTGTGCACAGGCAGTCACTTCCTAGTATCTAGAAATGGCCTATCCAGACTGGCATGCCCCAGGCGTTGGCCCATATCTTGTCCAACGCCATTCCTCCCACCGACCTCTCCATTTACAGCCAGCCCACATTATGACCACAGCCCTAGTCTACCCACTAGGATTCCCACTACAGAGCCCTCTCGCACTGACCTTATAGTAGACAATACTGTCACTACCAATACCACAGCAACTCCAAAAACCTACCCTGCAATGGCGATGAAAGGAATCTTCGCCTTAGATCTCGTACCAAAGCACTCCACCGACCCCACACCTCATCATTCGTGACACCCAAACCAGCCAAGACCAATGGCATCAGGCAAAAAAAAAACTACAAGCCTCCACCCGCCTTGACCCATAAAAGATCTTCTACTGCCCAGACACCCAAGATTGCCACGCCTATCGAACCAAAGACACCCACCATCCATAAAAGCGCCCTCATCAACGCCCAATCAATAGGAGCCCATGCCATGACTCAATCATGGAACAAAACTTAGACCTACTAGGAATCACAGAATCCTGGCTTCACTAAGCTTCTGGACCCTTGTTAGCACTTGCCATCTCGCCTGATTATACTAGCCTTAGAACGGATAGAATCCATACCACAAGTCCCATTGAAGACATTGCAGGGTATGAACTGCTGTTAGGCAAACTTGCTCCGAATGTGAAGACTACAATCAACATTGTGATAATCTATAGAACACCTAGTTCCAACAGCCACCCGGAATTAGACATCCCATTACTCCTCGCCCCAATTATTAAACCCAATACAAAATGCATCATCCTCGAAGACCTAAATCTAGGCTTCAATGACGACCAAGACCACAAAGCTGAAGTCCTACATTCAGCTCTTAAAGACATGAACTTCTCCCAACTGGTGAACGCTCCCACACATATCAAGGGCAGAACACTCGAATGGATCCTTTCCCTTAACACCAATCTAACTATTGATTCAATCAATCCCCTTGACTGGACAGACCACTCTTGTATAAAATTCACAATCATGAGTGATGTACCCTGTCCCCCCAAGGCCAAAGTAATGGACACCTATGAAGGTAGAAACTCCTGCAAGCTCACTGTTGATAACTTTGCCCCCATCCTCAACAAAACATTAGAAGATAACCTAGTCCTCAGTAAGGACCCTAATACCATTGCTGACTACTTCCATAAATGCCTTACTCTCACAATTGACGAAGTAGCACCAATAACAACCAAAACATGACGTGGCGACAAAAAGTCCCACTTCTGGTTCAACGAAGAATTAGCTTCGCTAAGAAGAACCAAGCGTGCCATTGAACACTCCCATATCAACCATCCTACCCTTGAATCCGCCAAAGCACTCAAGACGCCAACAAAACCTATAAATCAGCTATCATCCCCCACAAAGCCAATGCCTATAACACAAGGATCAGTAATGCTTCATCAGATTCAAAGAACTATTCTGGATCCTTAGAGAATTAGAAAATCCTACCCCAATCACATCCCCGACCAACTTGAGCAAAGAATGGTGCACTACCATACAAGATGCACTTGCATCTAAAATTGCTCTCCTCCAAAATAAAATAACTACCAAAAGACTGGTATTAGCAGAAAAAAATGCCTTAAATTCCAACCCCATTACTATCCCCAACGAAAACACCAACTCCCAATTCCATTTCACCACAGTCACCGAAGACCTAGTCTTCAATACCATCTCTAAGTTAAAAGCCTCTAATTGTAAAGGTGATAATGTCCCAGCTAAACTAGTCAAAGTACGTGCATCCACCCTCACCCCTACCGTCACCAATTTTGTTAATGCCTCTTTCAACACGAATACAGTCCCAGCCAGCATCAAAGAAGCCTGGGTCATCCCACTTCTAAAAAAAACTACACTAGACCCCACAATACTTACTAACTATCGCCCTATAACCACAGTCCCATTCTTACTCAAAATCATCGATAAAATAGCTTACACACAAATCCAAGCACACCTCGAACAGAACCAGCTCCTTGGAAACAGACAATCCGGCTTCAGGCTTAACCATAGTACGGAAACAGCCCTCCTGGATCTAAAGAATCAGATGGATACCATCAGAGATTCAGGGAAACTCTGCATTCTTTTGCTGTTAGACCTTTCCGCAGCATTTGACCTTGTAGACCAAGACAAACTGTGTACATCACTAGCCAACAATTTCAACTTCTCGACTGAAGCCACTATGTGGGTGAAATCCTTTCTAGCTGAACGCACCTCGAGAGTTGCCATAGGTAAAGAAGCGGCTGATCCTATCCCAGTCCCTATCGGAGTACCCCAAGGATCATGCCTCTCTCCTACTCTCTACAATGCCTACACAAAGCTCCTCTTCTCTGCATTAGACGACAGGGGTGTCATCTACACTAATTTTGCATATGGCAACCAATTCCTCATACCCATCTCAGGGAATTATGACCAAGACACACCATTAATAAAATATGAACAGTCTCTGCCTCAACGATGAGAAAATACAAATTCTCATTGTGGACTCCCAATCTAAAATAGCTGCCCTCCACCCAGACTATTCCTCTGTTAATATAGATGGAACATCGATCCCAGTGCTCAAGCAAGTAAAAACATTAGGTGTGTACTTAGACGCCAACCTCATCTTCCACGGCTTACACCTCCAAACTAATCGCACTAAGCCGACAATTTCTGTCGCCCACCAACTGCCTCGCACTGGCTAGGGCCCTGGCTTACGTTGCAATAATCCAAGATGGATTATTGCAACGTATTACTAATAGGGATATCCAATACCAATCTCAGCAAATTGCAACTCATGCAAAATAAAGTTCTAAGAGCAGCCCTAGGGATAAAAAAGTTCGACCACATATCCAAGATCAGAAAAGATGCTCACTGGTTACCCATCAAAGCCAGAATTATCTTTAAAACACTCTGCATCACACACAAATGCGTTGCCAATAAAGCCCCCATCTACCTCAATAACACCCTACAGAAAAAAGACTCCAACAGAATACTGAGATCCAATGACAATCAATCTCTAGTATTACCCCGCTACAAAAATAGCAAGGCAGGAGGCAGTAGCTTCTATGTCCTGGCCCCCAAACACTGGAACTCCCTCCCATCAACATCAAAAAAGAGCTATCACTCCCCTGCTTCAAAAAACCGCTAAAAACCTGGCTGTTTAACCAATATTAGTATTATGGTAATTTGAACCAACACTAATAGATTGCTTACCTGTTGAACTGTAAATATTATTCTGTAATGTAATGTATTATCCTGTCTTAAATGTCCATATTCTTTCGCTATGTATAATCATTGTTAAAGCTGTCTGTAACCGAAGGGGCGCTGTTGAGCAGCCTGCAAGATGGCTGCCTAGTGATTGAGCTCCGCGCCTAGCTGCCATCTATCCGCCTACATCTGCGGTCCTGTACCTGATCCTGCAATCCTACTTCGTTTACATGCTCCTGCTGCTGTGCACGTCCCGCACGCCGAATCCCGGAGGAAATCGGACATCAGGTGCCCCGGATCTGCCTTCATACCACGCCGGCGGCGGCGCGGCCCTAGGCCGTTCGGCGTCTCCCGTGTGCACCGCGGCTCGGACGGGTGCCTGCCGCCGTCCCCATCGCCGGTGACCCGTGCCTGGGCCCCGGACGCGACCCCTCCGCGTCGCTGGACTGGTGCCCCTGTCTTCTCCGCCTGCCCGCCCTTCCTGCTGAGGATCGGCGCCGCGCCGGCGGCTTGGCTGCGGCCGCGGGGGCGGGCTGGACGTGGTGCGGAGCCCTTCGCCCGCTGCTGTTGCGGCTTTTGGAGGCGGTCCCGGATCGGCGGCCCCTTTCTCTGGGATTGGGGGGCCGCTGGCAGGGCCTCTTGGTGTGGCGGCCTGGCCTGGGGTTGGAGTGGCGGCGCCTGGATGGAGGACACGATGGACTGGAGGTGAGATCGGGGGCTGCCGCCATCTTTGTTTCCCATCTCTCTTCTCTTCTCCCTGCATGTGGGATAGCCTGCTGAGGCCTCGACACCCCGCGCATTGCCCATTCTGCGGGGGCCTCCCTCCACCGCACTGCCACAGTGGGGCCTCACCCCGCTCCCGGAGTCGAGTCGCCCTTGGGGAACACTGCAACTCATCATGCTGGGTGGGTGACCCGCACCGCGCCCAGTGGACTCACGTTTGCGGACCTCCCACGCTTCTGCCCCACTCTCTCTTCAGTATACTGGGCAGTCTCACCTCAAGCTGCAAAAACTCATTGCACCGGATAGCACTCATTGGCCCCACAGCACCCCATCTACGCATACGGGTGATCCCATCCTCCATACTCCACCTCTTTGTCTCCCCAAGCTCTGCTGGTCTGTAAGCTGCTCCCTTGTGTGGGGACCTCCGCGGGGACTGCACTGGGGTGGGTTCTGGTCCCTCTGGTGGGCCATACGGGGGGTGAATAGCTGGACCTTCCACACGCATGGTCTCCTCGCCTCCTGGCTCGGGGGCTGGATCGACCTGGACTTGTTTGGCTGCCTCTTTCTTGCCCGTAACTGGCTAATCTCATTTTGGCATCTCCCCCTCTGATTCTCTGAACCTGATCATGTCGAGTCGCTCCAAGAGTGGCGTCAGGGGGGGGGCCATGGACAAATTTACAAAGGCGGTCCCTCGATCGGAAGTGGGCCACGCGTCAACTACGCCGGAGGAACCTGATACCGAGCCGAGTCCCGTGGCTTCGGCTCCTGATCTTACTGCCATGATGGAGTCGATGGCCAAAAACTTCGCCTCCTTCCATGAAAAGCTTGACGACATCAACGCTAACATGGCCTCACTCAAAACACGCGTTGAGCAAGCTGGCTCCAGAATCACGGAGGCCGAAAACCGGATATCCACCAATGAAGATGAGATACACATACTACAGGACACTGTGGCTGCCTTATCGCGCGACATGAAGAATGTAAAGGCAAAATGTGACGACTTGGAATCCCGCTCTCGCAGAAACAACCTGCGCATTATTGGGGTCCCCGAAAATGCCCTGAAGGGTCGAATGGAGGAGGCGGTCGAACGTCTACTCAAGGACTTGCTTGGTGACCCGGACCTATCCCCCTACTTCACTGTTGAGCGGGCTCACCGGGCCCTGTCTCCGCGTCCCAGGCCTGGAGATAGCCCCAGGCCCATTATAGCCAAGATTCTCAATTATCGTGACAGGGACCTCATCCTCCGCCTGGCACGGGAGAGGGGGGAGTTGCGGTTGGAGGCTAATATTATCCGAATCTTCCCGGATTTCTCAATGGCTGTGCAGCAGGAGAGGCGTCAGTTCCTTGGCGTCAAGAAGATGCTCAGGGAGCGCAAAGTCCCATATGCCATTTTTTTTCCTGCTAGACTCAAAATCACCCACATGGGCAAGCTCTATTTCTTTACCATCCCTGAAGAGGCGGTAAAATTTATTGAGATGCAGATACCGCTTCAGGGCCCTGGAGATGCCATCGCTGTTGAAAGTTAATTGGGTGTCATGGAGTGGGGATATTGGCTGCATTTGTTGATTCTGTACTTACAATTTATCACTGTTAAAACTGTTCGGGTTACTGGGTCGCTCTGGCTCCTGGCAGCGCTCGCCTGTGGCGGGGGTCGGCAACGATCTGATGGCACTGGCCACTTATCCCTCACATTGCTGGGAAATGTCATCTACTCCAGTCTCCCTTCGTGGTTGGATGTCCTGGGGGGCGATGACTGGCCCCGGGATCACCCGAACACATCGCATGCCATAGAGCTGGGCCTCGCTCAGTACATGCTGGATCGTGGTATGCCCATAAGGCTGGCCATGGTGAGACACTCTCTCCGGCCACCTGCTGTTGGCGTTGCGCTTGCTTGGGGGCCAGATGTCTACTCTGGGGCCTGCTCCCCCTGGGATGGTCTACGTGTCTGCTGATTGCCCAGCCCACAGTGCCCAGGCGCTCATCCTTCTTGGGGCCTTGATGATGCTCTACACGAAGCCAATGTTGCAATATTTTGCTGCCCTACTGTTATTCTTCCTCTTCCAATTGCATAACGGCAGGACTTCTACCTCTTTGAGACTGGCCCAATTCCCCACTCTGGGACACAGGGGGCGATGCTATATGACTGTTGACACCGTTATGGTAGTTACGGGAACCGCAGGGGCTCGTGCGCGGTCCCCCAGCCTCCCGCTCCGCGGGTGGGGACCTGCGTTATGAGTCCACTACTACTGTTTGTTTTGCAACAGAGCCACTTGGCTTTAAGCGTGCTAGTGCGTGGCAACGGCGCACCCCATTGCGATTGCACTGTTCTCTTCTGTTTTGCTGGAATGGGTTGGCCCCCGTTGGGCCTTGGGGAAGTGCTGGCCAGGTTGGTGTTGGCTCATCTGCACGCTGTTAAGGGTGGGTGACGTTTACACTGCTGATTCATGTTTAGTGGTGCGGGTGGGGGGTGGAAATGGGGTTGTTTCTCAAAAAGGCATACGAGGTTTCGCGAGGCGCATCCTGAGGTGGCACAAGCGCGCATGCTGTTTTTTCTTTGGGAGCTCACATGGTCATTTGTGTTGGGATGTTCACTGAGGATTGATATTGCAGTTGGGGATGGCCACCACTGAATTGTCTACTGTCATAATGTCCTGGAACGTTCGGGGGTTGAGCAACCACACCAAAGCCCGCAAGATCATGGCGTATGCCAACAGGCATAACTGTAGGATCCTGCTCCTACAGGAGACACATTCCAATGGCCTTATACCAAGGGCAGTTGCCCCGTCATGGGGTCCCGCCAGATTTTTCACTTCCTATTCCACGCAATCTAGGGGTGTTCTCACGATTATCCACAAATCGATTAAGTTTGGGCTGCATAAAAGCTACATCGACCCCAAAGGCCGCTACGTTATATTGCACTGCACACTAGTTAACAGGGAATATTTGCTTGTTAACACCTACTGTCCCAACGTGGACTCCCCGGAATTCTTTGACACAATAGCCAATATACTTCTGGGCTTTGTGGGGGTGCATATTATATGGGGAGGGGATCTGAATCTTATATTGGACACTGTACTGGACAGAACTGCCACGGGTCCCAGAGCGTTGTCTCGCGCGGCGCGCAGGCTGCGGGGCCATATGCAGTCGCTCAACATTTGTGACGCCTGGAGAACTCTCCATCCCCAGGAGCGTGAATACACCTACTATTCATCTGTGCATGACAGCTCGTCCAGGATAGATCTGTTCTTGGCCTCCAGCGAGGTGATGGGCAGGGTGGAGGGTGCGGGCATTCTTGCCCGCACGCTTTCGGATCACGCTCCAATCACACTGTCCCTAAGACTGGGCACCCCTGTTCCAACAGTCAGCACTTGGCGCTTTAAGTCCGAAGCCCTAAAAGACATTGGGCCTCATTACGACCCTGGCGGAAATCGGAAAACGATGGCGGAAATGCAATACCGCCATCGAATAGCGCTCGGTGCGACTATGACCCGTCACCGCAAAGTACGAAGCCATTAGCGACACCGTAGTGAACGCCAACGCTAACTGCACCAAGTACGCGCGCGCGCGCCATGCCAAACCGTAAATACCACCATGGCGCAAGGGTACGCGAATTCCGACCCTAGCGGACATGTACCTAACGCCATCAAGCATGGCGGAAAGTACCATTCCGCCATGGTGAGAAGTACGGCATCGCGAATCAACCGTAAACGGCCCCACTGAGTGCCTGTACACCGCTCCCTGCCCACAAAGTACAACTCCCCGTAGGTGCAATGAAGTCACAATGCAACCAGTGAAAAGTACAAGTCACCCATGCATGCCAACGAACAAAAGAATCACAAGAGGGGCCAATGGGAGCTGCAGGGCACAGATGGCACGAATACAGAAGCCATTCCAATGGACATGACCACAGTCCCCCCCCCAGAAACGCACGCAAACACAGGCACCTGTGACCAGCAATATTCCGAAAATCACAACATTCCACCAGTCCACCTGGCTGACCGGCATCTGTTACACAAAACCCAATCCCCCGCCCCTGAGCATGACAACATTCAAACAGTCATATTGGCAGCCCCCATCCCTGACCTCACTGGGCTCCGTAGGCAAACGCACCCAGCACAGTACCACGCAACTAAACTCCGAAGCTGGAACCCAATGCAGATCTCCTCACAATACATCGCTCCCCAAATAGGAATATGCCACATCACTCGCAAAGAAGAACGCTACACGGCCCATATCAGAATAGAAATTTAATGCACAACAAAATCACCAAGCCCATACAGCCATTAGTCCATGAACTCCAAAACACATATCACCATTGTAGGCTGCATCCGCAAGGAATGACCAGCTACTACTTGTGTGACGCCCTGTTCCATCATGGTACACAGAGCCACATTCACGTACGAAAAGGCAACATGGAAGCGCACAGAACCGCAGGGCCGTCCCAATGGGGAGGCACTAGTCCAGCTGAAAGGCCGAAATGTTGCTCCGAGCCACTAGTACTGCGTAAGGGCATGTGGCCCATTGGCGATCGTCCCATAAGATCGTAATGCTGCTCCACTGATTAACACGAAGCAGCAGGTGTCGGGAGTAAAAGCCATCTGCAGGAGTGGCATACAGATGGCAGTGGCAAAAGGGGAGGAGATACCTGTCAACCAAAAGAAAAGAAAAAGAACAGAATGGCCATCAGAACTACATTCCAACAACTCACTTCAATGATCACACTAAATCCACAGCCATATGCATGCTAGCCCACTCCAAAGGATCATCACCACCCCAAAACCACTTGCGACTCATAACCATCTATATCGAGGTGTAAACACCATCACAAACGAGTGTACCTGTGCATGCGTCTGTCAAAACAGATTCCATCAGATGGGAATGTTAACGTGCATGGACACAAGTGTCTGAGGGCGCGTCGAGACAGGGAGGGCTCAACAAGGCCAGATAGACGATGGTCCCACTATGGCAGCCCTGCATCACATAGCGCAGGGGAGGCGGATAGATTCCAAGAAGCCCTGTACATGGCAAACCCTGTATCAAATCACCTATCCATGCATCCATTCATCATTCCCTCATCCCGGTATAAAAACGCCTGAATATTTACTCACATAACATTAGAAATTTCCATTGAGTCTGTGCGTTATGCAGCCTGCAAAATCCACAGTGCCCCAGCCCGTAATTCCAGTGTTGTGAAGTAACATGTATTTGGGAACGTCCGGCCTCATCGCCCACGTCGCTATTGCGCATCCCAAACTATTCATATCAATCATTGCATCCTCGCCATGGCCCCTGTCTCAAGGACATTGAACAATAGAACGTTATATTTGCAGTCAGACCTGTGGGCATCTCCTCGCCGCTAGCTGAAAACCGAAAGCGCCGCCCTTCGAATTCCTCATTTGCAACATCACGTCGAAAAGGCATCTGTGGCCGTTTGAAATCACAAATTAATCCATCTAGTGCGGCTGTGTGTGAAAATGGCAACTGCCTTCACCCACTAATGGGACGCCCCGCCCGTCGTTGCAACTCGGTACAGTGATGCATGAGGGCCCACCGTTACTCGAGTACTACGTTCCACTGACCCATCACAAGTCTGTTTGCGACTGCAAAGATTGTATGTGAAACAATGGGACCATAGCCGAATGTACATATCAACAAATGTTACACGGCCATCGGGTACAAATACATGAATGCAATAGCAAGATGCCATTCCTCGAATTGCAGCGTTGTGTGCGGGACGTGCTCGCCCGAAGGGGAGAGCAGCTTGCACAGGTGGAATGAATCACCACAGGTGGAGGCCATACAGCCTGAAAACACATAAATTGCACACCCAGTCTCCTCCCACAACCACACCCACTCCGAAATGCTACCGGCAGGACTCGCGATGTTGGCCCTGGGGGACCTGATAGCACTGCAAGTACTCCAACTCCAAGAAGAAGACGAACACCAACTACAACCGGCCGCACGGAGGAGACGCAGGAGGAGGAGGAGGCCAAGGCAGGGCCAGCAAGGGCCGCCAGCACAGCCACTACCACCACGCAGGCAGCCCGCAATCCCACGCCTCCGAGCACATCCGTTCAACCTCACTGATGAGCAGATCCACACCCTCTACCGTTTGGACCGGGACACCATAGCCGCCATTGTGGACATGACACACGCTGACCTTGTCAGCATGATAGATAGCCCAACCGCCATCCCACCCCTACTGAAGGTGGTGTCTGTACTCCACTTCCTGGCCACAGGCACCTACCAGCACACAGTCGGACAGTTGCATGGCATTTCTCAGCCACTGTTCTCACGGACACTATTGCAAGTGCTCGATGCCCTCCTGCAGCACGCAGACGACTACATCTCTCTACCACGCTCGGAGCAGGAAATTACCAACACAAAAGTGGGATTCCATGCACTTGCCGGCATACCGGGTTGCATTGGTGCCATCGACTGCACCCATGTGGAATTGGTCGTCCCACATGCCATGGAGGCCCAGTACCGCAACCGAAAACAATTTCATTCCCTGAATGTACAAATGGTGTGTGACTCCAACAGGATCATTACACATTGTTGTGCCAGATTCCCTGGATCAACCCATGATTCTATGGTCTTGAGGAACTCTACTATACCACGCTACATGGAGCGACACGCAGGGAACAGATCCTGGCTACTCGGTGAGTCTCATTTCATGCATGATGATGTGGGGTATGTGATGCGGCAATGACCTGGCAGGAAGGGGGGGGGTGTGCGTACGTAGCAATGGCATTCTACATCATACGTTTATCGTCCACATACAGGTGATGCTGGGTATCCACTGAAGAGATGGCTCCTCACACCAGTCCGGAACCCACGGGACCAGCATGAGGAGGACTACAACCATGCCCACTCACGTACCCGTGTAGTCATTGAACAGGCATTCGGCCTACTGAAGACTCGTTTCCGCTGCCTCAGCAGGTCTGGCGGGGCACTCCTGTACCGCCATGAGAAGGTTGCAAAGATGGTCATGGCATGTGTCATGCTCCACAACATGTGCGTACGTAGAAATGTGCCCATGCCCCCTGACGCAGAACTGCAAGCACCTGATGATGGTCATGATGAGGGTGGGGATGTGGCAGCACCTCAAGGAGTCTGCGAGGCACCGGAGGGCCGTGACATTCGTCAGCATCTCATTGATGCATGCTTCTAGCACTCACGCCTGGTGGCTGATACATGGACACGGGACTCGTGGCACTGTGTGTGTCTGGTACATGCACAATATGGACTGTACGCCTATGATGGCCTAGTACACAAAGATCATTGTCCACACATCTCATTGGTTGATCGTGCACTGTTTATGGCATATGTGATATCATGTTGAACACCCTATCGACCCGCCACCCAAGTGAGCCCAACACACCCCCTCCACCCTCCTACCTCCCCCCCGAACACCAGTGTCCAAAGATGCTCATTGTCAGTGGGCTGTCGCTATTGCAAGCCCCCTCTGCGGGTATCAGGGGCACCCCTGCCTGTGGAGCGCAGGTTCCTCCCAGATCTACGTTGGGGGCTGCCCTGGACGGAACTTGCAACGGATGATGTCTCTGCCTGCTCACGTCCATGCATGTCCCTAAGGGTTTGTGAGAGCTCAGTGAGCACACGGCGCACTGCGGCAAGTTCGGCACATACGTCTTTGGACGTTGCATGCAGTTCCCCCCTCAGGCTCTCGGTGCTTCTCTCCATTTGGACTCTCAGGCTCTCGGTGCTACTCTCCATTTGTGCCCTTAGTGTCTCTGTACTTCTCTCCATTTCTGCCCTGAGTGTCTCAGTTGATGTTTCTATGTCTGCCTTAGTGCGCCCACATTCATCAGCATGGTCCTTGAGGAGCGTGGCCAGTTGCTGCTGTTGCACGATTAACTGGTCGAGGGACTGTTGCCTCTGCTGGGCCATGGCCATTTGCGGGGGTGTCACAGAGGGGCTGTTGACCTCATGTTGCCTTGCCACAGGGCTTGTGGGGGATGGCCAGTCGTCGTCTTGTGGGTGCCCCTGCGTGGTATCCTCATGTTGTACGGGATGGGACAGACAGGTGGAATGGGACAGGTCATGGATGGATCTGACTTCGACATCCCCGTCTTCTGTGTCGGAGCATGCTGCCATCAATGGGGTGTCACCTATGGTGCTGCTGCCACCAGAGGCAGTGCGTTCTGTGGCATCCGTTGGGGGGACCTGTGGTGGTGGTGTTGTGGGCATGCTGGCTGCTGGGGTGCCTGTTGATGTTCCCTCCTCTGTGCTGCCACCTGTTGTGTGCAGCTGCCGTGTCTTGATGCGTGCAGCTGAGGTGGAGGGTCTTTGGCCGTTGGTCTTGGCCCTCTTTGCAGGTGTGCTGGTAGGGGTGTCCTGATGCTCGTCGTTTGGATCGGACCCTGTGGTGGAGTAAAGGAGGGCGAGGGTTATTAATGGGTCTGTGGGTATTGGAATGGCATTGTATCACATGCATTGGGGTGGTACCTGAGGGTGATTTGGGTCGGGGCCTTGGAGGTGCTTTCATTTGTGTGTGGAGTGAGGGTGCAGTTGTTTGGCAGCCTGCAGTTAGGGTGTGCCTGCTGCACGTGTAGTGGGTGTTTTAGGGGTTTTTAATTATTTATGTATTTATTGTGAGTTTTAAAGTGCGCTATCAGGGCGATGTGTGTGGACGTTCTCCTGGACATGTGTTTCTGTTGCACTATGTGGACACATGGTACTTCACATGATTGGACATTGTGGATTTAGCATTGTTTTATCTGGCCCACCTACCTGAATCTTCGGATGTCTGCACTCCTTTCTCCATCCCTCCGACTCCCTCTATGCTCTCCATTCCGATGGTGGAGGCACAGATTTCTTCCCAGGGGGTCAACTTGATGGGTGATTCAGGACCTCCCCCGGTGGCTGTGGCAATGTTGCGGTTGGCAGAGAGTATGCTGCGGACGCGTATCCGCAGGTCGTCCCATCGCTTTCTGCATTGCTGTGGGTTGCGGGGTGCGGTCCCCACCGCACTTACCCGCTGTGCCACCAGAGCCCATATGGCCTTCTTGTTCGCAAGTGCCGTCCTGGTCATTTGCGTGGAGAAGACGACGGCAGCATTCTCCTGGAGGGTCTCTGTTAGCACGGTGAGTTCCTCACGGGAGAAGTGGACCTGCCGCTTGCGGTCGCACGCTTTCTTCGCTACTTTTCCCATTTTTCTTGGTTTCGCTAGGGTGGATGACGGGTTGGGGTGTGTCTCGGGGTAGTGTTTTTAGTGGTTGTGTGGTTTTTGTAGTTTTATAGGTGTACGGCGGGATGTTTCCCGTTCCGGGCCCATGTTTTTACTTCCGTTTCCGTATATTTACGGTCACCGTACTTTCCGGTAGGCGCACACTGCGGTGTCCGCTGTGATGGGTGGCGGTATTGCACCTAGGGCGCCGTACGGCGGCGGTGTGGGCCGTTTGGGGGTCATTTCCGCCATCGCGGACTTTGCACTTCCGCCATGCCGTGGTGCTCGTGCCCGATGGGTCGGAATGGGCCGCACTTTGCTCCTTCGTGCAATGGCGGAAACGCTATTTACGCTGTGGCGGTCCGGTCATTCACTTTCCGCCAGGGTCGTAATGAGGGCCATTGTGTTTAAGTCCGAAATACTAGCTGATATCGGGTCGTTCTTTGAACTTAACTCACTTCGGGATACGACTGCCGCGGTTAGATGGGAGGCCTTCAAGGTATACATAAGGGGCATGTCCATATCCAGAGAGGCCGGGGTATTGAGGGCCATTAGGGCTGCTCTGGGGCAATCTGAAATCAAATTGAAACTACTTGAACAGCGCAACACTACCGGCTCTGACCCCTCCATTCTTGCCCAAATCTCGGATGAACTCCAGGTATATAACACACTGGCCACCTCCGAAGTCCGTTACTTCAGCCGCCCTCAGGCCGCCAGGAGGTATGGGGAGGGCGACAGGCCTGGGAAAACGCTTGCGACACTTGTGAGGGGAGAGGTGGGCCGAATGCAGATCTCTTCTATCAAAGATCGAAATGGTGAGGCTCAATGGGCAGACCGGGAAATACTAGACACATTCACTGAATTGTATAGCTCCCTCTACTCCCAGCCCGTAGAACACACTGAGCAATGAATGCGCGAGCTCCTTGCGCAGATCCCCACTACAGAAATTTCCCGACAGACCAGGGACCAGCTAGACTCCCCGATCACGCTAGACGAGATAGTGTCGTCCATCTCTGACTTGCCCAAAGGCAAAGCGCCTGGCCCCGACGCGCTCACCGCAGACTTTTACCAGGAGCATATGGCGGTTCTGGCCCCTCGGCTGTTTGAGGTATGGAATGAGGCACTCCAGGCCTCCATCCTCCCCCCCTCCATGCGTGAGGCGGTCATCACGGTGCTGCTCAAACCGGGTAAGCCTGAAGACGAGTGCGGGTCATACAGACCTCTTTCCCTCATGAATCTTGACACAAAGATCTTTGCTAAGATCATTGCCACCCGCTTTTTGCCAATCATGACGCACCTGGTGCATGAGGACCAAGCGGGCTTCGTTCCGGGCAGGTCCACCTCCCATAATATCAGGAGATTGTTTAATGTCATGTCCCGCATAGATCAGGACGCCCAGGCGGCAGCGGTTACGTTGGACGCCCAGAAAGCCTTTGACATGGTTTCTTGGAAATACATGTGGCTGGTCCTCGAGACAATGGGCATTGGCCCAAACATGATAGGGTTTATTAGACTATTATACACCTCCCCCGTTGCGCGGGTTCGAGTTAACTCACTAACATCCGAGATTTTCACGCTATTTAGAGGCACCCATCAGGGTTGCCCCTTCTCTCCAATTCTCTTCGCATTAGTGATAGAACCAATGGCGGACTATGTCCGTTCAAGACACTCTCGTAAGGGAATAAGATTGATAGAGGAGCCTGAAATTATATCCCTATACGCAGACGACGTCCGACTTTATATCAGAGATCCCACAACTCACCTCAATCCCATATTGAGAGATATCACCCGCATTGGCACCCATTCCGGTTTTACGATCAACTACTCCAAGTCGGAGATCTTCCCGCTCACTAAATCCACCACACAGCCCGTCTCCGAATATCCCCTGCGCTGGGCCCCTGACGGCATTAAATACCTGGGTGTACATGTATCCCTTACTAAACCCACCCTACTTACCGATAATTATTCTGCGGTAGCGCAGATAGTTGAGGCTAAACTCTCACGATGGCGCACTCTTCCGTTATCCTTTGCGGGACGGCTGTCCCTGATTAAAATGATTCTGCTCCCCAAGCTCCTATACACCTTCAGTAACATACCCGTATGGCCTGGGAGGGCATACTTCATTAAGTTGCACAGGCTCTGCGCACAATTCCTCTGGCACTCAGGTGCGGTGCGCAAGAAGTGGACTGACATGGCACTCTCATACAAACGTGGGGGTATTGCTGCTCCCGACTTTGCTACATATTGGATTGCGGCCCAAGCCCAATATGCCTCTCATTGGTACCCTGGCGCCCCAGTGCGCCCTCACGTTAAGCTGGAACGGCTGGCAGCCGCTGGTATTAATCTAATGTCCCTAGTGCTGCATCGACACTACACTCCGGACTCCCCCGTTGACCCCATTGCTGCGACCATGTTTGCCTGGACACGCATACTAAGCCCATCAGATGGGACCTCCCCGTACTACAAGTGGCTGCCCGCATGGGCCTGTCCCGGGCTGGAGCCCACGCTGGACGCTGCCTTGGCCTGCCACTGGGAGGCTCTGGGGTATAGGGCGCTGTCGGACTTCTATCCAGAGGGCAAATTCATAGACCCCCAGACTTGGAGGCCGGGTCACACTAGATCCCCCTTAGAGACTCTTCAGTACTACAGGCTCCGCGCTGCGTTCCGTACTCTGTGGCCCTCCTTCCCAGATGAGCCCCCTGATAACCCGGCAATAGCGTACATTGCTAACTCGGGCGGTGCACGGGGCGTCATCTCATCATTGTATCATATCCTGCAAGACGTCTCCTCTACCCCGGTTATCGGAGCGCGCAACAAATGGGCAGACGAACTGGGCCTAGAGATAACTGATGAGCTAATGGAGAGCATGTGTCTCCACACCCAAAAACTCTCCCTCAACTTCCGTTTTCGGGCCATGCAATATAAACTCCTTAATAGGCTATATTATACACCGCGCAGGACTTCGGGGTTTGCTCGTTCTGGGGTGCGCCTCTGCCCGTGCTGCGGGGCCGCGGACGCTGATCACCTACATATGTTTTGGGCCTGTCATAAATTGTTCGGTTTCTGAGACGGGGTCCTAAATACACTTAGTGCAGTAACTGAAAGCACTGTTGAACCCGATCCTCTGGCAGTCCTCTGGCAGTCCTATTTGGGGTCTGGAGCACTGAGGAAACTAAGCGCCTGAAAAAGTTTTTAAATATAAGTTGTATGATCGCCAAGAAGTGTATATGAGTTGGAGGTGTTCCTCTCCCCCGACCCCGCAGAGATGGTTGGGCCTGCTCACATGGTCACGGAACTGCGAGGAGGACTACTTGACTATGCTGCCGGCCCAATCTCGTCCCAAGAACATTTGTAATTAATTTAACACATATCTCAACAATCAGTCCGAGGGCGGGTCGGGGTCTTGTCTGTCCCCGGCCTACACTCCTGCATCGTGACCTCCTGTGGCCTCCTCCTTTATTCGTAAAATATTGTAGTCACTGTTGTAATGATGATAAGGTAGCCTGTAAGCTGCTCCACGTTTTATATGATTCATATGCCTGTTGCCTCGATGTTTGTACCTTGTGAACCTCTGCCGATAAAAATAAAAGTTTAAAAAAAAAAGCTGTCTGTAACCACTCTGTGATACCCCAGGGTCTGGGCGTGTAACAAATGAACAAAATAAATAAATAAATAAATAAATAAATAAATAAATAAATAAATAGCAAGTCTCACTCCGACTACGTCTATAGTATTGCTCCATCTATAATAATTGAATAATGGACACAATTAGCTAAATTGCCTCTGGTCACTCCTTGCAGCATCACTTTGATTTATGGTGCTCTCACAAAAAAGTTAAACAAATTATATATCACAGTAGTTAATGACAAATATGTTCTAAATGTATGTGTATTTGCAAATCGACACACATGCTGTTCTTTAGCATTATTTCCCCAGGACAGCGTTTTCCTATAAACATCCTTTATGGTGAGCCGCACCAGGATGTTTTTTTTTTTATTTTAAACTCTGCTCAGCAATTTCACTCCTGCATTTGGTCTCTACAGTTTTGTCCTATCTGAGGTCTTTTGATTTCTTACCCTTCATTTACAAATATTGATCACGCTTAGACTGAGACAAATTAACATTTGAAAGCGCCAGTCGGTCTTTTGCCTTAACTTTATAGGTACCAGTATGAATGTCTCAGGCGTGAGCAGTGTGGACTCATGCATCATTTTGAAATGGGCTGCGGCTGAACTTCAGCCAGCCGCAGCTACAGGCTCTGACATGCAAAGGCTATCCATCTGCAGAGCTTCGACCTACCAGGTTTGCATACTGAGGTGCTGAGGTGCTGCCCACGGAAAGCGAGCTACGTTGTACTCCCATGAGAAAAAAAATTAATATATATATATAAGCAGGAAATATGATTATTTTTAAATAGTCTTTACAGATTGCCCAATATGTGAACAAAATTGCAACGGAATGTAAGTGATTGTAAACTCAACTTTATTAGGTTTAAACAAATAATTAAATCTAACAATATACTTTGCAGGGCTCCTCTCAAGTTTCGCTGCGCAATGCTTGAGCTGGCCACCCTGTCCTGGATTGTGCTTTGCATTCTGAGGCTTGTAGTTCGGTCTTTAAAATAGGAAAAGCAAAAACGACATGCAAGTCCCTAAACGCAAGGAATAACCGCAGGACTGCAAGCAAGGCCTACTCATGGATGAAGGCCTGAAGGCTGAGTGTGCCACTCAAGACTTGAAGCAGTTTGGACTTCCAGGGTATATGAATGGGGAGGTCTCATAGTCATCATGCTGTGCCTAGCCTACATTAATGTAAAAATCCCTACATGGTCCCGTGTGTGTGCGTGTTGTGTGTGTGTGCGCATGCGTGTTTGAGGATGTATGCTTAGACTGCAACCCAGAAAATGCTCTTCCTCTGTCCATGTAGAAAGCCTTGACAGCCACCCTATGCCCTTCCTGCTCCTTATTGTGGGTGTGATCAGAGAGTCTAGATGGCTCCTGTAACACTCTATTCCAGGAGTCAGCAACCTTTGGCTCTCTAGAGATTGTGGACTACAATTCCCATCACCCCACGTCAGCATCATCAATGGTGAGGAACCATAGAATCATCATTGAAAATAACTGGATAGCCAAAGGTTGCAGACCACTGCTCTGTTCTCTCTGGTGAAAATGTGGAAATGTGGGTTGCAGACCTACTGGTACACTTGTATAACCCCAAACCGAGTTAGGACGCACTTGTCTGGGCTCTAAAGCTTAAACCCAGTCCCCTCCTCTTCTACTCTGTAAAGCAGATTCGGCTTTCAGCTGACTTAACAGTATAGCAGTATCCATCTGAGCTGTGCTTAGTTACTTAGCATATACCAGGGCACCCTGACCTTACAGTGTTCATTCTCGAAATTTCCAACATTCTTTGGTTTATGTAGTATGGTATCCATCAGATCCTGCTGCCCAAATAAAAGGCTCACAATATGTTGACCACAGAATGAAGGGTTGAGCTGCTCCTTCTGGAATTTAAACCTATGCTCTCCCGGTCATGTGCATGTCTCAGGCTGATAAAGCTACCTATCAATTTACCTGGAATTGGACTCTGTGACTTGCGGATCACATATAGATCTCCACAGCAGACACATGAACGTGCTAAGCGTTCGTACAGGAGCTTGTACACCTTTTGCAGACCTCTGCAGCCGGCATAATAACCCAGCAAGCTATCCATGGGTGGTCTGGGAACCAAAAGAGGCCCTGGAAAGGATTTTCAAACTGGCACCATGTTACACATTTTCTGCAAGCCCAATCCTTTTCCTATGAGAAAATAAAATAGGTTACCACACCTAAGAGGCACATGGTGCAGAGGCCTACAGGGGAATCTCCAGAGTCCTCTATAGGCCAGCCCACCTCTGAAGCTATTTTACTGGTGTTCATAGGAACCATTCTCTATCAACTTCAGACAGGCCAGTATGCATATCATATCTCAAGCAGTTTCTTTGGCTCCATGAGATATGTACGAAACTCGTGTTCATGTCTATAGAGGTTTTGTATATATCAGCGTTTGAGGAGTGATTGCTGAGTGGTGCTGTCTTGCTGTCGGTACTCTGTCTCCAACATTCATGGAACTTTGGGATCTGTTTCTGTACAGCTGATTGGTTATGCGCGACGAACTATGCTAACAAGCCCAGTCTGTGACTTGAAATCAATGTCATCTGCCTAAAGGACTAGCGTGTCTAACGGTAGCCTTGTTTGTTTCATTTTTTTGGAACAGCTATTTGATTGTTAAGCCCGCCCCTCCTCTCAGCAGTGTCAACAAAACCACGGAGCGTGCACGTTTAGCGCGCGCATTTGAGGAGTGGTTGCTGAGTGGTGCTGTCTCGCTGTCTAGAATCTAGCCAGCAGCGAGGCGAGCCCCGTTTCCGTTTCCTTTTATTTTTAAAAAGCCTGTTTTTCTTTTATTTATTTTGTGTTAACATACTTTGCTCCCGGAATACTTTACTTATGTATACCCTGAGAACTAATATGCCGGCTGTAGAGCTAATACAGAGGTTTCGCGCAACACCAAGCTCCCTGCCGAACGCAGCAAATTTGTTAAAAGTCAACAAACTGCGTGGCGCCAAAAAATCAATTAGATCTACCTCACTCTCACTAGATATTAGATCTTTTTATTTAAGGGACAAAAAACGCTGGGAACAACAAGGAGGAATAGTGGGTAATATTGAATCAATTCCTCCACCTTCATCTCATATTCTTAATACAAGTGTGACTGCCCAGCGTATTACTATTGTCCGTACGATAGAAATGACAGGTGAAATGCCTGATAATACCACCGAAATCACTGATTCAGCTCTAGATTCTGCCTGTAAACTAGGGGAGTTACACCTTATGACAAATCTTCCTAAAGAAAACCTAGAGGCAGTTACAATACCGCCCTTGCCGTTAGGCAAAATAAATATTTCTAAGGATCTTACAGTAGTAGGTGAAGTAAACCAAAAAGCGCTAGACTACTGTCTAACACCTTGCATGTCCCTCAAGATATTATGTACATCTGTTCCGACACGGGTGACTTGATCCAGCTAGAAGAAGGCACTGATGACTACAAGACCATTTCGTCTCCTGCTCGGGGCATTACCCCTTTAATGGGTGGTATTGATTCTAATAACCATGAGTTATCTAGATCACCTGTTATGTTTGACAAATCATCTATTCCATTCCAAGCTGAGTCAACATCTTTTATAGCCGCGACTCCCCGGCGTAGTCAGTTCAATGAACCTATGGGAAATCGCCAATTCTTCATTCAGGACCAGCCGTTTCAGCGTTTTTCTTTCCCCGAAGCTCCAGCGCTTAACAATACACTAAGTGCTCTGAACACTTGCTAAACTTTACGAAACACTCAATCAGAAAGCAAATTCACACACCGAACTACTTAACAGCCTGGTAAAAGAAAATGCATATGCAAAAGAAAGATGTGGTTTGTCCAATAGGAAATTTGATCAACTCTTGATTCACATAGAACAAGCTAATAACAGCTCTGCATTAAATGCTTTGGCCAACGAGCAGCATAATGGCAGGAACCCCATAGCCAATCATTTTAATGTCAAGTCCATCATTCTTGATTTACCAGTGATGCAGATATTGGCTGCTAAACCAATTATTCAAGAATCAGAGCCTCTCAATGAGGTAATTCCTGTCATGCCGCACTTGTTGACATCCTTACCTACTTCAACCAATATGGAATCTCCGGCAATAGATATAAAGGCTGTCCCGAGCTCTCAGCCAGAGTCCGAAATTGTGCAGCCAGGTAACTCATTTGCTATGGTTAACAGCACTAAGACTAAGTCAATAAAGACCAAGAATAATACGTTTATTCAAGCCAAATGACATAATTTAAATTTGAAACTGCCCTTTGCTAAGAACCAGAAATCAAAGTCAAGGCGTTTCATAAAATATTGACTACACCTAGACATGCTAAACAGAGGGAACAAAGAAAACAGAGCATGGAAGATAATATAGACAGCACAAAAGCATGTGACAACAATGTGATCGTGACGGTGGTAAACAAACAACTGAGTTACCAACCTCTTGATGATCTAGTCGCCATATCCAATTTACACGAACAGCAGATGAAAGAATCAAGTATTCCTAAAATATCACTGTTGCCTAATATATCTCCTCTCCAACCAATTACCTACATATTCCCGCCATTTGTTCAAATGCGAGGGGAAGTGAAAGAAACAATCACGCACTACATTCATAAAATGACAGCTGATGCAGTAGCAACTCAAATGTCGAACTTGCCCATGTTGCCTGTACCTACACATAATCCAATTCTAAGAGGCCCAACCAGGCCAAGTGATCCACAGAATTTGCCCTATACACTGTGCAGTGGTGGGCAACAACAGTTGTCAGTATTTGTATTTGTATTTATTTATTTGTATTGCGCACCTTGCCCGGAGGCTTGCGGGCGCATGTTTAGTAGGCAGTTACAAGTTGCAGAGGGGAAGTTACAGGTTCCAGGAGAAGAGGTTAACAGTTACATAGGTAGTGATACAGTATAACATGAACGGTGAAAATGACAATGATACAGTATAACATAACGGGTGAAAATGACATAGATAATAACAACAAAGTAGCAGTACCCAAGGTTACAGTAGAAGGGTACGCGCTGTGAGCAGTTACAAATTTACAAGATGTCTTGTTCCCGTAACCAAAGTTTAGCTTTGGTTTTGAATACGTGGCAAAGCGGAATGTTCCTTAGTGCATTGGGGAGTGAGTTCCAGAGCTTGGCAGCAAGGACCGGAAAACTTGACCCTCCTGCCGAGCGTAATTTGAAGCTGGGGATGTCCAAAGTGTGCACCTGGGCAGCTCTCAAGGGTCTGGTGGCTGTGTGATGCGAGAAACGTGATATTAAGTAGGCTGGAGCTGCATTGTTCTGTGCCTTGTGTGTGAGCACAAGTGATTTGAGTGATATGCGGTGCAAGATAGGTGACCACTGGATGTTGCGTCTGATAGTGGCTATATGATTCCGTCTAGGTATGTTGAATGCTGCCCTAATGGCGTTGTTTTGTGTGACCTGTAGTTTGTCCAGATTTCTTTGGCTCGTCCCAAGGTATAGGGCATTGCAATAGTCTATTTTGGATAAGATGAGGGTTCTCGCGAGGGTCAGACAATTGTCTGGAGTCAGGAATGGCCTGCAGGCTGTAATCAATTTGCAGGTGTAGGACGATGCAGAGACAACTGCATTGGTTTGTCGTGTGAGGGACAGGGTAGAATCAAGGTAGATTCCTAGAGTTTTGGTGACATTGGCCACTTTGATGTCAATCCCGTCAATAGTGAAGGAATTGTAGTTGGCGTCAAGTTTCGCGAGTTTAGTTTGGGAGCCCAGGATGATTAACTCTGTTTTTTCGTCGTTAAGGCAGAGCCCATGATTGGCCATCCAGGCCTGGATGACGGAGTAGACCGTATTAAGAGATTTTGAGTCGGTTACAAAATCACCAGTGATAGGGATGAGTATCTGGGTGTCATCCGCATAATTAGTGTAGGAGACACCCAGATAATCAAGGATATCAAAGAGTGGTTTAGTAAACACATTGTAAAGGGTGGGAGATACACAGGATCCTTGTGGGACTCCACAGGGGACGTGGGAGGGGTCAGCCGCTGCTAGTGGAGAGAAGACCCTCATGGTTCTGTATTACAGCCAAAGCAAAAGCATATGCCTGATCATTTTGATCATCTAGTGCGAGGATACAATAAGCCCAAAATGTCTGCAACTATTAATCTACAGTTTGCGAACTGTCATCGTGTGATCTTGAAATGTCGAGTTCTGCCATATCAAACATATGATCTTAATAGAGCTAGTATTTTGAATATATGCTCAGAGACTCTGAGCTTAAAATATTTAACAACATCTGACATTGATTTAATTGAGTTTCCTAACGATTAATTGCTTTCTGAGGTGCGACTTTATATACGCTCGGGTGTTATCCTAAATGCATGTGGTTAGCAAAAGATACTCTGTATAACATGGGATTCCTACTTCATCAAGAAATAGATTTACTTTTAAAAATCCTTCAATCATCAAGCCAAAAATAAATGGCGCAACCCAAAGAGCCCAACAAGATTTACAGGAGGGGCGATGCACCTCTTACTCCAGTTTACAGCAAAATGTCTTGAGGAAATGATAACAATCCGCAGATGCGCAGACATTAAAGCTACTATCCTGGAATACAAGAGGGCATCGTCATTTCCTAAATTCTAAAAATGAAGATCTAAGCCTTCATGATATTATCATATTCCAGGAAACTTGGCTCACTACGGAGCCTGTGTGGGGTGCTTTTAATATCAATGTGTTACCAGCAATTGCAAATCAGAAAGGTCGTCCCATGGCAGGCTTGCTTATTGCAACAACAAAAAACAAAAAATGTGCATATCACCACCATGAACTCACATTCTGAATATGTTCAAGTAGTGAAGATTAAGCACCATCAATCTACATTTGCGATTATAAATATATACTGGGGGCGAGCCTGACTGTCAACAGAGCCATTCTTCAGGCTGATTCAGAATGTGATAGATGAACTAATTGTTGATAAGCTTATTGACTATACATTTATAATGGGGGACCTGAATTTGCATAGATTTTCAGAAGACACTTCTGTTGATCAGCTGGAGGAAACAAGATGGGCTAATCTCATGACCAACAGAAATGTTGTAATTCTCAATTGCTCAGTCTTGGGAGACAGTAGGGCTCAGCCTACCTCGTCTCGTGACTCGAGTGAGGCAATTTTAGATTATATCTATGTAGATTCTAAACTATTTGAATCTATAGAATCATTACGTGTGATAGCTAATGACAATAGTGATCATAAACAATTGCATTTGACATGGTCATGGCCATCGATGGTTACGCCTCACCTTCAAGATCATTTTGTGTTACCAGTGCAGGTGAATAATTCAGGAAATCGTCTCTCATGGAACAACAGTAATTTAATGCGCTACTACATGAATCTATCTGACATGCAATCGACTGCTGAGGTTAATGGAGATGGTTGCTATGTGACTGCAATGCAAGTTTTCAAGCAGCATAAAAATATAGGCAGGCAGACATATAACAAACCTATTCATGCCTTTCATCCACTTGTAAAACTCAAAAAAACTCAATTACGTCTGGCCATCCCAAGTTTCCGACATGATTCTCCTACCAGGCGAACCATTAAAGTAAAACAACTTAGGTTGGCCTATAAAAATTGGATAAGGAGTAGGCGAGCTTTTCAATATCAATTAGATGGCCAAGCAATGCTTACTCAGATCCTAACCAAGTCTACAGGGGGGATTTGGGCTTTTCTGATTATAGCTTGCATAAGACCCAAATATCAGCACAGTTAAATCCGATATCAGAAAATGCTTGGAGTAACTATTATGATAATGTATATCGGTCTGCTTCTCCGCAAGTAACTTACAACGTGGATTTCACAAATTTGAATTACATATTTCCGTTTGACAGAGAGGACATACTTTATTGTGTAATCAAACTTAGCCCTTCCAGAGCCTGTGGTCCGGACGGTCTACACAATTACATGATGAAGTCAAATCCCAATCTGTGGGCAGATATATTATATAACATCTTTATGCGCATTATGCGATTAGGAAAATTGCCAGATTCATGGAAAAAGTCAATTGTCCTCTCAATCTACAAAAAAGGCTTAAGAACTGAGCCTACTTCTTATCGACCAATAGCCTTGCAAGACTGCCCAGGCAAAATATTTGCTCGGCTCGTTTTAGAGGAATTTAATAAGTGGTTGACTAATAATCACCTAAGAGACCCATTTCAAACAGGCTTTATCCCGGATCTAGGGACTACAACACACTTATTGACCCTAACAGCCATTTTAACAAATGCAATGCAAAGGAAACAACCCATCTTTGCAGCTTTTATTGACTTTTGCACAGCATTTGACTCTGTGCCCAGAGAGATGCTGTTCAATAAACTCATGAAGGTTAATTGCCCTTGGCATATTTTGAAATGGATCATTGAATTTCATACAAACACAAGCATCCAAGTACGGTTGAATCAAGCAGGCCTGTTGTCTAGGCCCATACATATTGCCCATGGTCTAAAGCAAGGCTGTCTGCTGGCACCTGCTCTTTTTAATTTCTTTATTGCAAACATATCCACCCACTTTAAAAATCTTATATCTGACTCCCCAATATTAAAGGGTCTCGTGATCAAGTGGTTGCTTTATGCTGATGATATGATCCTTTTCTCAAAAACACCAAAGGGATTGAGAGTCATGATAAAGACTTTAGAACAATACTCAAAAGTCAATTGTATCACAATAAATACTACTAAAACCCAGGTAATTGAATTTGGGCCAATACAAAAGCAGCAATTTAAAAACAATTGGTCCTTACAGAATACTGCAATAGAAACAGTAATGCAATATATATATTTAGGGGTGATGATAAACAATCATCCCAATAATAGGTCATATGACCACCATGTAAAAAATAAGCTAATTCTAGCCATTTCTCAGACAAAATTAATAGAGCATATGTATTGTAACTTTTTCAATCATGCCTCTTATAACTTACTACAAGATGAAAGTCATACCAATACTCCTATATGGAGCCGAATCTAAGATGGGGAAGTCTCCTGACTACTGGTCTAGACTAGAAAGTCTATACTGAAAACAAATCTTGCGTCTTCCCATGTCTGAGCCTATTGCAATAATTCAATATGAACTGGGGTTTATATCACTCTAAGCCATGTATAAATGGAAATTATGTGCATTATACCAAAAAGATATTATGAATGAGAGCGACAATGGATTATTTCACACATTGACTGCATATATGATAACATCCAATGACAAATTTCCCAAAGCATGGCGAACCGAAGCGCAAACAATAATGAGCAATGCTGACATATCCATTACCTTATTGATAACAAACCCAAATAAGGCTAAATCAAAAATGTGGGACTATGATTGGATATGTACAAGGGAATGCTGTTTGTTGTACAAATATGTCACACAACACCCACAAATGATTAAAAAACATGGAAAAGTAGCGTCATATCTATTAAAGTCTCCCAATCATCATCAGCGTGCCAAGTTTTACGCTTTAAGCTCAACCTATGGCCAACAAAGGAAGTATTAGGGAGAAGGAAAATAAAACCACTCAGTGAAGTGCTGTGTAGATACTGCAAAATTGAAAAAGAAACTCTATGTCATTTAATAACCACTTGTGAAATTTTGAGCTCCGAAATAATTAGATCCATTAAGCACCTTTTTGTTGATTATAGAGACACGTCCGCACAGGACCTCTGGAATCATCTATTTCATGCCACTAAGAAATCAATCATGTATGCAGTTGTAATGTATTTAATAAACCTAGGTCTGCAAAACGATCAGAGAAGGAAACCAATGAAGACAAAATGATATAACAGTGAAGTACATTGATGTGTCTTTTGAATTATGGGTGTCCTTGTACATTACGCCCCATCATATTCACAATTTATGGAGATTAACTGGTGTTCTTTATTTTTAATATGGATGCATACTAGAAATATTGGACCTAATGTATATTTATGTGAATCAGAATTGCAGGTTTTGTGATTTTAAGATGATATGTATATGTTTGTCACAAAGTTATTTTGTATATAAAAGAAATGAAAGGTTGAAAAGTTGATTTTTATCAGCTAAAATAACCTAAATAAAATAAGTATATATTATGTGTATAAACAGACACAGGTGCCTCGTTGCCATTGCCCATTATAAGTGGCATCCATACTTTTTCACCTGACTCCGTATCTGCCCCCAAAATAAAATTCCTGGAGATGCAACTGCCATTAACTACATCATCATGTTCCCCAATCCAACCTTACAGATGATACCTCAACAGAGAATGCACACGCAGAAGCAGCCTTTCCGTTCATAGAGTGCCCAACCCTCTGACCAGGGTACCCTGTTCCAACTGGCAAAGAATCTTACTGGCATTCATACCTTGGGTGCTTGCGATCTGCATACATCAACAGCTCAGGGCTTTGCCTCTTCCCTTTTCCTCTTCTTCCAAAGACCCAACTCCCCCTCCTCTCTTTTGCAGGACGAAGCAGGAAAAGGCTGCTAAATTTACAGATGTCGTGCCATGCAATGCCGAGCTACATTATTTTTTTATTTATTTATTACCAATTACAGGGGAACAATAAAATTTTGTCACAAAAATGCTTACAGAATATTTTGACATTGATTTACAAAGCGAAGGGCCTGTTTCCTTAACAGTGGTTGAGGCGATGTGGATGTAACACCAGATGATGCAGGGGAGGTAGACACATGAACGATGGACGACGACAGTAGGGCATGATATAGCAACGGAATAGTGGAGGAAGTGCTACGTTTTAGGATGAAGGGGTGGGGGATAAGTGCTGTGGGGTTGCCATAGCGAGGCAGGGGCAAACGCGCTGGTCTTGGAAGATCATGCAGAGCAACAGAGGTTTGAATCCCGGATCCGCACTTAGAAACCAAACTCAGGTATGGTATTAGGCGCGTTATAAAAAAAACAATCAAATATATACATAAATAAATTACATTATGTCACATTACATCACACATCAGCAAGTCTAACCTGTAATTTCGTTTATATAAAGGTTCATTCTTTCAGAACAACATTTGGTAAATGTGAATTCCAGAGCATACAATTAATAGCTGATTATTGCATTCAGTGAAAGCAAACGTTGGTTCGACAGGGTTGTAGAGGCAGAGTATTGAAAGCTGCAAGATCCACATAGCCTGCCCTTATAATGCTAAAGGTGTGAGGCATCTGGGATTCTTAAAAAAGGAGTGGTAGGCATTACGGAAAATATGGGAAGTAATAGTGCAGCGTCCTAGTGTTTTATATTACATCTCAAGCTCTGGTAATTGTATGGCTCATCTCACCCCACCCAAACAACACAAGGCCTGTTGCCCCACTCAATTTCCGCCCCATTCTAACCACCAAAAAACTGAAAAGTGTACTCTCCAATTTGCCACTTTTAACAAAAACAATTTGAAAATTCTTAGGAAAAAAAGGTTTACTTTCACCTTGAAAAATTTAGTGATTGTTGATGCACTCAATGGACTTCTGCATATTAGGAGAGAAAGTGCCATATGTCCATGGTGGGCGGCCCAATACCCTGTTATGCCCTGGCCCACTTAAAGTCCTGAGACCAAATCCATGGTGCCACCTCCCCAGGGCATGCTGAGTGGTGCATTCATATTCCCCAGTTTATCTGTACTAGATGCCATTCAATGCTGACTTCCCATTTAATCTCCTGAGATCAATTAATGTGTAGTTTCCACTGCACAGAAGCCTCTAGGGACCTTTTGTTGTAGTAGAAATAATACCTTTAACATTGTTTACATTTTTTTTTCAACAAAGTCTATATTTTGTGCAAATTACAAAAAAGAAAAATATACTTTTTTTACTTTTCTGAAAAGTTCACCTGCAATTTCAGCAGAACAAGCCACTAAATAGAACAATTTTCTCGAATGTAAGCTGAAGGCATTTTCACTAAATGAAAAAAGAAATTTCCTGAAAATTGCATGGACATTTAAATTGCCACCACACTGTCTTCTGCTGCACTCTCCAAACACTCTTCCTTGCTCCTTAAAATGATCTCCCCAATCCCTTACTTCCTCCTTGATGTACCTTCCCAACTCCTCCTCAGTCACTGCCCTTGCCTTCTCAATGCTCGTGCCCACCTCCTCTTCATCATTTTATCCTTCTTCTATCTTTTTCCGACTCCTCTCAACCTCCTCTAGCCACCTGCAGCCTACATTCTTTGCTTTCCACTTCCAACTGTGCGCAATGACATTTCCCAGTAAGGTTTGTATTGATTGGCTCATTCGTATTTGTCTGGAAGGGTTATATGACCTGTCTGAGCATGCTCGGTCACAGGGATGCTTTGTAGATCTGACTCTTGGGATTAAGAGTTGAAATAGGCCAACTTCCATCTCAACACATCCAATTGATTTCCTCAGCACCACACTTACTGCTAAGAAGCAGCTATCATGCAACAATCACACCAGTTGCACACATATCCGGTGCGCCCACGCACCATACTACACTCTCTCTCTCTCTCTACTGACTGAACTGCGGCTCCCGAGGCCGTTCAACCTACCAGCGCTTTGCGATCATACCAAT
Organism: Ambystoma mexicanum; assembly: GCF_040938575.1. Taxonomy (NCBI): domain Eukaryota; kingdom Metazoa; phylum Chordata; class Amphibia; order Caudata; family Ambystomatidae; genus Ambystoma; species Ambystoma mexicanum. The sequence continues at coordinate 125,998,264 of NC_090933.1, read as the reverse complement.
AATACATAAGGCATTATATAAATGCCAAGTAACATAACATAACATAACAAATGGAATGGTATCCCTGGTGGATGGACTGCAGCTGTTGCTCTCTCTCCCTGCAATGTTTGTGGAATACTCCTCCACACTGGAGTTCAATTCTGCACTTCTCTGTCCCCAGTCAGTCAGTGTGGGTGTGTGTTGTGAACTCTTTTTGGGTGTGGGAAATTTCACAAAACGCTTCTTCTGCATTTCCCTTCCTTGGGAAACTTCTGGAGAAGCTGGTCTTCTCCCAACTGACCCAGCTTACTGAGTTCATCGGTTGCTTTCATGACCATCAAACTGGATTCTGAGCATCCGGAGGCATGAAAACTGCTCTTCTGAAAACCCGTGAAGAATTGCTTGCATCTTTTGATTCCAACTCACCTGCTGGTCTCATTCTACTCGAACTCTCCTCTGCTTTTGACATGGTGAGCCACTCCATCCTCATCAAACAACTCTGTGATGCCCTTGGTATCTCGGAGCAGGCCTAGATTGGCTGACCTCCTTCCTCACTGACCATCCTGTCACGATTAATCAGGTGGTCACACTCAACTCATGGAGTCCCTTTCCCCCCTAAGAAAGGTGGCACTCACCCAAAGCGCTTCTACAGATTTAAATTTAGCGAGACCTGCAACCCATCTCACACCAACCACAAAAAAATACCCTATGTCACCAATGGACTAGGAACCAGGCTGGTGTATAATAAGAATATATATATTTATTTAAGGTTTGACAAAGAAGACTAAAAACAAACATCAACCACCAATGCTGTGGCACTACACAATATCACAACTCCCAATTACTTTCCGTTATTAAAACAATGCAGGTAACATTTTGAAATATGCAGTCACACGTTACATCAGATCTATATGCTAATAAACCAATAGAAACCATTCACAATACAATGGAAACATCGTTTTGGCTTGAGTTTTAGAAAGGCATTGTTTGAGAAAGAAACTGGATGGGATAATCGTTTTTAGGCTTTTATTTGAAATGCAAGGTTGAGAAAAGGGAATAAATAGGGAATTCTGTTTTGCAACACACATACAATTGAAATGTAATGTGTGGTAATTCTGGTTTGGGATGTAAGGGAATAAATGGGGAATTTTGTTTTGCACCATTTACATTCACGTGAATAGCAGCATTTTAGGGTTACTTATTTTGGGTTTATGTACACCCCTGTTTGGTACAGAAGACAGGGGTTTCGGAAAGGTAGAGTCACCCAGGTACTTTATTGTCTATACCGGCACACTGGGCATGAACTTTGTTAGTTTTGAATTCTAACAACACTCATTCTGTGATTTTCTATATGGGAATTAAATGATTTAACTTCAATTCAATGTGCTAAGGATCTACACAGCTTCCTCCCTCCCCACAATGTAATGGGAAGGATTAAGGCAGGCTGTTCCCAGCACGATTCAATTTGAATGGATAGGGTGATTTTCTATAGTGAAATTAATTTTAATTGGATTTAATAAAATGTGCCAAGGGCCTAGCCAGTTTCACCCCCTTACCCACTAATAGAAAGGGATAAAGTAAGGTAGCTCGCGACAGAATTTATGGCTTTTGGATTATTCTACTTACATGGGAAGCTTTGGTCAGGGAAAAACATCATGGCTCCTCTGCGGACAGCACAGATCTGGTCAAGGGCTTCAGTCAAGGATTTTCTCCTGCACCCAGACTTCCTCTGCTCCTCTGATGGGGTCTCAGCTAGCTTCTAGATTTCCCTGTCTCTATCTCCAATGCAAGGATTAAGGCAGAAGCCCTGTTCTGATGCAATATTGACCTCTTATAGGGTTAATGACACTCCTACATTATCATAATTCCCTCTGTAAGGATGGGCTAGCACTCTCCCTTCACCTCCCACCAAGATGTCCACTGGCTGCTGATAGGATCAGAAGTTGGGAGATATGTATGATGTAGGCTGAGGGAGGAGAAAGATTTGTCATCTCAAAATGACAAGTGGGTTTTACCTTTTTGGGTTCTGAAAATCTAACAACATGTCAGCTATGCTATAACTACATGAATCTATATATTTTTGGATTCTACATTTTATGGCGAGTCAGAAAATACAAATTTTATTTCGGCACGCCCTTCCTGGGCGGAGCCACTGTTTTTCGTGGTTTGCTGCTGCACCAAAATAGCAAAAAAAATGGGACACTTCCCAATTCAAACATTAATTTCACGATCTAAAACTTCACCAATTTTCCAGTTCCTCAGACTTAATATATTATTATCAAAATTATGATTCCTGCATTTTCTTAAGTTATGTACATCACAAACATTTTGATTTTACATGGTCTCAACTGGCGTTTCATCGTTTCATCCCCTTTAAACTGAACCCGGTCTGGGCTCAATGGGACACACAATGTTCTTTTTATTTAGGAAATGTGTTCAATGTTAAACATTTGGCAAGACATAATATGAGAGGTAGTTTAATTTCTCATTTTCCCCTCTAATTTTCCATTTCTCCTTAAACATGTGATCAGTTACCTGCTCCGGCAAATGTTTATTCTACCCTCTTGTCCTGAGTTTCAAATGGTCTTTGCTCAGAGCTAATGCAAACTTTATGGGGAACCTGACCTTAAAGGTAATTTCTGTTGGTCTTGTTACCTGTATCACTGTAGTTCCAATCTCTCTTGCAAAATTTCTTGTATTTTTAACTGAAGCTCCAAGCCTGTTTCCTTGGTGAACCCTGCCCAAAGGTGTGGGGGTCACAGTTCCAGATACCACCAGTTCCGTTACATGCACAATTCTTATAAATAGCATTTAAATTTAGGAAACATATTTACACATGGCATTTTGTATTGCATCCAGGCTTGCTAGCAAGAAATAAACTCTTTCTTTACTGCATGCTTGAACAGAAATAAGTCCACTATTTGTATTCTTTACACAGAATATATATACAGATAGGCCATAGTTACATAAGGAACCAGTGTTCATTCATGCAAAAATGAAATAGGCCTTTCTCTTTACAGGCGGTCATTTTATATGATGGAATTTATTCCTGAAAATGCAGTCTTTCCTTCGACTTTATTTCTTAAATGTAAGGCATGATTCCTCCTTTTTAGCTTCCAAATGCACAGTAATTCAAATGTATTTATTTCCTTCCATGTGTACTTCTGCAGCCTTAAATCTGTCCAACGAAGTCAGCGTCTGCGGTGCCACATGTCGTTTGGAATCCATTGGATGCAGTGAACAATATTCCAGTTCTAAGACGTACTTTTCTGAAGCTGAGTGCCTGTACATTCTAACAAAAGAGAGGGAGGTGCATTCTCGCTCATTCACTAAGACTTATCTTGAAATCACTATAATGTACTAGCTATTTCAATGGAACTCCACACATGGCCAGCTTCACTCTCAAATGGGCCTAGCATGGCCTCTCCATCTCTGTCACTCTGGGGCTGTCTTTTTACCCCACAATTCCTCCTAGGTTATCCTGGGTTCTTTCTCCTCACCCACCTCCATCTACTTCTGTGGCATTCCCCAAGGCTCCATCCTCCCACCCTGGCTCTTTATCATCTATCTCTCTCCTCTCGCTCACCTTATCTCCACCTTTTCACCACACTTCCAGTGTTATGCAGACAACACCCAACTCTTTTTCAGACTACCCTCTGAATCTCTTCTAACCTCCTCTGCAATTCCTGACTTCCTTTCCGCTTTCCAGTCTTGGTGTCCCTCCAATGACCTTTGTCTCAATGCGACCAAGACTGAGATTCTTCCTATCGGGACTCTTGTTCCCTCTTTTCTCCCTTCCCTTCACTCTGGCTACCCCCCCTCCCTCTGAGACCAGAAGCCTGGGAGTTATCTTTGACTCCTCTCTCTGTCTTTCGTTCCTCACATCTTGGACCTTTCCAAGAAGGTCCAATTTCCAACTCTTCCTCCTCAGGGGCATCCTCCCCTTCCTCACCTTCCCTCAGAAGTTCAATGTCACTAGAGCTCTGGTACTCTCCAGGCTAGACTACTGCAACAGCCTCTTCCTGAATCTACCTGCTTCTTCTATCTGGCCACTCCAGCTAATCCAGAATAGGGCTGCAAGACTTATTCTTGGCCTTAAGCCCAGGGACTGTATCTCTCCATCCCTAAAATCTCTCCACTGACTCCCGGTTGCTGCAAATTTAAATCCTGCTGCATCATCCACAAGGATGTCTGGGGCCAGGACTACACTGTCTACAACTTGCCCTCACAAAGTACTCTCCGTCCAGATCCCTCCGATCCTCTGGCTCCAACTCTCTGCTTGTCAAGAACTTCTCTAAGCACAGTGCGTGCGGATGTTCCCTCTCCACAGCTGGATCCCTCCTCTGGAACAGCCTCCGCCTTTCTCTCCATCTTGAGGCGGATCTCCTGAAGTTCTGCAAACACCTCAAGTCCTCTTTTCCTCTCTCCCTGCCATGCTAAACCCCACAATAGCTGTTTATTGGTGGCCTGGGCCTGGTGGCCTGGGCCCTTATGTGTCCCTCAGGGTTCTGGCCTTCTGTACGATCACCTACAGCATCCACGCCCCCCTGCACTTGCCTTCGGACACCACTTTGCCTGTTGCCTCCCAGGTCTGCACTTATTGATGGGCTGGTGTACGCTCTTCCATCTTGTGGTCAAAGTCGTGCACTTACTTGTTGCCTTCGCAACCAATTTATGCACTTACCTCTTGCCTTGCAACCATCCCCCTGGCACTTCATCCTTCTGTAAATCCCCCTAGAACTTACCCCTTCCCCTCTCCCCTCTCCCTGCACTTGCAAAATCCAAATGTTCACAAGGCCTAGTAAAACCGCCTTCTGTATTTTGCATATTCCATTGTCTTACTGTTTCCCTTCCCTTTGCCCTGTGAGCACTTTGAAACACAACTTCTTGATGTAATTGCACCATACAAAGGCCTAATAAAATAAATCAAATAAATGTGGTCTGTTGTTTATGTTTTTCGCATAGATATCAATGGAAGTGGTGGGTGCAGTAAACCCTCTTTCCTCTGTGGCAGCAGCAGTGAAGACAACTGTAGTTTTCCTTTCCTCTGATTTTCTTTGAGTGCATGAAAGAGGCAGAGTCTCTTTTGTGAATCTTAATCTTTTCTTGCCCATGTCGGGCCTGTGTTTCTCTCTGGTCTTCTGGGCAGTGAATGGAGGAGCACTGATAGTTTGCCACAGCTGTACTTCCATGGGGGCAGAAGGTGCTTCAGTGCTGTAACTATGATTTTCCCATAGTCTTACGTCACTGGAATCCATAGCTGCCCTTTCTGCATTCACTGCAGGGTTTCACTCTTTGACATGGACGGATTCCTGGAGCTGTAGGCCATCACCTTGTGACCTTTCAAAGTGGCATTGATGACTGGGCCTTATGTATGTTTGGTCAGTGCCCTTCCTACCACAAGGACATGTTTGGAGTCTCCTAATAATCTTTCTCTTCCAGAATCCATATTTAACTGTCCCAGGACAGTTGTGGGGTTTACTTCTAATAAAGATTGGAACACTTGGAGAGGCATTTCTTTGAATTTGGGATTTTTGAAGTGGGGTAGGGGGCTTGGCCTAGGGATATGGTTTCAAGAATTACATATCGCTTCAAGAGCTTGCGATGTAGTTTCCAGGTCTTTGAGATGATGATCACGAGGTCACTTCATCACACGGCCTGTAGAGTTTGACCAATTTATAAACACTGCAACGAAAGTGAGCTAAACCCTGTGACACAAAATCATGGAACACTGTTTCATTGGGACACATAAAACAGTGACACAGGGATACACGGACCACATATCCAGCCTGGTTTCTTCCAAGAATGCGCAGGAGAAAGTGGTATTGTGTTCTTAAGCAATGTTGGGACCATATCAGGCTGACAGCATTGCTAAGTTTGCTTATTATTAGTGACTATGATATGATATGATATGATATGATATGATATGGTATATTATATGATATGATATGATATGACATGGCATTTATAACGCGCCTATACCAAGTGACATTATGCTTTTATATTCGCTCAGTGTCGCTTTTAAGTTTAGGCAGTTGCTTTTTACTTTCACATTTGTTTGAGCATATTTAGCCTCACGTGTGCTTTCATCGGGATTAATTAAAAACCTAAAAACAACCTGCTGCTGTGGTTGATTATGCGTCTTGATATTGGTGTGTATGGCTTCCATGGTAACCCATTAGCAACTCTTTCCCTTTCTAACTGCAGTATCCTCATACAGTGACCTCATGGTAGAGGATTATGGAATGTATAATCATGACAAGGGATATGGCATTTTCTTGACTTGGTGCTTTCTTACCTTTAACTTTGCGTGCAAGGAGTGGGGAATTTGCTATTTTGTATGTGTTTGATATAGGTCCTTGGTATTTTTTTTATGGTTGATTGTGTTGCTCTCAGTGAAACCAGTCACTTGGTGGTGGCACTAGTGGAGGCGGAAAGGGGAGGAAAGCAGCAGATCTGCACAACTTTGTCCCACTCATATCTGATAAGTGCACAGGAAAGGGGAGGGAAAAAGTGTGGAGCACAACACCGGGGCACAAAAACAAAGTGGAGCGGCTTCCTGGTATAGGACCGAAGATACTGTGACAAATCCAAAGGAGTGTGTCCCTTCTCCTCAATGGGGAGCCACCCCCTTTGGGACTAGGTTGTTGAGCCCACTAAGCCAGACACATGCTAGGGGACAGGACAAGTGAGATCTCACTAAACAAGGATGTAATGACACCTTCCATTGATACAGAAACCCCATTGTTTATGTGTTATATTTATGAGGGAAATAGCAATATCTTGGGCCACTAGTTATCCTCCTTATTCTAAATGTATTGCCACTTCTTTGACTGGATAGTTATTTGCTCGGAAAACCATGCAATATGCAGAAAACCCACTAAAAGAACAAGTGTTTTTTCTTGGACCTAGTTTGATGGTAAGATATAGTTGGGACTGAGCCTGTTAGAGATATTTTATGTTATATTTAGTATCTCGTGGTATTTTTTGGTATTTCGGTATGGTGGTATTTTGTGGTATTTCTTGGCAATATATTGTGGTAAACTTTTGGTGGTATTTTTATAGTGGTGAGACTAACCTCAGAACACTGCCTTATAATTATTTCACCAGGGTCACTAACTGTAAACAAATACTGGACTTAGTACACTCTGAATGATTGGCTCATGCTCCCCTGTGATATTTTACCTACAATATCACT